>NC_083692.1:32778333-33101388 GCF_033118175.1 Dama dama
ACTGAGCTATCAGGGAAGCCCTTCTTTGTAGGTGTTTTTAATTAGAGTTTTGCTAAATTTCCATGCTTAGGATATTATGCTAAGTCAGTCATGAAGGAGTGAATAATGATTAAACAAATGTTTTGGGAAAAGTTAATGAATGCATAAATGTTATGAATGGCAATTTCTTTATAGGATAACTAATCCTGTGTTGAAATTGTTTAAGGCAAAATTTTAATGCCAATATTTTGAGTACTGAACCAACCTACCACTGCTATTTTAAGTATAGCAAATCTTTGGCTAAAAGTGTATGGATTATCTAGACTGACCAGTTACTCCCAGATTGACTTCCTTTTGCTAACCTAACTATTTCCAGGCTAATTCCTTGGATTTCTGCTTCTATTTGGTATAAACTGAGGGATTATGCACTTGAAAAAAAAAAATCTCGTAAGAAATATGTCAGTTAAAAACTGACCAAATTCTAGGCCGGTGGAAAGTTTCTGTTTGTTAGTTTTAGTGTTTGTACAACTACTTGTCTCTGTCACAGTCTGTGTGATTGAGAGTTAACCATGCAGCTTGACGTGGCATCGATTCTGCTTTCTCATTGATCAGGGGAGATATGAGCTGGGGAAGTTGTGATAGATGAATTGTACCAGAGTGTTCTTGGCAAAAGCTGTGAGTCTGTGTCCTTCTCCAGCTCATTAAATTAAAGCAGAATACTAAAAATGATACGCCAGGCATGGGAAGCCTTTCTTCGGATACAGATAATCAGATTTTCTGCTCATTTGGAAAGATCCATGACCTACCTACTGATCTTTAATAAAATGTTATTTTAAAAGAGCACATAGATCATCTTTCCCATCTTCATCTTTAAAAATCCTCCCCTCACACCCCTGGCTCTTGTTTTGGGTTGAATTGTATCCTCCCCCCTCCCCTAAAAAAATATATCGAAGTCCTGACCCCCAAAACCTGGGGGTATGACCTTATTTGGAGATAGGGTCTTCATAAATTTATTTTATTTGTTTATTATTTTTGGTTGTGCTGGGTCTTTGTTGCAGTGCCCGGGGTTTCTCTAGTGTGATGAGTAGGGGCTGTTCTGTAGTTGCAGTGTATGGGCTTCTCTTTGTGGGGGCTTCTCTTGTTGCAGAGCATGGGCTCTAGGGGTGTAGGTTTCAGTAGTTGGGGCACATGGGCTTAGTTGCCCCATGGCATGTGGAATCTTCCTGGACAAAGGATTGGACCTGTGTCTCCTGCTTTGGCAGGCAGATTCTTAACCATTGGAGCACCAGGAAAGTCCTGCATCATTGCAGATTTAGTCAAGTTAAGTTCATTGGCTGGATCATAATCCAGTGTGACTGATGTCCCTATAAGAAGAGGGAAGTTTAGGCACAGACACAGCCACACAAGGATGCTGTGTGGAGACACAGAGTCACAGACACACAGAGGGAAGGAACCATGCTAAGACTGAGGCAGAGATTGGATAATCCTGCCACAAGGCAAGGGACACCCGGGACTACTGGAAACTGGAAGCGGCAAGGAAGGAACCTCCTTAGAAACTCTGGAGGGAATATCAACATCTTGATTTTGGATTTAAGCCTCCACAACAGAGAAAATAAATTTCTATTGTGTTAAGCTTCCCAGGTGGCGCTAGTGGTAAAGAACCTACCTTCTAATGCAAGAGACAAAAGAGACCCAGGTTTGCTCCCTTGATAGGGAAGATCCCCTGGAGGAGGGCGTGGCAACCCACTCCAGTACTCTTGCCCAGAGAATCACATGGACAGAGGAGCCTGGCAGGCTACGGTCCATAGCGTCACAAAGAGTTGGACACGACTGCAGTGACTTAGCATGCACACACACAAGTTAAGCTTAAGCACTGTGTTTGCAGCTTTGTTGTGGCAGCCCTGTGAACTGAACACATTCCCTGCTGAGCTTTCGCTTTCTTTCCCTCCTTCCCTTCATAACCCAGTTGCAAGTTGGCCAGATTGTACTACCTTCCCTCCTCCCCCACTCACAACTGTTCTTGCTGAGGTCTTTGGGAACCTCCAAGGAGGGACTAAGTCTGCAGACACTGGAGCCCACTTGCCTGGATTCAAGCCCAGACTCCATTCCCTTCCAAGCTGCATGAACTCAGGCAAATTATTTAAACTTTCTGTGTCTTAGTTTGTGTTTGTCAATAAAATGAGCAGATCCTGGGGGGCTGTTGTAAAACTTAAAAGAGTTAATAGAGCCAAAGCGCTTAGCATAGTTCCTAGCATGTAACTGTCACCTAATGTGCATTTATTTCCATTAATACGATTTGCCACCTATGTCCTCTTATTCAGGTCTTACTTTGCCGTTCTGCAGCATTGGGCTCTACTGGCTTCTTTATCCTCCTGACTTGGCACTCCATTGCTTTGTGGTCACGCTCTCTCTGCCTGAGCTTCACCTCGGAAGGCATTACAGCTGTGGATAGAGCCCACTGGCTGAAATCTAACTGATCTGGGCTCTGTGCTCAGCTTTGTACTTTTTCAAGTCACTGACTTTGAACAAGTTAATCTTTCTGAGGCCCAGTGTTTTTGTTTTTTAATAAAATGATGCTCATTGGGTGATGGTGAGGAGTAAATGAGATAATATAAGCAGAAGGCCCAGTGTAAGCTGGATGCTTATGACTTTCACCTCTACCTCTGGCTCATCCTCCAGTCTCTTAGTTGAGAGCTGCCACATGAGGCCCTGCAGTTGCGGTCCTCTGAGTAGAATGCAGCAGCCCTGCCACCCACCACCCTCCAACTTTTGGTGTAGAGATAGATCTGTGGAGTATTTTTAAGGAACTGGGAAAAGTCCTACCAGATTTAATCTGGTCTTCTTTGATGTTTTAATCTCACTAGTCTCTATATTCAGTGGTTTCCAGGTTCCATGATTTTACTTTCTTCTGCATCTCTTAAAAGCATTCACTTTTTGCAGAAAGTAGACTCTGGCTCTGGAGAGAACCAGATGTGATGTCTGATGGAAATCAACAGTTTCAGCCCTCAGCTCAAGAATGATTGAGTCTAAGGCAGCCAGTGAGGGGGTCTGAGCAAGGGAGTGGGGACTCTAGAAATGGTTTGTGTGTGGTGTTACAGGGGGAGGTGGGTTACAAGTATGAGAACTGGATTCTAGGACATAGGATGCCAGGATCAAGCCGTGGAAGAGGACCTGACATATACCAGGCAGGACTTCAGGGCCTGGCCTGCGAGCTCGGTCTTTGGGAAGGTCTCTGGTCTTAGACTGGGCAGTCAAACAATGGAAAATCCAGAGCCTCTGGACTGAGCCAGCACAGGGCTAGGGAGTAAGGGCTGTGAGGGATGAGCTAGATTCCTCTCTAAGCCTGCCCCAGGCCAGGCTAATCATGGAGGAACCTCATGGGGTGGGAATACAACCTGGAATCTGGAATGGGAATTAATTCTAAGCCTCACCAAATAGGGCTGAGGGGCCTAAGCATGGACTGTTGGTAATGGCTGTCTCTGCCATCGTTACCTTGGAAACCAAGGCTAAGGCTGCATTAGTGGTCCCAGCTGGGAAGGCCCAGAAAGGGAGAACCAGGAGAAATAAAGCTAACAGATGGCTGTCCATTATGGCTTGTGACCACTGGAAAAACACACAGAGGAAGTCTGGGAATCCAGGAACTCTGAAACATCTTCCCTTTGTACATTTGCTGAACATGCTCTGTGAAAAGCCCCTTGCCAGCCCCTGAAACCCTTGAGATCCCTTTCTTCATTGCTCTGAAGAGCAGTCACCTTTTTCTGCTGGAAAGGTATTTTGAAAATGATATTCTGACTCAGAAATGCTCCTTGTGGCTGCCTTATTTTCATATCTCTTTTTAAAATCTTTTTTTATTGTGGTAAAAGTCACATAATATAAAACATACTATTTTAACCATATTTAACTGTATAGTTCAGTGGCACTAGGTACATTCACATTATTGTGCAACTCTCACCATTGTCCATCCATCTCCCGAATTTTTCATCTTCCTGAACTGAAACTCTGTCCCCATTAAACACTAACTCCCCATTCCCCCTCACTACTCCCCACCCCCTCCCCCACACCCCCACCAGCCCCTGGAATATACTTTTTTGATTCTGAATTTGACTATTATAGGTACCTCGTATAAGTGGAATCAAACACTATTTGTCTGTACCTACTGTATATTGGAATGCATTTTAACTTAATATATGTCCTTAACCCAAATTCACTGAATATAGTTTATAGGGATGATCTACAAGATCAATGTCACAGTTGTCCATTTATTCCTTGTTAGCGATATTTGGATCTAAGACTCACAAAAATTGCAGTTTCTAGTGATCAAACCACAGTTTTGGAGGACTATTAGTTATTGAAAGGAAAAGATATTTTCAAAAGTTTTATACCTCTACCAGACTTTTATTAGTCTTTGCTGATGGCAGTCAATTTTTCTGTTAGAATTAGGACCAAATTGCCTTCCACGAATTCGACAGCAAATTTGTGCCATAGGGGTACAAAGCCAAGAACAAGGTATTCCTGTTAGTGACAAAGAGTTATGAGGAAGTAACTGCAAAGCTGACTCATTCATGCTGCTTTTACTACCCTGTTTAGGAGACTCTGGAGATGAATTACTCAGTCTTTAAAGTGTAGGCAGACGAGTGAAAGAGTGAATACGATACAGCTCAGGAAAAGTTGAAGTAAAGGTGAAATTGTGACTGTATTAAGTAAGATTCAAAAATGAATTCAATATTGATTAAAATGAACTGTAATTCAGTGGACTTATTATGAAGACATAGAAAGCGTTTTTCCTCTTTGTAGACTGTAGGACAGTTTTATGTTTTAGTTGGTCAGAGTCTCACTTTGTTTTCTGTATGTGGACAACATGGTTTAGACTGTAAATATCCTCCTGACAGATCCTGTTACTTAGCTTTTCAATTGCTTGAAATCTGGAGCTGTAGTCACAAGGGAGTCCACCAGTCTGTTCATAAATAACCAGAGAACTCACATATAATGCAGCATCCAAGGTTTTATATTCTGCACACATCAAAGGATGCTACCTTTGGAAAGATCAAGAGTATGAAATTTTTCCTGTGCATTAATACCTGTGGTTCTAGTCAAAGTCCATAGATTCCAGTTGGTCATTAATTTCCCATAAATGCATAATGCAGAGAGAGTTATTGCTTCAAAGGGTTTTCAGTAGCATATTTTTGGTGAGTGATGTGGTGTGAATTGTTTTTTACAGGGTACTTTTGAGATGATTAGTGTTCTAAACATTAGTTGAGTCATTTCCAACAGACCATTTGGAGCCCTCTCTGCAGGCAGCAGCTGAAGAGACATTTTGAATCTCCCTTCCCCAATCCTTGGGAAGGTGTACTTAATGTAAAAGACTGGCTGTAAATGTTGAGTTTAAAATTAGAGCTTTCCCTGTGATGAGATTGAGCATCCCTGCCATGGTGCTTCTGAAATCTTGCCCCCCTTTCTACAATGACCTCACTGTCTAATGTAGAACAAAGTGTTTGACAAAGTGGCTTAGTGTCATTCAGTGAGTCCATCAGGAGCGTGACCTCCCAGATTTATATGTACCATGGGAAACATGAAACACCAGAAAGGCCATTTAAATATTTTATACAGCTTTCTTCTGTTCCTGAAGACTCTCAGCCTTAACCTGTGCTAATGCAGTTCTCTCATGTTGGTCATTTATACCCCAAAAAGCCTGCTCTTTGTGTCTCTAGGATGGGTTACATACTCCACTTTAAACTGTCTGCTCTTCCTACCTCTGTCCACTACATTACTCAGCATTAAAGAGCCCTACTGTGGGACCCTGTCACCTCTTTCTGTGTCTTTAGGGTTTATCCCGAAGACTATTCTTCTCTTTAAATGCTATAGCCTATGGTAGAATATTCCTATTATTATTCTTTAATTTACTGCTTTAAAAAATCGAAATGTAGTTAATTTACAATGACATGTTAGTTTCAACTGTCCAGTAGAGTGATTCAATGTACTGCTTTTTGAGCAAGGCTGCAATGAAAACCAGTGGTAGAAATGAGCCAACTTTCCTACTTTTCCATTCTGGACTGTCTTCCTTTGCTAAAGAAAAATGGAGAACCAGATGTGAATAGGAGATAGGGTAATGATCTTTGACACTCTGAAACTCCATGCATTTGAGTTTATGAGTGTGCCGTGGTTGTTTTCTGTTTCTTATTTTAACTCTTGTACTATGTTATGTCTTTAGACCTGCTCAACCCTTATTTCTCCAGTGAGGTCTTCTGCTCAGTTCAGATCTGAGAGTAAAAGATTGTTCCTATAGGTGGTAGTGCTGCAGACTGCTAGAGCTGTTTCTTTAACAATCATCTGGTTCAGGTAGTGCATTTTCCGCTAGAGGACACAGACTTTGAGAAGCTAAATAGCTTAGCCAGAGCTATAACTTGTGAAAAATCCCAGCTCTCTTATCTTTTGGTCCAGTGTTTCTGGTCACCACATCTAGCTGCTGCACTTATTTTATTCACTTGTCCCTGTCTATCAACACACACACATACAGGAACTGAGCTAATACAAAGTGATACTTTTCTATTTTTAAAAAATTTTTTTGACATATAGTTGATGTACAATATTATGTTAGTTTCTAGTGTACAGTAAAATAAGTCATATATATATATATTTGGCTTCCCGGGTGGTTCAGTGGTGAAGAATCCACCTGCCAATGCTGGAGACATTTGATCCCTGGGTTGGGAAGATCCCCTGGGGAAGGAAATGGCAACCCACTCCAGTATTCTTGCCTGGGAAATCCCATGAACAGCGGAGCCTGTCGGGCTACAGTCTGTGGGTTCTCAAGAGAATTGGACACAACTTAAGCAACAGCATGTGTGTGTGTGTGTGTATAATTCTTTTCCATTATGGTTTTTAAACAAATGTTTATTTATTTATTTATGGTTGTTCTGGGCTTCTCTGGTGGCTCAGCTGGTAAAGAATCTGCCTGCAATGCAGGAGACCTGGGTTGGGAAGATAACTTGGAGGAGGGAAAGGCTATCCACTCCAGCATTCTGGCCTGGAGAATTCCATGTACTGTATAGTCCATGGGGTCGCAAAGAGTCAGACACAACTGAGTGACTGTCACTTTCATGGTTGTGCTCGTCTTTGTTGCTGCATGAGGGCTTTCTCTAGTTGCGGAGAGTGGGGGCTACTCTCTAGTTGTGGTGTGTGGCCTTCTCATTGGAGTGGCTTCTTTTGTTGCAGAGCGTGGGCTCTAGGGTGTGTGGGCTTCAGTAGTTGTGGCCTGTAGGCTGCAGAGCATAGGCTAAGTAGTTTTGGCACATGGGCCTAGTTTTCCCACGGCATGTAGGATGTTTCCGGAGAAGGGATCAAACTGGTGTCTCTGGCATTGCAAGGTGAATTCTTAACCATTGGACTGCCAGTGAAGCTCTCCATTATGGTTTATTACAGGACACTGAATATAGTTCCCTGTGCTGTACCGTAGGTTCTTGTTTATCTATTTTATATATAGTAGTTTGTATCTGCTAATCACCAACTCCGAATTTATTTCCCCCTCATCCCTATTCCCCTTTGGTAACCATAAGCTACTTCTTAAGTAGGAAACTATCAGACTTCTTATTACAGCTTTTATACCATTTAATTGAACCCCACTTTGGTTATGTTATATTGATTATAGTCTATATTGCTTAGGCTAAGGCTGGACTTTTACAGCAAAAATATCCCCAGATAATCCACTGGCTTAAAAAATAGAGAAGGTTATTTCTTTCTTACTTGAAAGTCCAAAGTGTGCATCCCAGGTTGTTAGGCTTTTCCGCAGATGTCAGGCATGCAGGTTCATTTTTTAGAAAAATATTTAGTTACCTATTTATTTGGCTGTTTCAGGTCTTTAGTTGTGGCACATGAACTCTTAGTTGTGGCATGTGGAATCTAGTTCCCTGACCAGGGGTTGAACCTGGGCCCCCTGCATTGGGAGTGCGGAATCTTAGCCACTGGACCATCAGGGAAGTCTACAGATTCCTTTTTTTAAGTGGCTGCTCTGAATCCAGTAGGATGCTGTTGGTGTTGGGGATGCAGTTGGTGAGAAGGGGAAGGAGAGTGTGAAGGAGGCACTTCTGGGCCCCAGAGTCACATATGTCACTTTGACTGATATTTCATTGGCTACAACTTAGTCACAGAGCCAACTCTAAGTGCAAAATAATAGAAAATCAGGGCTTCTGGGCAGCACATGCCCAGATACGGCTCTGTCATTACAGAAGGGGGAATGGATTTTGGTGGACAACCAACACTTTGCCACAGAGCTCGAGTCCAGGAAGCCAGCGGTGCTGAGGGCTGTGTGTGTGGTAAGTTGTTGACCAGGACCTGGACTTCTCACTGTGTTTCCTCTGGAGACTTGCATCATGACTGGCTAAAGTGCCTAACCCCTTGCACTTCAGTTTCCTTAGCAGGAAGGAAGAACCTGGGATTGATGAACTCCAAGGTTCCTTCCAGTGCCGGGAAGCCTTGCCTGACCTCTTATCTCGAGGGATCTCTTTCTTTTTTAAGCATCTCTTCACTGTGCATCTCATGACAAACAACTCTTGCAATTTTGTTAGGAGCTTTTATTTCATCTCATGAAACTATGAGCTTTGTAAGGGGACAAGTTTATCTTTCTGTCCCTATAGCACTTTGCAGGTATCAGAAGATCAAAAAATATTTCTGGGTTGGCTGATTGGTTGTTTGATAATTGTGATCCCTGGGAGCTCATTGGAAGAAGAAACTGTAGATATGAAGTACCGCAGACTGATTTTCTCTGGGAGGGAAGCAGAACTGAGAGAATAACCTCTGCGCTTTTTCCTATGCTCATAGTTTATGATTTTGTGACTCAGCAGCTCTGGAGCTGGGAAGAATCCCATCTTAGTTCCCTCCAGTGACATTCCCTCTAGAAGTTTTTTATCATCAGGTTGAATATCTGGATAAAAGTTTCCATCTCCTCCAGTGGCTTCTACAAGGTCAACCTGATACATATGAAGCTTTGAAAGAAAATATTCTCACCTCTCTGAGTAGAGCTGTAATTTTAAGTCCTTTAGAGTTTCAGGCAAGGGTCTGAGTACTCACAGGATATTAAAATGCAGGGCCATACAGTTTGCTGAGCCTTGGAATCACATTTTGTACATTTAAATTCTAAAACAAAGCCCTCAGAGATTCACTTTAGAAACAGCGTGTTAAGCATTTATTCTATAAAAATCTGAGTCCCTGTTTTGAAGCCGACATCCATCATGTTGTTACTGGTGGGCAGTGACTGAGCACCAAATAATGCAAAGCAGTGCTTCTCCAGATTTTATGGAGCATTTGAATCACTGGGGATCTGGTTAAAGTGCAGATTCTGATGTAGTAGAATCTGTGCAGTGGCCCCTGAGATTCTGCATTTCTAACAAGTTCCCACGGGATGCAGTGATGCTGGTCTGTGGCTCAGGCTTTGAGCAAGGATGTAACGAATGTTTCCTATTAACATAGCACTTTAAAGATGCTCTGCTCCTATTAATTAAATATGAGGTAATTGCCTCATATTCAGGTTATTTGCATATATGATCCCTTTAAGATGGTGAGATCCTGAAATGCAGGCAAGAGTCCTATTTATTTCACCTCACTCTCTCCTATGAATTTAACATACTATCATGCATTTCAGGCTTCCCTGATGGCTCAGCAGGTAAAAGAATCCACCTGCAGTGTAGGAGATACAGGAGATGTGGGTTTGATCCCTGGGTTGGGAAGATCTCCTGGAGGAGAAAATGGCTACCCACTCCAGTATTCTGGCCTGGGAAATCCCATGGACAGAGGAGCCTGGTGGGCTACAGTCCAAAGGGTCACAAAGAGTCGGACACGACTGAGCATCATTGGTAGTATATCATGTATTTCACAAGCCCTTAAATGATTTTTTAAATGAATGAGTGACAAGTTTAACTGAATACTTGTTTTGTTCCAAGTAGCAAGTATATCTATTTGACCTGGGACATGTTTTGTTGCTTTCTCCATCAGAATTAATACATGAGAGAAAATGTAGCCTCGTAGAGGATCCCACTGGAAATACTTTTTCTTGCTGCTTTATTTCCCTCTCCATCAAGGTATGCCTCAGCACATGGCTTGAGCATCCTCGGGACTCCAGGAAGTCAAGCCACCTTTCAGTGGAAATCACTAGGCTTCCATCACATTTCCCATATAGCGGTGGCAGTGTGGTCTGTGCAGTTCTTGAAATCCAGGTCAAAGGGTGAGGGTGCGTTCATGGTCTGACTCAGGACAGATGGAAAGTAACGAGTGTGTTTGGTTGTCCTGGGCCAGACCCAAATGAAATAAAAGGACATAAGTGGTGAGTCATGAAAAATTATATTTTTATCTAAGTTTTAAGTGTGTATTTTCGTGTTTGAACTGTCACAAACACACTGTATATAGTACTTCAGGCCTTGATGGCTTTACTGGCAAGTGACATTCCTCCCTAATTGTCTTAGGAAAAAAAAAGAATGTCCTTGGATGTTATATAATCAAGAAGCAATATATATATTAACCTGATAGGTAACTAACCCTCCATTGCACATTTCACTATAGCTTCAAAATCTTTCAAAATGGCTTCAAAAATCTTTCTCATCACTCTGCTGGCTGATGTAGACACTGAGAGGAGTGGAAAGTGGCCTTGATAATGCTGTAGAATCTATGTGCTGCCAGTCTCCACATGAGAAGTGAATTGGTTTGTGTGATCATTCACACCAGACCTTCTTGGTTCCATCCTTCATGGGGTGTTAAGTCTCAGTATTAATTTCTTATTATCCCAACTCTTAAGAAACTAAACCTTTTTGACTCTCTAGAATTTACAGTCTAGCATATGATAACATATTTATAACAATGTACAACACAAAAGTGAAAATCATTACACAAAGACACGTTGCATGGTTGTCGCCTGAGGATGGTGACTGATGTGACCTGTAACACATGTCAACATTCTTAACTAACTAAATTTATGGAAACTTAGGTGAGACTCCTGCAATGCCAGAGACAACACAGCGTGCTCCCAGACACAGTAACTGCCCTCTCAACACCTACATTTTAGTGGGAGGGAAGGGAATAGACACTAATCAAGCAATCACCAGTCTTTAAATTACTGTTGTGATTAAGACCATAAGGAGATTAGGTAGCCAGAGATCTTACAGCAGGGGTCCTGACCTGAGGAGGATCAGACAAGGCTTCCTGTGGCCATGTGTTTATGAATTCAGATGTATAGGAAATAGGGAGTATGGGCTAAGAAAGGAGTATATCAGGTGAAGCAAACTGAATTGTTCAGGTTAGAGGCAGGAAGAAGTATTTGAGGACCTGGAAGAAGGCACGTGTCCTGGAGTTAAGAGGAAGCAGAGAAAGGCTAGTGAACCTGACACAGACCAGACTCTACAAGACCTTGCTGCCCAGGTTAAGGATCTGGGATTTTATCCTGTGAGCAGTGGGATGCCATAGAAGGGTTCTGATGTGCTATTTGAGTTCTGAAGGCATTGCTCTGGCTGTGGAATGTATTGTAGGGATTCTGTACAAGCAGTGGCCGTGGAGTAAAGGGGAGCAGGAGCAGATGCTGGGAAGCCAGCGAGGAGTTTGCTGCAGTCAACTGGGCAAGAAGGAGGCTGGCTTTGCTGGGACAGGAAGGAAAATGGATGGGTTCAGAAGGATTTAAGAGAGAGAATCAAAAAGTCTTCATGGCTGTTGGATTTTGGGAGAGAGGGATAAAAAGTACTAAAGATGACCCATAGGTTTGTGGCTGATGCAGTTGGGTGGATGATGGTGTCATTACTGAGATGCGGACGACCAGGGTATGAGCTGAGTTAGGGATAGAGTATGTTGTGGAGAGGGGGAGAGATTACTGGTTAAATTTTGGGTTCATGAAAAGCCCTTGAAGGAGAGGTTTATCTGGAGTTTAGAGGAGAAACTGAGCTGGAGCTATCCATTTTGAAGTCGTCAGCACTGGATGGTAACTGATGCCAGGGGAGTAGATGATATTACCTAGGGAGCAAGTTTAAAGGGAGAAGGATAATGACCTGGAACGGGACCTGGGGAAGCTTTAGTAGTCCAAAGATGAGATAGAGTCTGTCAAACCCACAAAGGAGACTGAGGAAAAGTAAACTGAGAGGTAAGGGGAAGCGTGATGTCACAGAAGCCGAAGGAAAGGACTGTTTCAAGGTGGGAGAGTGGTTGAGCAAATGCAGCTGAGAGGCAGGCAAACCAACCAACAACAGGTCTGATAATTCTGGGATGAAAAGCTCTGAAATCATATCCCCTCCCTCTTATTTATTTTTAAAATTTATTTTTTAATTGAAGGATAATTACAGGATTTTGTTGTTTTCTGTCAAACCTCAACATGAATCAGCCATAGGTTTACATATATCCCCTCCCTCTTGAACCAATATTTGTATACCTATGGCTGATTCATGTTGAGGTTTGACAAAAAACAGCAAAATTCTGTAAAGCAATTATCCTTCAATTAAAAATATTAAAAAAAGAGATAGTGCATGTCAAGTATCTGTAGAAAGGTCCCAGGGACCTAGCACTTGCTCAGCTTCCTTTTGTGAAATGGGGACGGGAGTAGAGTTGTTCTGAGAACTGCATGGTGTGTGTGCAGAATACTCGGCACAGAGCTGGCAGCCAGTAAGCACAGTTAGCTGATATAAGGATGACCAAAAGTGTTATGGAGAAAATGAGAGTTAGAGAAACTGGGATCAGGGGAGCAGATGACACTGGGCCTAGTCTGGCTGGAGCTTGGTTTGTATCTGGAAAGGTGCTGGGAATAACCTGAGTGGGAGATGACCAAAGCCTGGGATAAGGTCAGGGCAGTTGAGGGAGCAGAGAACTTTTAAGGCAGTGTGTCAGAACTTTGATAGTGGGCTGGAATAAAATAGAGAAGTTGAACATTGTTTTTTGAACATTCAGGCTTACAATATTCTAAAATTTTCTCTTTCTTTTAGTGTGTTTAATTTTGAGTTGTTAACTCAGTAGTCAAGCCTGCTGCTGCTGCTAAGTCACTGCAGTCGTGTCTGACTCTGTGCGACCCCATAGATGGCAGCCCACCAGGCTCCTCCGTCCCTGGGATCCAGTCAAGCCTAGGATGTCTTTTAAAGACTGCTCTAAGACACAGATGTACAGAACAGACTTTTGGACTCTGTGGGAGAAGGCGAGGGTAGGATGTTTCGAGAGAACAGCATCGAAACATGTATATTATCTATGGTGAAACAGATCACGTGCCTAGGTTGGATGCATGAGACAAGTGCTTGGGGCTGGTGCACTGGGAAGACCCAGAGGGATTGGGTAGAGAGGGAGGTGGGAGGGGGGATCGGGATGGGGAATACATGTAAATCCATGGCTGATTCATGTCAATGTATGACAAAAACTACTACAATATTGTAAAGTAATTAGCCTCCAACTAATAAAAATAAATGGAAAAAAAAAAAAGACTGCTCTAAGAAACTCAGTTGGGTGGAAGCAATAGGCAGTGTCACCTTGTCTACTGATGTAGAGTGAAGGAAGGCTGAAGACCAAGGGAGAAGCCAAGATGGACCTCCAGAGGCCAAAGGAGTATGCTGAATTCAGAGAAAGTGAAAGTGTTAGTCACTCGGTTGTGTTCAACTCTGTGACTCCAGGCTTTGTGACTGTAACCTGTCAGGCTCCTCTGTCCATGGAATTCTCCAGGCAAGAATACTGGAGTGGGTTGCCGTGTACCTCCCCATGGGATCTTCCCGACCCAGGGTTTGAACCTGGGTCTCCCACATTGTGGGCAGATTCTTTACTGTCTGAGCCACCAGGGAAGCCCCTTGAATTTGGAGAAAGAGTATTTAAATCCAGAATGGTGATGCCCTGAACTGAAAAGGACATCGATTGTTGTAACAAATGATGACCCATTTTATCAAAAGTTGTGCTAAAGAGTTTCCTCTATTCCATCAATGTTATCCATAGGAATATATTAGCTCTGCAGGTACAGTTACTTTTTTTTTCTTTGGTGGAACTATAACTTTTAATAATTTTAGTTGTGTGGACATTACATCAGTTGAATACTTAGTCTTGTTCTGGACCAGTGACATTCTAGAATGTATAGACAGTAGAATGAGTGCATCCCTCTGGTAAGGGTGACTCTTATCTAAGTTTTGTGGCATCTGTTGGCTTTCTTGCCAGGCCCATCCTGGGGAGCGTGAAGCTGCTGCTGAAAATATATGACTCTTTTTTTTTGCAGGGCTATTTGATTAATTTGATATCTTCTGAAGTCATCAATTGGCCCTCAACATGGATTTGGTTAGTTTTACCATCATCTTTTAGTGCTGCTCTTCAAACTGCATTATTTATTTGCTGAGCTGCCACAGATTTTGCATTGCTGAAGATCATTGGCAGGAGCACAGGGATAAATATTATTAGATACAATAACCGTCTCTTTCCAAAGAGAACTTTGGACCCTTTTGGGTGTCTGATCAGCCAAAGTTGCATTCCTGAAAGAGATGCTGCCTGACTTTATAGTATACAAAGAACAATGAAAGAATCTTTCCTTTATTTGTAAAATTATCCTTAATGAATGTCCTTCATTCCTAGTTCATTGCTGTTTGTGACATGACGTCATTATAAAGTGGAGGAGCTTAATGCCACTTTACCTGGCTCTGTTCCCTCCTTCTAAGTAGACTCTTTATAATGAAAAAACCAGAACAGGTGGCTGCCAGAGGCTAAGGAGAGATGGAAGTGAGGAGCTATTGTTTAACGGGTAGAGATTTCAGTTTTGGAAGATGAAAAAGTTCTGGAGATCCATTGTCACAACAATCAGAATATGTGTAACACTGTTGAACTGTACATTTAAAAACGGTTTAAGGTGGTAAGTTTCATATTTTGTGTGTATGTATGCTTGTAATCATAATTTTGAAGAAAAAAACAGTGAAACCAAAGCAAAAGAAAGAAGTGGGCTCCAGCCCAAAATGAGAGTGGACAAACAGCTGAGCTCTTCTTTCTCTGGTTACTCTGCTGGGCAGCTCGTTCCCTCGCCCCCAGGACTGTTGCCCCAGGAGTGACTGCAGGCCTCAGTGTCTATGCCTGCTCTGCTTACATTTTTCCTTTTTTTAAAAAAAAATTTATTGATTTCTTTTTGGCTGTGCTGGTTCTTCATTGCTACTCGAGCTTTTCCTCTAGTTGTGAAGATCAGAGGCTACTCTCAGTGGTGGCACATAGATCTCATTGTGGTGGCTTCCTGTGTGGAGCACGGGCTGTCTAGGGCACGTGGCCTTCAGTAGTTGTGGCTCCCAGGCTCTCGGGCACAGGCTTAGTCTCTGTGGTGCAGGGGCTTAGTTGCTCCGTGGTATGTGGGATCTTCCTGGACCAGGGATTGAACCCCTGTCTCCTTCACTGACAAGTGGATTCTTTACCACTGAGCCATCAGCGAAGCCCCTTATGTTCTTCCTTGATCAGCTGCTCACTGTGGGAGAATGCAGTCACTCACATGGTTGATCTCTTTGCCACTGGCTCCACCCAGATCCAATGGCTGGAGAAAGAGGAAGGCACATTTTGAATACTGTAAGATAGGGCTTTGAGGAATGTGGTCCTTCCTGGACTTGCTTGGACTGAGCTGAATGCAAGTGAAGCAGCCTAGAGCTTAATTTTTTTTAAAGTGACCACTATAGATTTTGTTTTATTTGATTGTTTAACTCAAGGTCAAAGATTCAAATTAATTTTCCTTCTGTATTCATGGAAATGAATTAACATCAGCTTTCATACAGGCTGACTCCTGTTTTATTGTATATTTATCTGTTTATTCACTTTATTCTTTGTCTTCTATATTTCTCTGTATTCATTCCTACATGATCATCCGTTTCAATGGCTTTGGTTGGTATCATTTTACTAATACATGCCCCTATTAATATTTAGTTTTTATAGTGAGTTTGTTTCTGTGCATATATTTTAAAATTAATTTTATTGGAATATGGTTGCTTTACAATGTTGTGTTAATTTCTACTGTACAGCAAAGTGAATCAGCTACATGTATACATATGACAGTGACAGTGTTGCTCAGTATGTCTGACTCTTTGAGACCCCATGGACTGTAGCCCACCAGACTTCACTGTCCGTGGAATTTTCCAGGCAAGAATACTGGAGTGGGTAGCCATCCCCTTCTCCAGGGGATCTTCCCAACCTAGGGATCAAACCTGGGTCTTCTGCACTGCAGGCAGATTCTTTACTGTCTAAGCCACCAGGGAAGCCCCACGTATACATATAGCCCCTCTCTTTTGGATTTCGTTTCCATTTAGGTTATCACAGGGCGTAGAGTAGTGTTCCTGAGCTACACAGTAGGTTCTCATAGTTATCTGTTTTATAAATAGTGTCAGTACTGTATATGTGTCAATCCCAATCTCTCCATTCATCTCACCCCCGCTTCCCCCTTGGTGTCCATACATTTGTTCTCAAGGTTCAAAAAGTCTCCTTCAGCCTCCACAGACTTTGGAGGAGGGTCTACTTTGTCTCCCCTCTTCCCCATGTTACTACATCTGCAGGGTTAGACAGTGTTGTACTAACCGCAGTTACCTTGCCAGTTGGAGAATCAAAACACAGAGGAAAAAGCCATCTGAAAAGTGCTCCACTTGCAGCCAACAGTAAGAAAGTGAATGTCATGCTGTGGGACTGGAGATGTAGACAAATTACTCTGAAATCCAGGTTCAGTTCGGTTCTTTTGATGATCTATGTGAGGACCTAGATGGATGCAAAAGCATTTCCCCAAAATACCTCTGGGTAGAATCACTTACTCTCCAAGCCATGGGAACTTTGAATCATAAGGGGAACAAACTCGGATTCAGGATCAGAACTCAGCAGTTGAGACTTAAAATAAGTGTTGTTTTTCTTCTTTAGAGCTGCAGTGAAGGTGCTTATGCTGTTGGAATGGTGAGCTTACTCTGTTACACCTCATGTTACTGAATCATCATCCTTGAATATCCTCAGAGGGAACTGAGCGCTGTCCCTGAGCTTCGGCAGTAGTAAAAACACCCCTTAATTAGTGCCTTCCCTCATTATTTCTGACAGCAGCCCTTGCCATCATAGGGGCTTAACCACTTGTGTTATTCATCCTCACAAGGTCTTGCCTGTGAGATAGACGCTGTCTGAAGGCAGAGACTAGGTCTTAGTTATCTCTATTCATCCTCCAGCAAGTGCCTGCTCTCAGAGGAAGCTTAATAAATTGTTAAATTGAGTCAAAACAGAAAATCTATGTAGGTTTATCAGGTTAAAAACATTGCTTCCTCTGGATCTACATCTTTGCTTCTACTTTGTACCATAAAATAAATGCTACTTTTGATGCGAAACCATCAGACCTAAAACTTACTGCTGACACAGATGAGGAAAGAGCTCTTTGAAAAAAAAAAAAAAGTGAAATGTGAGTATCTATGATTATGACATTTTTTTTGTAGTTCAGAAACAAGTACGTATATCTTGCAGCAGTGAAAGATCATCTGTTCTCTGTGACACAGTTTTCCTTTGATTTTCCTTCAGTTTCTTTCTCATCAGTGAGGCTTCTTGCTATTTTGATCAAAAGTCCAATGGGTTGATTTTCTTATTTATGAGGTAAAAGGTTTAATTATGGGCACAAAGCATTTCCAAATTGCATTTGAATGACCTTCTCTCTCCTTACTCAATGTCAATCAGTCACTTAAGAAGACTGCTTTGCTTTCCCGTCTGTAGCTTTCATGTGTCATACATCTCTCTCCTGTTCCTTCTCTTGCATATTATGCTTTCACATTCCTTTTATTTTCTTTCAGTTCTTCTCATTTGCAACATTCTCCTTGTGATTTTTTTTTTTGGTTTTTGTTGTTCCCTTCAAGAAAATTGCCCTTCTATTAAAAGAAGTGCCAAGATCTCTCCAGAAGCAGACAGGCATGAAGTGCTGATGGCCAAGGTGAACATTCAGATAATTTGAAGGGCAGGATAAAGCCGTATTGGTCAGTATTACACGGATATCTTTTATCGTCACCATACAAACTCAGTTTTCCTTTAAGACAGCCTCCTACTAATTATGTCCAAATAAGGTTTATGAAAAGTGTGTGATTTAATCTTTTTGCTTCATCTGACGTTGAGTCCATAGCAACTAGATGTAGCCTGATGTCTTTATATTTTTAGAGTGTGAGAAGTTAAGTATTAGTTAGGAAAGTTCATTTAAACACCTGGCAGATGACAAGATCAAAGATGCACTTGAGGAGGGAGTCTTGGGTTTTTCCTGCTGTGAGCTTTTGTGACAGCTCTCCGGAGATCCGAGTGTCACCTTTACCTCTCTTACGCGGGGTCCTCCTGGGCAACATGTATAAGTTCATACTCAGCTGACTTGGGTTCTTTTGTGCAGGATTCTAGTGAAGCCAAAAATAGGGCAACTTTAATATCTTCCTCCCTGTCACATTCAAGGCCTTTTCTCCTTGGAGAATATTTCTAAGTTCTGTCTCGGTCTGCTGCAGACCCTCTCACTCATCTGGTTCCCTTGGTTTCCACCCTCTTGTTATTCACCCAGTTTTCCTGCTTTACCCAGCTTGTCTGGGTGGATGCCTCTTCGGGTGGGTTGCCTGGCCTTTTGACTTGGTGAGTCCCCGAGGCCCTTTGTTTCTGTCTGTATGCAGTGCAGCCTCCCACGTCTCACCCAGGCTCCTAGGAAGTGCAACTCATTCCAGCCTGGAACCAGTGCCTCAGGTTCCTCCTAGCTGGGAGTAGAGAGAAGTCAGACTCTACTGTTAGTCTTGGGATATGAATACGTTAACTTGAAGGTATATGTAATTAGTGGTGAAGAGCACAGGCTCTGGAGCCAGACTTCGTGGGTTCGAATCCCAGGTCTGGCCCTGATGAGCTGTGTGATCTTGGGCAAATTACTTCCTCTTTCTTGCCCAGTTCTGCACAGCGGAGGTAATAGTTGTACCCACTTTACATAGCTGATATGAGGAGTAAACAAGTTAGCTCATACAAAAGGTTTAGAATGTGTGTCTACTGTATAGTGAGCACAATATAGTGTTAACTATCACTAAAGAAATCAAAGCCCACATCCACTGAGTTCTGACTCTGTCGAAAAGAAGGCAGGTGGGTTAGATTCATGTTTATCAAAAGCAGATCCACGAGTTCACTGTGAGAAAATTTAAATCTTGTGCTTGCATTTGGATGCGAATGCACATCCATCAGGCAAGCATATTTTGGATTATTCGGGTGATTCCTTAGAGCTGAGCGTGCCGCGTGATTGCATTGTGTTTATGGTCACGTTCTCATGCAGTGAAGGCCGTGACATTGAGGCAGGCAGGCTGCAGGGAGGCAGGCCGGCAGTGGCTCGTGGAGAGCAGAGGGGAGGAGGGTGGAGTCCGAGCCTGCCGGGCTGTCAGGGGCCGGTCCTGCAGCAGTCGGCGCAGCAGCCACGTAGCCACTGGTGGTGTCGATGTAGATTTTATTGGAACTGTGTTTAATTTGTGAGTTCGTTGTGGTTTTATAGTCTCATAAAAGAGCTCTCAGGGTTAGGGGTTTATATCTAGTCTTAGGGTTGTAGTTATTTAAGTAACACTAGGATAAAAATAATTTATTAGCACTGGAGGATCATAAGAATTCTTATCTTGTAAAAGGGATCTGCCATATATTCCTGATAACTTGAGAAAGACAGGATCAATCAGTGGTTCCCAAAAGCCAGTTCACAAATCGTGCTAGTCAGGTTATTAAAGAAAAATTCCTTGGGGAACTTGTCAGAAATACAGACTCTTGGGCTGTGTCCTGAAGCTTCTGAGCTGGGTATGTGGATCTGTATTATTGCTGTATTGCTCAGGTGATTCTGTGAAGCAACAGGTTTTGGCCTCTTTGGAGGCCAAATGTTCTCAATATTCTTCATGGTCCTGGGATCTTGGGATCCAGTGTCTTCATCTTCAAAATTGAGATAATAGTGCTTGTCCCGTTCTTACTGCACAAGAGAGTGGTGAGAATTAATGAGGCAATTTTCATAAGTATTCTTGGAAGAAAAGTACAATTTAAGTGTAATGTATTGAGGCCAGAATTGAACTAGATCGTCTCAGCAATGCAAATTGTTACCTCAGAACAAAGAGGAGACTCAGGTCCATAGAGAGCATTGGCAGGCTGAGTTTTGCTACCAGAGTTCCAGTTCCCAAAATTGTTGATCCACCTTTGACCTGGACTCAAGGCCCGTGGAACCCAGTACCTTACAGTGAGATTTACAAATCAGGGACTTGGTGGTGATAGAGGCAGGCAGGCTGGACAGGGAGGTTTCATTTCCTTGGGCTGCATTAACAGAGAACTGTACATTGGGTGACTTAAGAGAAATGTACACCCTCACAGTTCTGGGGGCTGTAGGAGAAATCATAGTGTCGGCAGGGTGAACTCCTCGTTGAGGCTCTAAGTGGAGTCTGTTCTGTGCTTCTGTCTTAGTTTCTGGGGATCTGGGGAGTCCTTGATGTTCCTTAGCTTGGAGATACTCCTTAACTTGGAGATGCTCACTCCTGTATCCACTGTCATTGTTCCATGACCGTGTTTTCCCCACGAGTCTCTGTTTTCACATGGTATTCTCTGTTTCTCTCCCCTCTGCTTACAAAGACACCAGTTATATTGGATTAAGGGTCCATCCTGCTCTATTTTGACTGTTTTTTCTAAGATTGTTTTTGATGTGGACTATATTTAAAGTCTTCATTGACTCTGTCACAATACTGCCTCTGTTCTATGTTTTAGTTTTTTTTTGGCCATGAGGTATGTGGGATCCTAGCTCCCCAACCAGGGGTTGAACCTGCACCCCCTGAATTGGAAGGTGAAGTCTTAACCATTGGACTGTCAGGGAAGTCCCAGACTTATTTTAATTTTACTGTTTACATATACAATTCCAATTAAGTCACATTCTAAAATACTAGAAGTTAGTGCATCAACATATCTTTTACGGGGAACACAGTTCAGTCCATAGCACCATTTATCTGATCACATGGGCTGACGTGAGATATTTCTGAGTGATTTCATTTCCCCAAATTGATTTGAAATGCAGAGGGCATTACCCCTTAGAAGCCATGTTATCTGTAATGGTGAGGTCCCTGCAGCAACTGTAACTACTGGTTTAGCTCACAATATACTAGAAGCAGAATTTCTTGTAAGGGTCCTACAGAATCTAACCAATGCACCCAAAAGATTTCAGTGAGAAAATATGTTCCAGGTTTCAACGTTGGGTGCTAAGAACGTATTTCTCCCCATTAGCTCTTAGAAATTTCATCCTTGTGTTTACTACTCTCATCTTGATTGTTACGTACATATTTACATTCCTCCTCCATTTTTTTGGTGTGTTCTTTCCTATTTTGGTACTGATGGTACCTTTTTTGTTATCATATCTGAAATCCTTTGTGGAAAGAGGGTAGCATGGGGAAGAGACATGCTCTGTGCTATAAATAGTCTTTTTCTCATCTCTGCATTAAAATTTACTTTCCACAATCCTATTTTCTCAGCATCTTCTCTGAAGTTCTAAGTATACCTAGCCATCCAGTATGTGAACTTCTCTATTGTGTGTGTGGAGTTCTGGCGCGTTCCATAGTATTGAGTCAGAGGTGCTCTCAAAAATGAGAAAAGTAGGATATTCTGAGGGGTTGACAGTGTGTTTACTTCAAATTGTATTGTTTAAATAAAGTCTCGGTGCTGGCTGCAGATCTCAGCCCTCTTCCTCCTGTTCCAGGCTCCTTGATGATCTACTGTCTTCTGTTCAGGGAGGCTAGTCCTCAGCCTTGACCCCATATGGCCCTTCCTTTAGATGCCAAAGAGTTTATGGAAAATGGCTTAAAATTTTTCTATTTAAAAAATCATGTTTTATGTCAACATTATTGTTGTCACAGGCATCTTAATATGTCATTTATGCTCATCATTACTTTGAAATTATGGTGAGGTCCCTGCAGCATGGATCCATTCCTCAGTCTTCCTATTTAATGAGAGAGTAAAAAGACATATTTACAATTGTATCACAAATTTAAAAAATTATTTGATAATGGTATTTAAATATAATGGTTTCTGAAATCAGCTAGTAGGTATTGGTAAAATGCCCAGATATCTTCAGAATAATCAGTTTTGAATAAAATCAGTGACCTTGGCCTTTCTTTTTTCTTAGATTAAAAGGGATCATTAGTTCAGGTCCTCTGAGAAGCAGTCAAGATGGGATTATGCATATGAGAGATTTACTGGGAGTTTGCTTGGGAAGGATAAAGGGCAGGGGGCAGGAGTGGGCTAGGAGAGCTTCCAGACTCCAGTGCAGGTCTGACTTCTGTGAAAGGAGGGGTGGAAGGAACGAGGACTGGTAGGAAAGGATGCAGATGACAGCTCAGTTCTGAGGAGGTTTTGGCCAGACTGATTGTGAATTCTTGAGCCCAAGTTGCCCACTAGAGGACCCTTCTGCCACACAGGCCTGAGCCTGCCCTGGTACCCCCATCCCCACGCTCGGCCGCTGCCTGAGAACAGCCCAGAGACACAGACTCATGCACACTGCACAGATGTGGGGATGGATCCACGAGTGGAGGGCGGGTAACCCATACTCTCCCACAGCAGGAGAGGTAAGCAAGGAATTCCATGGCCTTCATGAAGATCTCTCTAGGGGTCCATGAACATAGATGGTAAAAATTACATACTTGTTTTCATTAACTGAATTTTAGTGTCCTGTCTAATCATGAGTGGAGCCAGTAGCCGTAGTAGTATTAGCAGTAACTGTGTCTTTCTCACCAATAAATATTATAGATAACTTCATATCAACGTAATGGTTGTCACAGTATCTTAATATGTCATTTGTGCTTATCATCACTTTGAAATTATGGTGGTTATTGGATCTGTTCCTCGATCTTCTTATTTAATGAGAGAGTAAAAAGGCATATTTACTATCGTATTGGGTTTTCCTCATAGCTCAGTTGGTAAAGAATTCGCCTGCATTGCAGGAGACCCCGGTTCGATTCCTGGGTTGGGAAGATTCGCTGGAGAACGGTGAGGTTACCCACTTCAGTATTCTTGGGCTTGCCTTGTGGCTCAGCTGATAAAGAATCCGCCTGCAATGTGGGAGACCTGGATTCGATCCCTGTCTTGGGAAGATCCTCTGGAGAAGGGAAAGGCTACCCACTCCAGTATTCTGGCATGGAGAATTCCATGGACTGTATAAGTCCATGGGGTTGCAAAGAGTTGGACACAACTGAGTAACTTTCACTTCACTATTGTATCACACATTTTTAAAATAATTTGATAATGGTATTTAAATATAAGGGTTTCTTTAGCATTTTATACATCTTATTTTATGCATTTATAAACATGATTCCAAGAAGAGGTCTGTAGTCCTCTCTGACAGGCAGAGGAGTCCAGTACACAGAAATGGTTAAGAGCCCCTCATGCAGATAGTTTTCAGTAGAACCATTTCAATTGTATTATATTAGTACAATTATCCTTTACATGGCCCCAAATGTCTGAGAATGGTGGCCCCAGTCCTCATGAGAATACGTTATCGTGGGAGATGATTTACTAATTCTACAGTGACCCTCGTCTGCAGTGTCCCTACAGGCCCTGGGTGGGGCTAAAGCTGCAGCAGTGAGCAACACCAGCATCCCTTCCCTTGGGGAGTTGTAATCGACTAACAGGAAAGACAATCATTAAACATGAACAGTTATGGTTATATTACGGTGTGGTGCATGATCTTAACAATATGGGAACCTCAGGATTCTTTGGGTGCCCTGGGAGACGGACCTGTATAGGGGTCAGAACAGACCTCCCTGAAAAGTGCCTTTTGAGCTGAGCCTGAAGAATGAGAGAAGTGAGCTGGGAAAAGAGGAGGTGGAGATAGAAGTTAAAGTGTAACTTTATGTATAATTTGATGGTAAGACATACTTAACTCTTAAGAGCTGAAATCATGCAGACCTTGTAAGCCACGTGAAGATGTTTAGACTTTTCTCCAAAGGCAGGAAGAAGCTTTGAAGGGGTTTTAAGCAATATTTTTGAAGTTTCCTTTCAAAAATATTTACCTGGAAAGAAACAAAGGAGGCTGTTGTGGTACTAAGATGAAAAAAGATGGCAGCCTCCTAGGAGGTACATGGTGGGAGAAAACAAGTAAGACAATCAAGCTGTTCTTTTTGATTTCTTTTTGGCTCTGTGAATGAGCTGGGTCTTGAATTTCTGTTTGTTAATCTATCGTAGAGTGCATCACCATTTTGGAAGCAACTTTCATAGAGTTAAGATGTTCATAGTAGCTGCACTTCACTCCCAGATCTATTGCAGAGGTCTCTGTGTGAACATAAAATCTCACACAAATCTTGGAAACTATTTCCCCATAACGTTGGACCACAGAGAAAGTGGATGCTGTTTGTTTAGGTTCTCTTTATGCACATTTGTTACTTGCTGCAGTGTGGATGGCCTTTAGACTTCTATATTAAGAAGAAAATAAACTTATCATTAATAATGTAGATGCTTATATTGCCAATTAAACAAAAGGTCTCTGGCTGCTTCTTCATAGGAAACTTGTAAATGGGTTCCAGGTTTGTTTGTTGCTGGGTAAAAACAAATCCATTTTGGTTGATGGCTAATTCAGGGCCATGCGTGGTTAGGCAACTCATAAAAGTGTTTGTATGGAAATGAGTCTCAGATAATCAGATTTTATTTCTAGTGTCTAATTGATGCTCAGAGCTTTGGGATTTAATTATGTCAGTTGAAAAAATGTGATTCAATTTCTCTTCCTCCCTTTTAAACATAGCTGCAGACTCAACTTTAATTCATAAATATACAAGACATTATAAATAGATGTTTTATGACACAGTACCTGGTACCCATTAGATATTCAGTAAACATTGACTTCTTCTCCTAATTGAATGAAAATATATTAATAAAAAACCTATACAAGATTTTGCTTCTGGTTCCTCTGTTTCTTGTGTAGCAGTTGACTTGGTACAAATTTGTGATTACTCCAGAGAAGTAGATAATTTAAGTGGGAAATTGTTTTAATGAGAGGAGACTTTTGTTTTCTAGTCATCCAGGCAGGCTGGCTTGATTGTCATGTTGGGTGTTTGCTCTAGTAGGAAGTGAGGCAGCTGGGTATGCTTTGGGATCTGAGGCCCGATGAGTGGAGTGTGTGCAGATGGAATATGAGTTCTGCCTTCTCCCTTCGCTATGGCACCCACCCAGCTTCCAGGGGACCCGCATGGCTTCTTTGCCTCATCTTCATCACTTAGTGTGTCCTTCTTTCACCCAGCTTAATGTCTTCAGAGTTCATCTATGTTGTAGCAAGTATCGGTATTCATTTCTTTTTACAGCGGGGTAATATTCCAGTGTATCATTAAACCACACTTTATGCGTTCACCAGTTGATGTATATTTGAATTGTTTCCACATTTGGCTACTTTACATAGTGCTGTTATGAACATTAGTGCTGTTATGGACAAATATTTGTTCGAGGGGCTGTTTTCAATTCTTTTGGATATCTATATATAAGAATGGAACTATTGAGTCATATGATAATTTATGTTTAATTTGTTGAGGAATGGCTACATTGTTTTACACAGTAGCTTTATACTTTCCATTTCTACCAGCAGTGTGTGAGGTTCCAGTTTCTCCACATCCTTGCCAACACTGTTATTCTCTATTTTATTTTTTGTTTTGTTTTCAGTATGCCTTCCTAGTGGGTATGAAGTGGTGTCTCACTGTGACTTTGATGTGCATTCCCTAATGACTGATGGTGTTCAGTACCTTTTCCTGTCCTTCTTGGCCATTAGTGTACATGCTACAATCTGGGCAAACCTCAAAACATTAAGCTAAGTGAAAGAAGCCAGACACAAAAGGTCACATATGGTATGCTTCCATTTATATGAAATATCTAGAATAGGTAAGTCCATAAACACAGGAAGCAGATTAGTAGTTGCCAGGGGATTGGGGGAGGGGAGAATGGAGAATGACTGCTTATTGGGTATAGGGTTTCCTTTTGGGTTGATATATTTTAGGATGAGGTTATGGTTATAAAACTTTGGGAATGTGCTAAATGTCACTGAATTGTATACTTTAAAATGGTCAATTGTAGGTTTTGTGAATTCTTTGCTGTTGTTG
Organism: Dama dama; assembly: GCF_033118175.1. Lineage (NCBI taxonomy): Eukaryota > Metazoa > Chordata > Mammalia > Artiodactyla > Cervidae > Dama > Dama dama. The sequence goes on from NC_083692.1 coordinate 32,804,340, forward strand.
GTCAGTCATTAAGTTGTGTCCAACTCTTTGTGATCCCATGGACTGCAGCACACCAGGCTTCCCTGTCCTTTAGTGTCTCCTCGAGTTTGCTCAAACTCATGTCCATTGAGTCAGTGATGCCATCCAACCATCTCATCCTCTGTTGCCCCCTTCTCCTGCCTTCAATCTTTCCCAGCATCAGGGTCTTTTCCAATGAGTCGACTCTTCACATCAGGTGGCCAAAGTATTGGAGCCTCAGCTTCAGCATCAGTCCTTCCAGTGAGTATTCAGGATTGATTTCCTTTAGGATTGACGGATTTTGTGAATTCTGCCTCCATAAATAAAAAAGCGAAAACACTTGGTTAGAAGTTGAGTCTGGATGTCAAGTTCTAGCAGTGCGGTGGCCTGAGTATGGATTTCCGTCTCTTGTTACAAACTGAGAAATTTTGCATAAATCAAAACAAAGTGTAAAATATGCAACTGGGCTTGAAAGGAAAGGTGTTGTTGCTGGGGCAGCAGCTTGAGGCTGGGGCAGGAGCCAAGAAAGACGTGAGAGCTCCAGGCCTGCCTTCATTTTGCAAGAACCCACAGCTCAGAAATGAGCACCCACCACTGTTCCGCGTGGGTGAACCCCCTGCTATGCTCAGCACAGACAAACAGAAACTCCTCACCTGTGGGGACACTTCTGCAGTGCAGGCTGCCCAAGACTCTTGGGGAAAACAGCATCCACTGAAATACCCATTCCCATGAGAAACTACAGATCACGCAAGTACACATCTCAGGATGAGGTGAAAGTAAGCAGACATGACAGACAGGAGGGTTAGCATCTCAAGAACTTGGGAAAACAGAAGTATGTTTGAAATGATTAAAGAATAAGGACATTGAGATTGGTTCCACCGCTTTAATAAAATGTTTCCCCTTTTAATAAAATGTTGAACAGCTGCTCCAAGGGAGTGTGTGCAAAGTTTGCTTAAGGGATTTAAAAGGGGAAAGATGGAGGTTGTTCTCCTACTGTCCTGTAGTGATCTGGCAAGGCAGTTTTTTTTTTTTTTTCCCCCCTAAGAATCAAGAGCTCAGGGGAACTTTCTTTTTGAGTAATCCATTTAGATGGCAGAAAAGTTTGCCTTTGAGTGTATTAACTGCGATGCTGAGGCGCTCTTAGCCAAAGATTTGCCTCCATTTCTCTTGAGAGTGCACCTTGGTATTTGCCCATTATTGTGAGAAGTGTTGTGTTAGGAACTGGTAAATGGAATTTTTGGAAACAAACCCTGAAGCTGCCTTGAAAACCACTTTATTCCTCATTCAGTGCTCCACTTCTAATTGATTTCATCTGTTGGTTGAGCCATGGCACTAGAAAAGTAGAAACTTCATGATGACCAAGTAGAGTCATGTCAGAAAGTTTAGATTAGGGTCATCAGCAAACATGAGACTTCAGTTACCTGATCACTAAGCCAGTCTTCCCTTGGTTTCATTCTATGATCAAGCCATGGCTTTTTATAGGTGGAAGTCCCAACATTTATATGAAGGAGAGGAGTGCGTGGGGATCTTGCCTTGAAACTGAAGCAGTCTATCACATGATGTTGAGGGAGAACAGATGGAACTGCAGATGTAGGCCTGATGGTTTTTATGGTTGCCACAGCCTCACCTGCATCTTGAGATGGTAAATGTTAGTTTCAGTGCATCTGGCCAGCAACACACACAAACAAATGTTAGTTTCAATGCATCTGGCCAGCAACACACACAACCTTGACTTTGCACTGGAAACTGGATGATACTGCAGTTCAGGAAGCAGTGGAGTTTCTATTAAAAATAAAGTATGCAGACCAAGCTCTTCTTTTTCACCAAGGGATTGAAAATCAGGTAGGTGGAAATGTGAAGAGAGAACTATAAGAGTGAGTCAGGGAAAATTTCAGGTCATCTGAGTGTGGCCTTGATGCTTCCTAGTGGTAAAACCATAGATCGAAAACCTTAGTGCTCAGAAGAATTTTCAAGGGTGTCTTAGGCAAAGTGAAGTGATTTTTTCCCCCCTCCCAGTCTGGTGAAGAGGAGGGACATAGACAAGTTTTATGTTCCCTTGATGAGCAGTGTTGTATATCATGCTTCCCTTTTGGGGAAGAGAAAGAACACAGATGAAGGGATAGTTTCTTCTTTGTTAATGCACCATATCCTTCTATGTGGTTGAAGTTCATGACAGCCTTCTCATCATACAGTCATACATGCAGTTTATGGTTTTTCAGTATGGTTATCATTAATAAATGATCCCAGGAAGATGTGTAGTTGATTACAAGATGTTTTCTTGGTAGCTGCCCAGTAGGTATCTCGTGTTATTCCTAACTTTGCTATCAGCTACTGACATCTGTAATGTTACTTGAAAGTAGAGATTAGGGTATCTGGGCTCTTTGTACCCTTCTCTGTAAATATCAGGACAGAGCCTTCAGAATTAATTGCTTCTTAGATGCACGATTACTGCTCACTTAGCCCTAAGCAAAGAAGTAGGTCATTCTATTCATCAGAATCTTACTGTTCTGTAATTATGTGAGGAGCAAATAATTATAGATAGGGTTTCTGTGTGATTTTAAAGCAGGTAAATTTAGCATCATTAGAGAATAATCTGTAGCTGGAAAAACTCAAGGTTCTTAAAAAAAAGCATGCAGACAACATTTAAACCTTGGTACGTTTTATTATTCTCAAATGTGTTATATAAGTTGGAAAAAAGCTTTGTCTGTTTCTTGGGCTGGAAAAGGCACTTATGATTAAATAACAAGGAAGAAAAAGAGCTGGTCTCCATTTATTTCTTGACACTACAGAAACACTGTAATTGAAATTTAGTTATATATGCTTTGAACAAAGGACTACGTTCTGATGTTTCATTTTTTATAGGTGGAACATACATTTCTCTTTTTATTGATTAAGATAAAAATCAGGTTTCAAACTTTACTGAAAGATGTAAATGATGTTGAAAATGTGATTATTAAAGAGATTATAACCTTTTCAGAATTGAATGTGAGCTAAGTAGAATTGGCTGTGAAATACACCTTGCACAATGCTATATGGAAAGGGTATGTTTTTAAAATTCAAGTAGCCTGAAGTCTTTGATTAGAATTAATTTAGATAAATGGAGATGGCTTTTGCTCTGAACTTGGCCAGCTTGCCTGTCTTTCTTGCTTTTTTACTTCTGTTTTTTTCAGAGAGTTTTAATATACAAAAATGAATAAAATTGGTATGCCAAAGTGCAGGCATGCCTGTATGGTTGGCAGATTTAGACAAGTGTCTTAGTTTGCATTCTCCCTAAAAGCAAGATGGTGCTAGGAGTTTATTTGGGAATTGACCCCAGGAAGCATGGTGAAGGAGTGAGGAAGTGAGACGGGGAGGGTGGGGAGCCAATGCAAAGGGGCAAGCTCGTGAGTGGACTGTTGCTGGGGTTCCTTCTTGCTGGAGATTCTCTGAGGAGCTGTGTGGGACACACCTCAGAGATGAGGAAAAGGAAGGAATCTACCCGATGTGGTAGGCAGAATGATGGTTCTTCCAAAGAGGTCCACATCCTAACCCCTGGCACCTGTGAACGTGTGACTTTACACAGAAAACCTTGCAGATACGAGGGCGTTAAGGGCCTGGGGAGGGAGAGGTTATCACAGGGTCCTCCTCAGAGAGCAGTAGGAGGGTCAGAGTCACAGAAGAAATATGGCATAGGGAGCAGAGCTTAGAGAAAGAGGGAAATTTGAAGTGCTGTGCTACTGGCTTTGAAGATAGATGTAGAGGCCGTGAGCTGACGGATGCAGACAGCTGCCAGGAGCTGGAAAAGGCAAGAAACATGTTCTCCCCTGGAGCTTCCAGAAGGAACCAGCCCTGCTGACATCTTGATTTTAGCCCATGAGACTGATTTCGGACTCCTGCCCTTCAGAAATGTGAGATCAGAAATTTGTGTTGTTTTAAGCCGTTAAATTTGGGGTAGCAGCAATAGGAAACTAATATACCCACCAAATCGCAGGCCTTGTTGATTGAGGATGGCCTCTAGGGCAGTATTTCCTTGGTGCTTCTAGCCAGCCGCACACAACCTCCTACGATGGATGGACAATCTCTGGCAGAGAGAGCCTGCATAGGGTGGCAGCAACTCTGCAGGGCAACCTCTGCATGGGCCAGGGCACCAGTGGGCTTGGATGTACCTGGACAGAGGATTTGATGGATAGAATGTGGAAACATCCTCATGAACACTTGGAAGTAGCTATGCGGGGTTGTTTCATATCAACAGCCCAGGTTTCTGAGCCCCTCTGACTGTTTCTTTACTGTCTCTTCTCTTCCCATTCTCTTCTGATGGCCTTTAAATATTGAGGTTCCTAGGCATTATGATCTTGGTCTTGTCCAGTCTTACTCTGGGATAGCTAATTGTATGTGTCAACTTGCCTGGGCCAACTTGACTGGCCAAAAGCTGTTGAGACCTTTTTTTCCCAGGTGTGCTTGGAAGAGTGTTTTTGGATGAGATGAACACTTGGTAGATGGAGTAAAGTAGATTGCCTTTCCTAATGTGAGTGGCCCTCATCCAGACAGCTGAAGGCCTGACTGGAATAGGAAGGTTGACCCTCCCCTGAATAAGAGAGTCCCTCCTGCCTGACTGCCTTCAAGCTGGAGCATTGGTTTTTTCCCCTGCCTTTGGACTTGAACTGAAACATAGCTTTCCTGGGTCTCTCGTTTGCCAATTCACCCTGTGGATCTTGGATTTGTCAACTTCCATAATTGCATGAATCAATTCCTTATGATATATCCCTTTATATATGTGTGTGTGTGTGTGTGTGACATTTATGCATATAAAACATATAATATATAAAACATGTCTCTAAGCATAAGTTTATATACATCTATCTATCTGTATATCTCATATTGGTTTTGTTTTTCTGGAGAGCCCTGTCTAATATACACTCTGTACTCCAGGGTGATTTTCTCTGCTCTTAACTTCAGCTTCTATCAATAGACTGGTCAAACCCAAACCTCAGTTTTTAGCCTGGATTTCTCCATATCCAAATTTTAAATTGCCAATAGAGACAGCCCCATGGATACTGTGTTGATACTTTAAACTCCACATTTTCATAGTAAAACTCATTATCATTCCCCTAGGAATCTGCTCCTGCTTTCTATATTCTGTCTTTTTCCATCACATCTCCATATACTCTGATCCCATCTTCAATATCCCCAGCACTGCTCATTATGAGTTTTAAACCTTCAGGATTTCTGCTATTTAGTGCTGTTGTTTCCCAATGGAGAGCAACCCTGGCACACAGGGCTGAGGTGGAAAAATCCTACAGCTGGGAAGGAACTAGGAGATCTTATTTTCATACAAACACATGCACACAGGGCAGGTTGAGGAAGAGAAAAAGACAGATATATACAGAGAGCAGCAGAGCCATTCAGACATGCAGAGTCTGATAGAGAGAGGAAAAAGGGGGAGGGGGAAAGAGGAAAACACAGACTACAGTTTTCTATAAAGAGATATAGAGTGAGAGACAGACCCATGTAGAGGCAGAGAGACGTTTATCAGAGAGAGGAAACAGGGAAGACAATGTTAGAGAAAGAAGGAGTCAGAATAACAGAAGTGACCTGATACACCCTGTTCCCTAGAATTTGAAAAAGCCCCACTGTGTCTCCTGATATGGTTACCCTGGCCCGCCTGCCCACATCCCTTCCCAGAGCAACCCACTGGCCTACTGGATAGGCGTATGCTTTATAGCCATAGCGTTCAAATTGCAGCGCAACCACTTTAAGCTACATGACTTTAAGCACTTTATTTAAGCTTCGTTTTCTTCATCTGTAAAATGAGGGTAGTAATACCCACCTTGCAAGCTTTTTGTTAGATGCCCAACAAATAATTATTAGTTCAGCCAAATCATGATATCATCTGGCTCCCTTTATTGAAAGGGAATTTGTATGTGTCTGGGATAAATATAGCTAATAAAACTTTATTATCAGACATAAAGGAAAATTAAGAATACCCTTCTAAGTAAGCAGTATGGGAGACTTTTCAGCTAGTCTATTAGAAACCAGCCATATTTACAGTTGACAATATACATGCAAATGTTTTTTAATCTGCAATTTCTTTTTTATCCTGTCTTCCCTTTTTACAAACTACTATACAAAACTACTATACAATTGTGCTCATTTCACATGCTAGTAAGGTTATGCTCAAAATCCTTCAAGCTAGGCTTCAGCGGTTTGTGAACCGAGAACTTCCAGATGTACAAGTGGAGTTTAGAAAAGGCTGAGGAACCAGAGATCAAATTGCCAACATTCACTGAATCATAGAGAAAGCAAGGGAATTCCAGAAAGACATCTACTTCTGCTTCGTTGACTACGCTAAAGCCTTTGACTCTGTGGATCACAACAAACTGGAAAATTCTTAAAGAGATGGAAATACGAGACCAACTTACTAATCTCATGAGAAACTTGTATGCAGGTCAAGATGTGACAGTTAGAACTTTACTTGAGACAAAACCCACTGCAATGTTGTGAAGTAATTAGCCTCCAACTAATAAAAATAAATGAAAAAAAAAAAAAAAAAGAACTTTACTTGAAACAACTGACTGGTTCAAAATTGGGAAAGAAGTACCTCAACACTGTATATTGTCACCCTGTTTATTTAACTTCTATGCAGAGTACATCATGTGAAATGCTGGACTGGATGAATTACAAACTGGAATCAAAATTGCTGGGAGAAATATCAACAACTTCAGATATGCAGATGATACCACTCTAGTGGCAGAAAGTGAAGATGAACTAAAGAGTCTTTTGATAAGAGTGAAAGAGGAGAGTGGAAAAGCTGGCTTAGAACTCAACATTCAAAAAAATTAAGATCATGGCATCTGGTCCCATTACTTCACAGCAAGTAGATGGGGAAACAATGGAAACAGTGACAGACTTTATTTTCTTGGGCTCCAAAATCACTGCGGACAGTGACTGCAGCCTTGAAATTAAAAGACACTTGCTCCTTGGAAGGAAACCTAGGACAAACCTAGACAGAGTATTAAAAAGCAAAGACATCACTTTGCCAACAAAGGTCTGTATAGTCAGAGCTATGGTTTTTCCAGTAATCATGTATGGATGTGAGAGTTGGACCCTAAGAAAGGCTGAGCGCTGAAGAACTGATGCCTTTGAATTGTGGCTCTGAAAGAAGACCCTTGAGAGTCCCTTGGACTGCAAGGAGATCAAACCAACCAATCCTGAAGGAAATCAACCCTGAGTATTCATTGGAAGGACTGATACTAAAACTGAAGCTCCAATACCCTGGCCACCTGGTACGGAGAACTGACTCACTGGGAAGGACCCTGATGCTAGGAAAGAGTGAAGGCCAAAGGAGAAGGAGGTGGCAGAGGATGAGGTGGTTAGATAGCATCACCAACTCGATGAACGGGAACCTGAGCAAACTCTGGAAGACAGTACAGGATAGGGAACCCTGGCATGCTGCAATCCATGGGGTTTCAAGCAGCTGGACACGAGTTAGTAACTGAATGAGCTAGGGGAGGGCAAATTGTTGCTTCTGGAATACCTGTATGCAGGAGGGCTCGGGTGAGTATGATGGAGAACTTGCTTTTAATAATCATAGTCTACTTTTTTTGCTTTTTGCTTTTCAGTAGACCTTCCCCTGCATCTGGTTGTTTCCTTCCAGAAGGAGATCACAGGCCTAATCATATTGCTACATTTTCATTCTTGCATTTGGTGAATTTTCAAGAAATAGAACCAGTAGGATGAAAATGAACCTGTGGCTGTGGGCTGAGGAATTAATTACCCAAGTGGAAGGGCCTCACCTTCTCCTGCTCCCCGCTATCAGCAATCTACCACCAACCTCGATTTGCAAAGGTTTACAAAATTTTGTAGAGCTTTTGGGGGTAAAATATGTATATATTTTAATTTAAAAAGTACGAAAAGATTAGAAATAATTTGGAAAGTCTTAAAAGTATAGAGAATAAAAAATCGTCCATAATTCTACAACTCATTGATGACTTCAGTTAACCTTTGAAGTACATCATTTCAATTATACACATAACATTTTTTTTCACATACATTTTTATCCACAACTGAGTTCACATTATACATAGGCTATTTTTTTCGTTTGCAGTATATAATGGGAACAACACCGTACCATTAAGTATTTTTCTTTAAATAATGTTAATTTTGTATAATATTCCACTCTGTGGGCATAGCCTAAGGTTTTGTTTGCTTTTAAGTGTTTAAACCATTCCTTTATTGCTGAATATTGATGCTGTTTCCATGTGCTTTTCTATTATAAATAATGGTGCAGTGAAAAGATTTAAATAAAAAATTTTTATGCATTTCCATGGTTAACTATTTAAGGTACATTGCTTCTACAAATGAAACTTCTGAAAGCAAAATTTATACTTTTTAAAAAGCTTTTGATATCAATTGCAACGTCTCCTTGCAGCTCCGAAAAGTTGTGCCAATTCCTACCTCCTTCTTCAGTGTGATGTCTCTTTGTTAAAAAAACTGCAGTTGTTGGTTCTCTTCTTCATAAAGAATCATATTTTCTTTTTATTAAAAATCTTTCCAACATTCTCTCTTCTAGCTTTTGCATTCTCTTATTGATTTCTGAGTTTCAAAACCATAATTGTGTTAGATTTATTTTTACACTGCCTTGAACATTTTGCTGAAAACAGTTTATAGCATCTCCATGAAAGAAAATCGTGTTTACTCAAAAGTTGTGAACTCATTTAAAAGCAATATACATTTGCTGAAAAAGGAAAAGGTACTTCCTGACTAATACCATGTCAGGGACCTTGGTGGATGCCTGAGTAACACAAGGTGTGATCCTTAGGGGTCTCACCTTCTCAGCTGGAGAAACATAACCAAGTTCAGATACTCTGAAGAGTAGTTTTTCTCAACCTTGTTTAGATCCATGTCCTCTCAAACACTGTCTCACTGTCTCTGGTGTATCACTTACTCCCCAAGAAGAATTTGCCCAACCTTCTTTCTGTAGTTCCTATTATAAACCACATAACTAGACTCACTGAATGTGTTTTTTCAGATTATCTGTGCACATGTGCACATCCCATGCTGATGTGACTTCCCTCCCCTAGTAAAGAATTCCTATGTTAATCACTTAAAGTAGGGCTCTGAAATTTACTCTGAGAACCTAAGATCTGAACAGTTTGCCAGTGATACCTGGCTTGATAAAGCTTGAGTTAAAGCATTTCTCTTGGCAGTGAATTTCCTACAGCTGGAAAGCCTGTGAGTGCCTTGGACCCTGATGCCATCTCTGCTTCTTTTCCTTCTTCTCTAACCTACCCCTGGGCTGCCATTCACAGGTAGTCAGCCGACCCTTGCTCACCTCTTCCACGAGGGTCTCACACTAGCATTCTGCTCCCATTTCTCTTTGCTAGTTTTTTTTTAATGTAATATCCAGCTGATTCCCTGATTCCAGACATCTTGCTTCTGAAGTAATTGGCTCTCCTGCTCTGTCCCTCACTCTCTCAGTCTCTACCTTGCTGTTCTCATCCACATCTCACAGATCTGATATTCTAACCTGTTTTCACTGGAGTTAGGTTCCCATGACACAGTGTTGACGACAATGCCTGGCCAGTGAACTGTGCGTTTTAAGTGTTATTGAATGGATTAATGAATTGGAAGCATTCTCTTGCTTGAATTTCACTTTATGTCTGAGCTTAGTTGAGCCATGTTAACACAAAACTCATACCTCATTTGTCTTTCTTTCTTCCCTCCTGTTCCAGATTTCTTATTTTGGTTTTTTAGTCTCTCTCTACTAAGTTCTGTATTAGACACTTTGTACATGTTATTTCTAATCTTCACGACCATCTTGCAAGTATTACCATCTCCATTTCACATATGAGGAAAGTGAGAGTCTAAGAGGTTTGCTTGTTTCTCCAAAGTTACTTAGTGAATCAGTGGTTGACCTCACTTTTCCATGGAACCCACTCCCAGAACCACTGATCTGTGGCTGCAGTTCAGTTCACTCGCTCAGTTGCGTCTGACTCTTTGTGACCCCATGGACTGCCAGGCACGCCAGGCTTCCCTGTCCATCACCAACTCCTGGAGCTTGCTCAAACTCATGTCCATCAAGTCGGTGATCCCATCCAACCATCTCATCCTCTGTCGTCCCCTTCTCCTCCTGCCTTCAATCTTTCCCAGCATCAGGGTCTTTTCCAGTGAGTTAGTTCTAATGATCTGTGGCTTAGTTCTTGATTTTCCTGCACTTCCTTCCCTTGACTCCAATATTATTCTGATTGAGCACCACCATCTTTGTCTGAATCCCAGTTGAGTCTTCCGTCAAAAGGAGTGGTGAGGGGAGGACAGACCCAAGAGGTCTTCCCGAGGTCCTGCCGTGAGAGATTGAAGCTGGAGACTGAAGGAGATAGAGGAACCGAAGATATCTCCACATCTTCAATCTGAGAGAGCTGAACAGCAGTGATACTGCCAAAAGAAATGGGCACATAGGAAGTCTTATTCCTGTAGGTTGTTAGTCAGATGGGGGTTGGAGTTCCAGTGGCTCTTTCCTCCCCAGTAAACCATGGCAAGTCTCTTAGTTTTTCTGAGTCTCAGTTTCTCCTTTTCCCTGAGCATCATCTTACCTGACTCTCATATTTATCATTAGTTTGCCTATCAAATGATGCAGTGCATCTGGACATGCTTTGTAAGGAGTAAGGCCGTTAGCTGTCATCACTGTTGTGGGACATGTTATTATTAAAGTCAGACTGTAAATGGAGACACTAGCTTCTTGGGTAAAATGTGTCTGTGCCAGGGGTCAGAAAGCTGTGACCCCCGGGTCAAATCTGGCCTGCTGCCTGTCCTGATATAGCCCATCAGCAAAGAATGTTTTCCAGTTTTTAATTTGGTTAAAAAAATCAAAATAAAAATATTTGTGATGTAAGATTATATGAAATTCAAATGTCAGTGTCTATAAATAAAGTGGATTAGAACAGAGCCACACCCACTTATTTATGTACTATTTTCTGTGGCTTGAGGCATCAGCAGAGTCGAGTAGTTGTGACAGAGATTGTGTGGCCTGCAGAGCCTAAAATATTGACTCCTTTTAGTAAGAGCTCCGCAGCCCTGGCCTGCCCATTGCACCTCTGCTCTCTAACATTGACTCAACTGCAGAATTTCCGTTGAGCTTAAAAAAACTGACAAAGGTGAGGAATAAAAGATAAGGAGAGGCCCTAATGGCTGTCTCAGCTGTGGGGAGGATCTTTCAAGGCAGCCTCCAGAATCAGTTATAGGAACATGGAGCAAGTTGCAAAGCCATCAGATGGAGCCATGTGGTCACCAGCTGACCTCATAATCACATTCTGCCTCCCTTGCATCCTCCCAAGAATTTCTGAACCTTCTTAATGATCTTCGGGTATGAGGTTGAAAAGGAATGGTGGGAGGACATCGGCCTTGTTCCTGCACTTAGTGGAAAAGCTGCTAGTTTCTCGCCATTAAGTTATGATGTTAGCTGTAGATGTTACCAAGTTGAGAGTTCCCCTGTATTCCTAGTTTGCTAATTTTATAAAAAATGAGTGCTGGATTTTGTCAAATACTTTCTCTGTATCTATTGATATGATCATGTGATTTTTCTTCATTAGCCTGTTGATGTGATAGATTAATGGATTTCCAAATGGTAAGCCAAACTTGCATACCTGGAATAAATTCTTTGCATACATTTTTGGTTTTGATCTGCTAATATTTTGTTGAGAACTTTTGCATTTGTGTTCATGAGAGATACTGGTCTGTAGTTTTAAAGACTATCTGGTTTTGGTTTTAGAATAATGCTGACCTCATATAAAGAGTTAGGAGGTTCCCTTCTGCATCTTATCTTCTGGAAGAGATTGTATAGCATTGGCGTAAATTCTTCCTTAAATGTTTTAATTCACCAGTGAACCTATCTGGGGCCTGCTGCTATTCTGAAAGGTTTTTAATTATTGATTCAGTTTCTTTAATAGATATAGGCCTATTCAGTCTTTTTCTTCTTGTGTAAGTTTTTGCAGATGTATTTTTCAAGGAATTACTCCATTTAACCTAGGTTACCAAATATATGGACACATGGTTGTTCGTAGTATTTCCTGATTATCCTCCTAATATCCATGGGATCTGTAGTAATGTCCCACTTTTATTTTGGATCTTACAAATTTGTATTTTCTCTTCTTTCAGTTAGCTTGGCTCGAGGCTTATCAATTCTATTGATCTTTTCAAAGAACTATCTTTTTTTTTTTAACTGAAGCATAATTGACCTGTAATACTATGTTAATTCCAGGTGCATAACATAGTGGTTCAGTATTTCTATACATTACAAAATGTTTACTATGGTAAGTCTAGTTATCTGTCACGAGACAAAGATATTACAATATTACTGACTGTATTCCACATGTTGTACATTTCATCCTCATGACTCATTCATATTGTAACTGGAAGTCTGTACCTGTTACTCTCCACCTATTGCATTCAACCCACCACTCCCTCCCTTAGGGCAATCACTATTTCTTCTCTGTATCTGTGTCTATTGTTTTTCTTTTTTCACTTGCTGTTTTTTAGATTCCACATGTAAGTTAAAATCATACATTATTTTTCTTTCTGACTTTTTTTCACTCAGCATAATAACCTCTAGGACTGTTCATGGTGTCATGTTGAAATCACAAGAGATTTTTCTTTTTATCACTAATATTCCACTGTGTATAATATACCACATCTTCATCTGTTCGTCTGTTGCTGGGCATTCAGGTGGTTTCCATATGTTGCCCATTGTTAAGTAGTGCTGCAATGAACATAGGAATGCATACATCTTTTCTAATTAGTGTTTTTGTTTTCTCTGGAGAAAAATACCCAAAGTGGAATTGTTAGATCTTTTTGTAGTTCTGCTTTTGAGGAATCTCCATACTATTTTCCATAGTGCTTGAGCCAATTTGTACCACCAACAGTGCACAGGGGTTTTCTCCATATCCTCACCAACACTTGTTATTTCTTATCTTTTTGTAATGACCATTCTGACATATGTGAGGTGTTGTCTCATTGTGATTTTCAGTTGCATTCCCCTGATGTTGAATGATGGGGGCTTTTTTATGTTGAGCATCTTTTCATGTGTCTTGGTCATATGTGTCAATATATCTTTGGAAAAATGTCTATTTAGATTCTTGGTGGGATTGTTAGTCCTTTTCATGTTGAGTTAATGAGTTCTTTGTGTATGTTGGATATTAACCCCTTATCTGATATATCATTTGCCAGTAAATACCTTCTCTCGTTCAAAAAAAGGAGGAGGAAATGTCAGAAATAAACTTGATGTTTTGAAGGTGTTTGCCTCACTCATCCCCCAGACCTCCTCCCAAATAATAGAACATGCATTTGCAAAGAAAAATATTCTCTATTCCTTTAACAATGATGTGAGGATATGTTTGTGTTCTTTTTTGCATTTTTAAATGAGAATTAAAACTATTACTGTCATTATGTTAATACTGTTGACCCTGTCACTGTATTTCATGCAATAAAATCTTAATTGTATCAAATTAACTTAGTACCTGAAATATAAGTAAGTTACCAAATGAACTTAATACATGAAATATAAGCAGAGAGATGGCTATTTACATTTTCTTCTCTTTTTTTCCTTAGTGAGAAGCTGGATGGAAAAGCTAAAAGACAAGGTAAGAGAAATACTTTCTTCCTTTGGATTTATTTTAGAGCGCATAGCTTTGTCAAGTAAAAGACCTTCAGAATAATGGAGCTTTATATCATTATTCTGATTCTGATAACCTGTGCAAAGATCCAGGGCCACTTCCGGGTACCCAGTAAGAAAGACCTTCCCTTTAAGAAGGGATGCCTTATTCTTTGGAGTGCCATTCATTCTTCTGAAATGTAATTCCTGATATGTGCAACTGATAGCATCCTTGACATATCAAGGTGGAGGTCCTTTTAGGGAATTTTAAGAGTGTAATCCCTTTCTAGTGGGCATTTCATGTCCCAGTACAAGGATCTTTTAAATCTGATCTTCCTGTATGAGGAAGAAATACTTTGGATTTAGGCATTGATTTTTCTGACCCAAGGACAAAAATTGGCAGACCTGACTTAAGAATAAAACTTCATGATGGAAAAGGCGTCCTTCACCCGTAGTGGAGGTGAGATTAAAAATACCTGAGCACCTGAGCACTCTCTTTAGGCCCACTTTTATGTGGTCTATCATAGTGCTACTGCTTACTGAGTGACAATGAGCTGACCTATCTAGAATGGCCAACTATTGAAAAATATTTTCCACTCTTGCATTCATTCTGTCACCAACATCTGTGATTGACAATATTAACTTCCTTCCAGGTCCATGTTTTTAATTTTCTTTTAATTTTCAGCACTCTCTAAGGTTTCATTTTTAGTGCCTTGTAATTTCCAACTGGAATTACTCATAAAAATATTGGTGGAGTTTTGAACTCCTTGCTGTAGCCTCTGTCAGATCCAATTACTACAACCCAGCTCAGATTTCACTGGGGGTATGGTTAAATGGAAATCATTTCAACTGCCAGATAGGAGTTACTTTCAATTCACCTGTCTCAGAAAATACATCTGTGGATAGTATTCCATATCTTTTTTATTATTTGAGGTCAGTTTCTTAATATTTGAATGATCAGTATTTATTTTGCTACAGTTTATGTTAAAGGATAAGAGAAAACGTTCACTAGTAGTTAAAATTGTATGATTATAGTAATTCTTGTCAGTATAATTTTTCTGCTTCTCAGTAAAATTTAGACTATATAATTTTTGCAAATGAGATTATTTTATGTTCATACATATTTAAAGTGATATAGAAGAATTTTAAACCTATTGACATTAGTGGAAGCCATTTTCACATCTGTAATGGGTCCAGTTGTCTGAGGGAGGTATAATCAGAACACTGAGCAAGATTTGGGGTAGGAAAACCTCAAAAATTCAGAATTGAATATATTTACATTGGTAGTGCTTGCTATTTTTCAGAGGAAAATATAATGTGATGAAAAGTAAACAGGCTTTGGTAGTTTAATCTAGGAATCCATATGTCATTGTTTCTATAGAAAATATCCTTCTGAATTACCAAAATGGACAAAAAATAGACTTAAGAAAATAAATTTTGGCACACAGCCTGTTCTGAAATTGAATGTTGCAAAGTTTCTTACCTGTATATATATATATGTGTGTGTGTGTGTGTGTGTGTGTGTGTATAGCTTCGCCACTTTGTTTAGAAATCTGGGTAGCTTTAGAGAAAGGCTGAATTTTCTCTCCCTGTGGACCCTTCCTTCTTATCTTTTCTCAAAGGCCTAGCACCCTCTCCCTGTTATATTTCACCATGAGAGATAATTTTGTGAATGGTTTTAGTTTTCTGAATTGAAGTTTTTCCAGCTCTTTCTTCACTTTATTCCATAGTATTTTTTCAGTTATGTCTTAGTTTTAAAAAATTGAAAGAAAAATAGCTGAAACTTCTACCAGGTTTATTTGTTTTATGCCTTGTCTTTATTTTTATTTACTATTTTTTACGTTGAGGTATAATTCATTTATAATGTATTAGTTTCAGGTGTATAGCAAAGTGATTCAGTTATACATATATACACTTTTCAGATTATTTTTATTGTAAGTTATTGCAAGATATTGAATGTAGGTCTCTGAATATAGTAGGTCCTTGATATTTGCCTATTTTATATATAGTAGTGTTTATATGTTTGGAGAAGGCAATGGCACCCCACTCCAGTACTCTTGCCTGGAAAATCCCATGGACAGAGGAGCCTGGTGGGCTGCAGTCCATGGGGTCGCTAAGAATCGGACACGACTGAGCGACTTCACTTTCACTTTTCACTTTCATTCATTGGAGAAGGAAATGACAACCCGCTCCAGTGTTCTTGCCTGGAGAATCCCAGGGACTGGGGAGCCTGGTGGGCTGTCGTCTATGGGTTTGCACAGAGTCGGACACGACTGAAGCGACTTAGCAGCAGCAGCAGCATATGTTTAATTTTATATTGGAGTATGATTGATTTGCAATGTTGTATTAGCTTCTGGTGTATAGCAAGGTGATTCAGTTATACATATACGTATATCTATTGTTTTTCAGATTCTTTTCCCATATAGATTATCACAGAATATTGAATAGAGTTCCATGTACTATATAGTAGGTTCTTGTTGATCATCTATTTTATATATAGTAGTGTGTTTATGTTAATCCCAAGCTCCTAATTTATCCCTCCCTCTATCCCCCCCACACTAACTCCTTTGGTAACTATAAGTTTCTATTATATGTCTATGAGTCTGTTCCTATTTTGTAAATAAGTTCATTTGTATCATTTTTAGAGTCCATGTATAAGTGATATCATGTGGTGTTTGTCTTTCTCTGATTTATGTCACTTAATATGATAATCTCTAGGTCCATCAACGTTGTTGTATTTGTCTTCTTATTTTGTCTCTTTCTTGGAGGGATTCAGTTTAACCAGTTCCTTCCCTCTGGGAGTAAAATATTATACACTTACTTGATACATACATGCATATGTGTACACACACATATATGTGTGTATAT
The DNA here is from genome assembly GCF_033118175.1 of Dama dama. Classification (NCBI taxonomy): domain Eukaryota; kingdom Metazoa; phylum Chordata; class Mammalia; order Artiodactyla; family Cervidae; genus Dama; species Dama dama. The sequence continues at coordinate 32,820,826 of NC_083692.1, forward strand.
ACATACGCACACACACACATATGCATATCTTGGGCTTTGCTGGTGGCTCAGACAGTAAAGAATCTGCCTACAATGCAGGAAACCTGGGTTCAATCCCTGGGTTGGGAAGATCCCCTGGAGAAGGACATGGCAACACACTCCAGTATTCTTGTCTGGGGAATTCCATGAACAGAGGAGCCTGGCAGGCTACAGTCAGCAGGGTCGGAAAGAGTCAGACATGACTGAGCAACTAACACACATACACTTTTCTTCCTCTCTCTCTCTCCCTCTTTCTCTTCTTCTGTCTGTCTAGCTAGCTAACTAGCCATCATGTATAAAAGTCTTGTTAGTCATTACCTTCAGAAACTATTTGAGAGTGAAACTACTGCTGTTTTGATGAAAGTCACAGAATCCTGGAGAATTGAAAACTAAACTATATATTTAACTAGCTCTTCAGTCAACCAATAATATCTATTCAGTTTTGCTTCATTTAATTGTTCTGATACGGTTTCCCTGTTAGTTGGACTTTAGAAGGGATGGTAGGTGTTCTCAAAAGTTCTGAATTATTCCTTTTGTTGTTATTGTTTAGTCTTCCTATATTAAAGTGAAGTCACTCAGTCGTGTCTGACTCTTTGCGACCCCATGGACTGTAGCCTACCAGGCTCCTCTGTCCATCAGATCTGAATGACAGACAATCTCCAATGGCGATGGCTTAACCGAGAGAGACGTTTGTTTTTCTCTCATTTATGAGTCTGGAGGGAGCAGTCAGGGTCAGTGAGGAACAGCACTATGAAGGTGCAGGCTCCTTTTACTTGCTGTTCCATCCTTTGTGACCTTTATTCTCACGGTCATCTCATGGTCCTGGATTGCAGTTAGGTCCATATTCTAGTCAGAAGGAAGGAGGAAAAAGGGAGGGTACAACATCCCTCCCCTCTTAAGAAGGAGAAGAAGAAAATGACAACCCACTCCAGTATTCTTGCCTGGAAAATTCCATGGACACAGGAGCCTGGCGGACTACTTTCCATTGAAGCACAAAGAGTCGGACATAACTAAGCACACACACACACACACACACACACACACACACACACTTCACAGCAGCGATTCTCATGTATAGTCTGGACCTGTGGCATTGTGTCACCCGAGAGCTTGTTAGAAATGCAAAATCCCAGGTCCCTAACTAGACCTACTGAATCAGAAACTCTGGGAAAGGGGTCAAGCAATCTGCGTTTTAACAAGTCTTGCAGGTGATTTCTGATGCATGCTCAAGATTGAGAAACACTGTTAAACCTCATAAAGACACTTATGCATTCAGCAGACTTTAGGTGGTAAAGTTTTACTTTTTCTTACGTTTTCTTGAAAAGCAATGTTTCTGAACAAAAACGTTAGCCTAAGAAAGGATGGCTTTCTCATAAATACAAAACAAACAAACCAAAAACCAAACAAACAAATAAAAAAACCCAACTATATGTAGTCAGTTTTATCTTATAATCCATTTTTTAATTTTCAAACTGTTTTTTTGGAAATAATTTCAAATGTACAGAAAAGATACAAGAATAGGAATGGTACAGAGAATGCCCCATTGTTTTCTCATTTATTGGCTGTCCCCCCACCTCTGCTCTTTTGTTCTGAGCCATTTGAGGGAAGTTGCATACATCATGGTCCTTTTACACCAAATCTCAATACTTCAGGGCGTATTTCCTATGATTAAGAATATCCTATTAGCAAACCATAGTATAGTTATCAACTTGAGTACATTTAACATTGATATCATACTTTTTATCTGTTCTGGCATCCGGACTTAAGTCTTAGTTAACAGACCCAAAATGACCTTCATAAAATCATTCTTCTCCTCGAATACAGGATCTTATCTAGGTCATAGAACACATGTAGTTGTCAGGATGCTTCATTTTAGTTCAGTCACTCAGTCGTATCCAACTTTTTGCGACCCCATGGACTGCAGCATGCCAGGCTTCCCTGTCCAACACCAACTCCCAGAGCTTGCTCAAACTCATGTCCATCGAGTCGGTGATGCCATCCAACCATCTCATCCTCTGTTGTCAACTTCTCCTCCTGCCTTCAATCTTTCCCAGCATCAGGGTCTTTTCCAATGAGTCAGTTCTTTGCATCAGGTGGTCAAAGTATTGGAGCTTCAGCTTCAGCATCAGTCCTTCCAATGAATATTCAGGGTTGATTTCCTTCAGGATTGACTGATTTGACAGTTTTCTTTAATGTGGACCATTTGTATAGCCATCTGTTATCTTTCCTGATGCTGATATTTTTAAAGAATATGGTACTTTAGAAAACAGAATGTTCAGTTTATTAGTTGTTTCCTCATGATTAGATTCAGTATTCTCAGTTGGAATATGCATGGATTCCGTTGTGTCCTTCTCAGGGAGGTAGTGTGAAGGAATGGGCACATCCAGTATTTCTGAACATAGAAAAGGTGCTGGGCACAATTTATAGCTTTATATGCAGATGCATCTTATTTGTTTTCATTTCTGCAGGAAACAAGTTGTGGCAATTCTAAAAACGAGCTTATCTTCACTAAGTTTTGAATGAGGAATGGTTAAATTATATTTGAGGAGGGTAGGTTTCTTTATTCCCTTCTTGTAAATTACTTATTTCAAGTAATTTACTTAATTCAAGATCACACACACACACACAACACACAGAAGAGGGAATGAAAAGAGGAAAAAGAGATTAACTGAATTTTTGTAAAGTCTACATGATTTAAAGCTCTAGAAATGAGAAGCCTTAATGTGTAAATAAGAAATATGCAAAGAGTGACACATTTTGTAATATTCATGTTTTTGGTGTGCGGTTGAGTTACATAATGTTAAGAGACCCATAGGTTGATCAAGTTGAGCTTCCAAAAAGCTCAGATATCATCCTTTGAATGTAGAGCTTTATATTAGTAAGGTCTAATCTACTGGGCTTAAAATTGATCATATATCAACATATATGTGTATTTCCATGTACTGGGAATGGTGATGTAAAATGAAACTCATAGTTCTGGTGAGAACACCCAGATTTTGCTATTGTCCAGTGTTTTCTCACATGGAAAATTACATACTTCTGTAAACCTTACGTAGATCTAGAAGAACTTTAGAAAAAGTTTGGGTTTTGGCAAAACATATAATTTGTTGGAAAATGACTGGGCTTTGTTTCTTGGGGAAAAACAGCATGCTGAGGAACAATGCTATGTTCTCAAATTAATGAAAAAAATGCCATATTGTGCTCTAACTCAAGACTCTGGAAAACAGAACGAGTGAATGAGCTCACTGTGTACAAGAGGACGCTGCAGTTTTGTAAGGTCTTGTCTGTTCCTTTGATTTGCTTCCAGAAATGTTGGGAAAGCATTGGAGCCCGCTTACTTCAGCATTTTTTAGAAAACTTTTATTTTTTGTTCTTCTGTTTTGGGCTCATTCCGAGAGATCCTGTGCTATATTGAAAGTTTTAGAAATAGTTACATAAGTGAACAAGCTCATAGTTTTTCTCCTGTAAAATAATGTCTGTCTAAAGTACTCACTATAGTATTTTTTAAATTGTTAATTGTTTATGTTTTTTCCCTGGGTAGGCTTCTAGAAGGGGTCATCATGGAAGATAAACCAGTGTCATGTTTCTCCATGAAGGGCTGTGGTTTTTCATACACCTGTATCTCTCAGGTGTCTTGCTGGCCAGGATGCAGAAATGGCCCTTCCTTAGGGTGATGGCCTTGCCCTGAATTTGGGTTGATTCTACACTACTTACTCAAGTCCAGGGATGTGTGGAGATCATGCTAGTCTCTTGGAACCAAAGTATCCATAATAAAACCTTGGAGATGTTGGAGACCGCCATGGGTTTGAAATCTCCAAGCTCTTTTGGAAGTACCAGCACTGTTGGCAGTGATCTTTGTGTCCGTTGTCACTTTCTTTCTTTGGAGCCTGGGACACTCAGAATTCCCTGCCAGCCCTCAACTTTGGTCTTGTTCACTGGGCAGGTTTTTTCTTCTGTATAAATGAATCCATCTTCCATCTACATTTTGTGCAACTGTCTCTCATCCTTGTCTTTTCTGCCTGGCCTCCAAAACCTAACATCCTTCTTTCCTCTGCAGGGCCTTCTCTTCCCTGCTGTCTCTAGAAGCTCTCTCTTTTCACTCATGTAGAAGTACATTCCTCTTTCCTTTCTTACCGTGATGCAGCTAAGATTGTAAGAGGGGAACCACCAAAGTCAAGGCCCCTTTTTATCCCCCAAGAAACACAATATTCCACTGAGCAATGCCCCCCCCAACCATGCCCCCCCTCCCCCAGAGCTAGACTCAGGCTGCTATTTCCAATTTATAGCATTTTAATAGTCCTGGCAGTTTCAGAGGCTACTTCATCCATCTTTAATACAAATTATATTTCTGTCACCAAAACCTGATGTTGACAAATGTGCATAACCAAGTGACTTGGAGGTGCCGCCAGGTCTGGCTGATTTATTGTAGTACTTATATGTATATGAAATATCCAAGAATAGTCATACTTCTCTCTCTGTTGCCTTCTCCCTAAAAGTAACTTTATTCCAGGTGCTACTTTGTAACAAAGCTGACAAGAGCATTCAAAGTGTCTAAAAACCCAGCTGCCCTCCAGCAGAACTGGGAAGCCCAGGGCAGTGGTCTGTTTAGCATCCTAATGCGTGTTTCCTTTCCTGTGCAGGCAGGCTATATGTCTGGGATGTTGGTGCCCGTAGGGGTTGGGATAGCTGGAGCCTTGTTCATCTTGGGAGCGCTCTACAGCATTAAGGTTATGAATCGCCGAAGGAGAAACGGCTTCAAAAGGCATAAAAGAAAGGTATGGAATCCACAACAGCAAAACCTAGTCACTTTCCCAACTGTTCTTCGCTTTTCTAATTTGCTTAATAAAGCACATGGGGCTTAATGATGCATGAATGGGACTGACGTGCCCAGTGGTTCAATGAGCTGCTGCAGCTGCAGCCTCGGCCTCATTTGTTCACGTGTCTTTTAAAGGGGACCTGTTTCTCGGCTTTGCTCTGAAGCAGGAGTTTAATGCTTTTCTGTTTTCTTTCCCCAGCAGAGAGAATTCAACAGCATGCAGGATCGAGTCATGCTCTTAGCCGACAGTTCCGAAGATGAATTTTGAACTGAACTGGAGTTTAATTGGGAGAGTCAACGTGATGTTATTATTTTTTATTTGAGGGCCAAAAAAACCCAAAAAAAACAAAAGAGAACAACATTCTGCCACAATGGGGCTGTCAGGCCATTGATCTCACTGTCTGCTGGGTAGTAGATTTTTCTTGTACTGAGCAGAAAAGGCATGCTGTATATGAACTGTGATGCGCAGTATTTGTTTTTATCCTGTAGTGAATTTTCCACAGCCATGGGCTGCAACTCGTGAATATGCAGCATACATGTTGTTCAGTAGGAGTTGCTAGGTTAGATAGAGTAAATGTTTTGTATTTTTCCACAGTGTCTTTCCCTTGGTTTGGATTACCTGTGCTAAAGTGTAACAGTGCTGCCAAGGCACACTTGACTCTGAAATAGAAATCTTAACAAAGAAGAACCTGTGATGACTGCTCAACCTACTTGAACCCTTGGCTTGTGGCCCACGACACACACTACATTTGCATCGAAACTAGCAGCAACTCGGAATGAAATCTTTTTCATCAAGATCTCTCAGCGCATTAGGATATATGTAGATTTGTACGTACCTTACATTATGTACTTGAGTCTCCTGGTTTTATTTTTTTCCCCCTTCCTTTTTATTCTCATTCTTGGCAAAGAAAAAAATGCACTAGAAGCAATGCATTAAATTGACTCTTGGTCTTCATGTAAGCTTGCTTTCTTAAATAGTATAATTGAGTCCAACAGATGTATCCATAGATTCTTACATGTTTATCATTAAGAGAGATCCTTTTAGTATATCATTGACTTTGTCAAGAAGAAATGAGGAAGAAATCAAGAGGAAAAGGAGGGTAGGTAAGCTCCCAGAGCGTTTGGCTCTGCTCTTTGGCTCTGTGCTTGTGTGGCCACCATTCTGAATTATTCAGAGCACTGCTTTTCTATATCTGCAGTCTTAGTCCATGTATGATTGGACCACCATTGGTTCTTGTTTGGCTTTATTAGAAAACCGCATTCTCTGGTGGGAGCAGGCTCAGGAGCTGAGAGTCCTGGCATAAGACAGAGCTTATGAAAAACCAGCCTCTCTCAAGGTGTCTCACTGTGGAGATGCTGGACTGTAGAAGATCATGTCTCATTGCCCGTGGAATGCAGTTCCTTTTCTCTACCTTTTGAATCCGGGTATTTGGAACTTTTAGGAAGTGCAGGTTTGGGGGGTATTTTTTTGGCTTCATCACATAGCATTTGGAACTTCCTCAACCAGGGATTTAACCTATGCCCCTTGCAGTACAAGTACAAAGTCCTAATCAGTGACCACCAGGGAAGTCCAGGAAGGAGAGTTTTGGGTGAAGACTTGGCTCATTAGTGTGGAAAAATAAAGATTACTAATAACACTGTCCATGATGCTTTATAGTATGGAGAACTTGTTCAAATTTAATGGGGCCTAATTTGCTGTTTTCAAGGAAAGCTGCACAGTTATTCCTCAAAGCTATATATGTTTTTCTTCTCCCATTTGACTGAAGACAGAACTGAAGCAGAGAAGTGAAACAACTATCCAAAATTATACCCAGGAAGAATCAGGACTAGAACCCACTTGGACCCCACACGATGCACCTCAATCTTCAGCTCAGTGCCCTTTCCACATACTTTAGAAGAACCAACAACATTGCAGAGTCCTTCAAAACCAAGATTCTAAGGAAATAGCTTCTTGACCCAGGAACATGTAACACAAGTTTCTTTGTTAAATGAACGATGTCTTATACTAGTTTCTGTGATATGCACTCAAATTCTTTTTCTCTCCCACATCAGCTGTTTTCCTTATAATCACATAAATTTAAGTATCACTTGTAGGTAACTCATAGAGAAACCTTTCTTGAATTCATTCTTGAAAGATAGCTGGCTTACACGAATGATTTCTTTAAATGATTCTTTTTGCCAAGAAGTACAAGCTAATGGGCTAACTTGATCAAGAGAATTTAAAAGCTCTGTACCGTCAAATAGATGTTAGAATAGACACACATGCTCAGGGTCAGGTTTTAAAAATAGAGCTCAGAACCATGACATTGCAGGAATTTGTAATTTCATGAGTAGAGACATCCTGATACTGCAGAGGGTACCTTTGCCCTTTCTGAGGGCAGCCTTTTGCTGTAAGTGTTCCTAAGGTCAGGAGGAGGTGAGCACAATGTATCATTACTGCCTTTGTGTTCTTGACAAGCTGTTTGTAGAGAAAACACAATAGGCCTGTCTATGCAGTATCACGTGGGTGATACTGATGGCTACTTGTGCCTCGGGCTACTCTTAGTCTGTAGTTCTACTAGATCACAGTAAATAGGTTGAACCTTCAAACTATAGTATAATAAAGTCACCAATGACAGACATATATTTTCACTTGTCCAGAGGGCTATGGTGACTTGTTTGTGCCTTTAGGCCTAAACAGAAATGTCTCTGCAGTTCTTACGGGGGCAGGTGACTGTTTAAAGAGAAAGAGATTACTTGGATCCCAGCGGTTTGCTATACAAAACCATTTAAACACCTGGGTTGAGTGGAAGGTTCTATGGATCGCTCAACTTGGGTGTTTTCCTTGCTGCCTGTGGCTGTGGAACAGTGGTTTTCAGTGGTTGGTTTGGATTATTCAGAGAAACGGAGAAGATGGTCATGTTCTAAACAAAACCTGGGATTAGGGTTGCTGCCCCAGTGAAGGTGCCTGCCAGTGGTTATGCTGTAGTTCAGGTTGAAAGTAGTCAATCAGGCACTGATGGGTTTTGGTATGCTTATATTAGCATGTTAAAAATAAAACATCAACTCTTTATTCAAAAAACTAAGCTTAAAACATTTAACAGCTAAACACATAATGCTGTCTAGAGTTGGAGGGTGGTGACAGATGCAGTTTCAATTGCTAACACCTTCCCCTCTGAACTGAACTGACCCAGTCAGAATTACAGATGTCCTGCTGTGGGGCCAGGGACTATGTCTTATTTTGAGGGATAGGCAGGGTTTCCCAAATTCTCTGGCTCCTAAGAATCACCTGGAATACTTATTAAACATATAAATTCCAAGGCCCCTTCTCAGACCCACTGAATCAGAATCTCCAGGGGAGGAGCTTGGGATTCTCCTTGTCTGGGCAAGTGTGAGGACATTTAGAACCTCTAGGCAGAGAACAGCTTCCTTATTAAAGGGACAGGGAGAGCAGGCCCCCCAGGGAGAGACTCTGCCCTAGTCAGCTATCCATCAATCACACCTGCCCTATGGCAGCAGGGAAAATGGGAGGCAAGAGGAAAAGGGTGGAAGCTTCTAGAGCAGGGTCCCCAACCTCTGGCATCTAATGCCTGATGATCTGAAGAGGAGCTGATATAATAATGATAGAAATAAAGTGCACAATAAGTGTAATGAGCTTGAATCATCCCCAAACTATCTCCCAGCCCCCTCCGTGGAAAAATTGTCTTCCACGAAACCCGTCCCTGGTGCCAAAAAGCTTGGGAAGCGCTGTTAAAGAGTAGAATGCTGAGATGGAGGGAGAGGGTTCCTCCTGTGCCCCTGATGTCTTTCTCTAATCAGAAGACAGTACTTTCCTTCTAAACCTCTGCTTTTTCCTCTTCTGTTAGTTGCTTCTTTCAGTAGCTGCTGGCTTAATTCATATGCAATATTTGGAGTTAATTAGTATCCCAGGGAAACAGATTCCCTGAGCAGTGCTTCAGCCTTGGCTTCAGCTCATAAACTGCAGTCTTGCAGAAACATTTTCTTCAAGTACCTATATCTCTTACACGGGTCAAAAATGGGAAATTTTTTAAAGCACAGTTTTAGAACACACTGAAATTAGTTTTAACATGGTCAATCAAAGATGGTTCTTTTTCTTTCAGACTTGAAAGTGAACATTTATTTAAAATGAAAATTCCCAAATTTTATAAAATTAACATTCCACAAATGTATAGGAAAATTATATTTTTATTGATTAACCTCATGGTATACCTCTCATACTTTTTTTTTCCCTGACTTTTTTGGCTGCACAGTCTCAAAGCTGGTTCTTTATTTCATCATTATTTTTTTTAAAAACTGCTAAAACTTAGAAGTCAAAATGTCATAGAGGTATGCCTTGTGCTTTTCTCTCTGTGAGGGTATCTTCTTCACATGGAGTCCAAACAAAGCCCCTTAGTGGGATTCACATCCACAACTTGGGGGAGATGCATCAGATCATCCACAGGCGTTGTAATTTCTGTGGGTATAAATAATCAGCGTTTCTACCAGATGCCAAAGAGTAGCTTTTGGGAACAAGATACATTACTTGGCACAAGGTTGTAGCTGCATGACCTTTTGGCAAGATAGGCTTTGTTTTGAATACAAGGAAATCTGAAAAGGCAGGATTACAGCTGAAGAAAAAAAAGCTCTGCTTTTAAGGGCATGTGAAGGTACCGTTACAAGGGAAAACTATGGGTAGAAAATGGAAAAAAAAATCATAATACAAAGCAGATGTCAAAAGGGCACAAGACATTAGTGTGTGCTAGAGAAGGCTTAAGTTCTGATGCTTGGAAAAATGATAAAGATAAGTGAGGAGAAGAATGCAAATGAAGTAGACCGTTAGGGGAAGAGGCCATAAATCTACACCAATCTCTAGGTCTCCATCCTCTCCATCCAAGAAAATTACCATGCACTAGGTAGAGCAGACCTGGGTGGGATCTCATTGAAATCCGAGATCGACAAGATGAAAGGAGCTTGGTTACTGTAAATAAGCTTAAACTCAGTTAATTTCTTAATTATGCAAAGTTGAAATAATTGAATATAAGTTTTTAGGAAGGAAATAATTTGAAAACAAAATAATAGTACTGACTTACTGCTGCGGCTGCTGCTAAGTCACTTCAGTCGTGTCCGACTCTGTGTGACCCCATAGACGGCAGCCCACCAGGCTCCCCCATTCCTGGGATTCTCCAGGCAAGAATACTGGAGTGCGTTGCCATTTCCTTCTCCAGTGCATGAAAGTGAAAAATGAAAGTGAAGTCACTCAGTCGTGTCCGACTCTTGGCGACCCCATGGACTGCAGCCCACCAGGCTCCTCTGGTCCATGGGATTTTCCAAGCAAGAGTACTGGAGTGGGGTGCCATTGCCTTCTCCTACTGACTTACTAAAAGCCCCTTATTTGTACATTTAGTACCTCTCATTAGACACACACTTCCCTTTGGGAGGAAGCCATTAGACTGATAAGCTGGGGATGGACTAAGGAGAGACATCTAGTTATTTACTTTGATAATTATCAACTTTGGCAGTCAGCATAGCTGTAAACATAATTCTGTGGCTTAAGTTCTACATGCAGAAAGAATCATCAACATTCATTTTGTAAGCCACTGTTGGCTGTATAAATGCATTGGCCTTATCCTATTTGGGACATCTAACTCCCTATTAATTAGCTCAAATTTCTATTGTGTGTATATAGGAAAGTGAGGAAGGAAGAAAGAAGAAAGGAAGGAATAAAGAAATTTCCCCCAGTCAATAGCAGCAAAAAAGCCAGAGACCAATCACATATTGTTCTACTTTGTTTAAAAACATACACAAAATATTGGGGTTAAAACCTCTCAAGTAGTTCACTTAGTAAAGCAAAGATCTTAACTTTCCCTCCTCAAAAAGCAGCAGCATCAATAAACACATTATCACTGTTAATCACTTGTATTATAGTGTATAAATTATCACCCTCAGACTACAGTTTCCAGATTCAAGGTTCAAGAATGATGATGCTCATAAGTGAACCTTTTGTGGGATAAGGATGGAGGAATTGAAAAGGAGTGGAAACAGAAGAATTAACTGCAGGGGGAGAAATCCTCTTATTTTCCTTCTCAAGGTTCACAGGTGAGGGAACAGAGAGCGAGCAGAATGGAAGGCCAATGTAGCGCTCACTTGAGTGATTTTATTGCAGTTGAGGCAGGCGGAGAGATCTGTTGCTCTGGTCCTAAAAATATGAACCTGGTAAGAGGTCAGACGCTTACTCCTTGGAAGGGAAGTTATGACCAACCTAGACAGCATATTGAAAAGCAGAAACATTACTTTGCCAACAAAGGTCCATCTAGTCAAAGCTATGGTTTTTCCAGTAGTCATGTATGGATGTGAGGGTTGGACCATAAAGAAAGCTGAGTGCTGAAGAACTGATGCTTTTGAACTGTGGTGTTGGAGAAGACTCTTGAGAGTCCCCTGGACTGCAAGGAGTTCCAACCAGTCCATCCTAAAGGAGATCAGTCCTGGGTGTTCATTGGAAGGACTGATGTTGAAGCTGAAACTCCAATACTTTGGCTACCTGATATAAAGAGCTGACTCATTTGAAAAGACCCTGATCCTGGGAAAGATTGAGGGCAGGAGGAGAAGGGGACAACAGAGGATGAGATGGTTGGATGGCATCACTGACTCAATGGACATGGGTTTGGGTGGACCCTGGGAGTTGGTGATGGACAGGGAGGCCTGGTGTGCTGCGGTTCATGGGATTGCAAAGAGTTGGACACGACTGAACTGAACTGAACTGAAGAGGTCAGAAAACTGGGGTTTTATTAAGCAGCATCCTGTGCATCTCAGTATTGTCTTCTAATTCACAGTGAACTGAAGGAACCAATTGCGTTAGAGACGTTTCTCCAATCTTATGCATCACAGCATGGCTATAGAGTTTGTGTACTTTCAGACTTTTCATGACCAGACAGACCAAAATATACATTCAAGAAAGTGAAAGCACAGTCTTCCAAAACAGAGTGGTGTTTGGATACCAGATGATTCCAGACTTTTCCAAAAAGTGATTTTAATACAAAACTTACAATGATCAGTTTCCCTGTTTCCTTCCTTTGTGTTAAGAGATGAAAGAAAGGAGAAGAAACCTGAAATGGTTCTGCAATTGAACTGAACAAATTCTGAACGTCTGTGTCAAGGGGAGTGAGGATGGTTAGAGAGTCTTATCTTTGGTAAACCAAGAGCAGTGTGATGTTATTGCTTCTTATGGAATCAGTATTTATTAAATATCTGTTTTGTGTCTGGCAGTGTGTTAAGAGCTGGGGGGACAAGAACAGTGCATGAAAAGTCCAGAAAGAGTTACTGACTGGTGAGGGAGAAAGTAAATGGGCCAGTTCATCACAGGGACACAATGGAATCCAGAAAAGCAGCATCTAACCCTGCCAAGATTGGAGATGTTTCTCTAGGACTGGAAGCATCAAATGTCAGGCTAGAGGGTTGAGTAGGAGTTAGTCAGGAAAGGGGAGAATGGGGTGAAATCTTTGGCCAGAGGAACCATGTGCAAAAGCCAGCAGTGAGAGAGGGAGTAATTAAGTATGTTTGGAGCACTGGGGATGCTAGGGAAGTGAGGGTGGGAGTAGGGGATGTGAGCACATACACTGTAAAATATGAGGTTGATCCTGAAGGGTCTGCTAGATGATGCCAAGGAAATATGACTTTTTTTTTTTTTTTTTTAAGGCATTTAGAAAGTCATGAAAGGGTATTTTGCTGAGAAGTGATATGATCAGTACTGAGTTTCTGGGAAGGCTGGACTGGTAAGATCAGGGTCAAGGGCTGGTGTACCAACGCAGGTGAGAGGTGACCATGGCCTGGACCAAGGCTGCAGGAGTGAATGTGGAAGAGGAGGATGGGTTCCACAAGTGTTCAGGGTGGGGAAGCAGTGGCACTTAGGCAGTGGTTAGAATTTGGGGGACGAGGGAAAAGACAAAGGCTGAAGCTGAGCAGGGTCCTGGTATTTCTGAGACCCTGCAGATATCAGGGAATCCAGTATGCTACATTCCAGAGAGATGGACTGTGTTATCTCAGCAGATAACAGTCTGAGAAAAATAACCCACAAACTGCAGGAAGAGTGTAGGCAGCTTTGACTTTCTAAAAAAATGTGTGTATGTATATGGTCATTCTTCGTACCTTTTAATACTAGGCTCCAAAGAAAGAACTTTGAATTTGATAAAACTTAAAACATTTGAGAAAACTCTCAGAATACCTTTAGGTGATTATGTTCCTTTGAGTGTACCCCAAGTATGGTTACATCTGGGATCTGACTGACTCCCTTGCTTTGTAAAGACTAAAAAGAGAGTTTCTTATTCTTTGACATGAGAGCCAAAACTCAGGATTTTGTTTTTCTTTTTTTTTTCAGGAAATGAAATCAATTATTGTGCTTAAGAACCAATTTTATACACTTATGGAACCGCTATCTAATCTTTTCTCCTGTTTTATTGAGCTATAGTTGACACATAGCTCTGTATAAGTTTGAATTGTACAGCACAATGTCCTAATGTACATATACTGCAAAATGATCCACAAGTTTAGTTAACATCTGTCTCTTCATATAGTTATAAAAAGTTTTTAACCTTGTAATGAGAACTTTCAGCATCTACTCTTAGCAACTTTCACACAACAGCGTTAACTGTAGTTAAATTGTACAATACTATAGTTAAATTGTAAAATACATCCCAGTACTTGTTTATCTCATAACCGAAAATTTGTATCTTTTGACCACCTATATCCAATTCCCCCACCCCCTGCTCCCCCGGGAAAGATTGAGGGCAGTAGAAGGGGACGACAGAAGGCGAGATGGTTGGATGGCATCACCGACTCAATGGACATGACTTTGAGCAAACTCCGGGAGATAGTGAAGGACAGGGAAGCCTGGTGTGCTGCAGTCCATGGGGTCACAAAGGGTCAGACATGACTCAGCAACTGAACAACAACTGCACCCCCAGGATCTTGTTTTTCTTGAAAACAAATCCAGGAAGCTTCTCTCAAGGCTGGACCATGTGAGGATACTACTGGAATTTTGATATGCGCCCTGGAGAATCTCATGAGCAATGTAGGTTCCATGTCCCATGCTGAGTGTTTCTGTGGCCTTTTGACAGTTGCCACAGAAAATCATCAAGTAGTTTACCTTCTTTAGCATATGAAAAATAAGTTTTTCATGGTTGCCATGTCAACACAAGGCTGGATTCTGGAGGGTTCAAGGCAACAATGTAGAATTGAGGAAATGCAGAGAAGCATAAGAAGAAAATAATTACCACCTCAGTCTCACCCCAAGATAACCATTTGTTAACGTTTTAGTCTATATTTTTCTAATCTTTTTTCTGTGTACTTATGTTATATAGATATACTGTTATTTTTACAAATATTTTACAAAATCAGGATTATAATTTACATGCTATCTTATTGCCTCCGTGTAGCTACATATCTCATGGTTATTTTATTTTATTTTTCATGGTTATTTTAAAAGGGCTAAAGAGAAAGAAAATAGCTTGTGAAAATCCTGAAGCTGTATTTGAAGGAATAAGCTGTTTTTTTCTTTTCTTTTTTTTTATTAAGATTTAGTTGGTATTTGATTTTCTAAGACTGCCCACTTACGTCCAGTCACTTACATATGATAGAAATGAAAACATAGTTGAAAGAAGACAAATTTCCATAAACAAATGCCAGTGGGCAAAAGTCAAATCCTAAGGGATTAGAGAAGGCTTTTCTCTCTTATGCCCTTGCTACTGAGGCAGGATTGTAAGCTTTGTAATTAGACAGTAAGACCGAATAACCATGAGTGTAGATAACATGTGAAAGTGAAAGTTGCTCAGTCGTGTCCAACTCTTTGCGACCCCCTTAGGACTATACAGTCCATGTAATTCTCCAGGTCAGAATACTGGAGTGGGTAGCCTTTCTCTTCTCCAGGGCATCTTCCCAACCTAGGGATTGAACCCAGGTCTCCCGCATTATGGGCAGATTCTTTACCAACTGAGCCACAAGGGAAGCCCAAGAATACTGGAGTGGTTAGCCTATCCCTTCTGCATCAGCTCTTCCCAACCCAGGAATCAAACCGGGGTATCCTGCATTACAGGTGGATTCTTTACCAACTGAACTATCAGGGAAGCCCATAGATAACATTTTGTATTGTGAGAAATACTAGGGAAAAACATGCTTATTGTGTCATCTAAATTGAAGGCTCATTCAGCTCAAGTCTTTTGAGTTTAATTAGTGTTTTTTTGCATCAATTACTATCAGAGTGGAACTTGTTTCCTTGGGTTTTTCAGTGTGTGTGTGAGAGAGAGAGAGAGAGAGAGAGGGAAGGAGGAGGGAGGAAATGCTAAGTGAGCATATACTTAGGTCTAAACTGGGACACAGACTGAAAGAGGACATCTCTAAGAATTATGATGAGACAACAGACATAACCTGCAATGGTCCTGGGCAAACTGGGACCACAGGTATCAGACACGTGTGGTACCACTCTAAATCCCAGCTCTTATTCTAGCCACTGCAGTAGCATCAGTTCTGCAGAGATGTCCCCCAGTGTGGGCAGGTGCAACCTGCCAGCTCCTCAGGCTTGCTCTGATGTCATGGCATGGGATACTCTGGGGCCTTGCTTGGCACTCACACATGTACAGCCTAGAAATGCAGGAGGGCTAACCTGCTAGGTCCTAACCAATGGGGATGGAAGCCGATGGACACACACTCCTACCATTTCCTGCTTACATGGCCAGTTCTCAGGTTCGTTTCATGAGATTCCTCAGAATGTTCCTTAGGAGGGCGCACTGGTTGTCCATTGCAGTGCACCTTGAAAACGCATCCTTGCATTGGCTTTCTTCCTTCCCTGTTTCACTTAACTGGCACGCAATACTTTGTCTCAGATTCTGCTTTCAGGGAACCCAAGATGCCAGAGTTGGGACTGGAATTCTGAAGTGGGCTCACCTGTCAGAGGTAGTAAGGACCCCATTATTGGTGGTAGGTGGAGAGATGATATGTGGCCAGCGGTGTCTCAACTATTAATACCCATGGTGGACTGGGATGGGGTGAGGGCAGAGGCTAAGTATTGGGTTGTGGTAGCTGTGGTCCTGAAGCAGTATGGGAGCTCTGGTATTTTAAAGATTGAGGTGGCTGGGATTTTAGACTGCTTTGGGATATTTAGAAGAAGAAAATAAAATGACAGGCTCAGGTCAGTGAATTATCAACATAGGAACTGTTGTCAAAGATTAAGAGATTCCTGTATGGGAGTATTTCAGGAGACTCTTACCTGTATATTGTGCTGAAATTCTGATACTCACAGTCACTCTCCAAGCAAACAACCTAGACCCACCGAGATGCTGGCCAAGGGGGAGAGAAGCCTGAATAGGGGATGGAGGAGGAAGATGAAGATAATTATGCTCTTGGGATCAGATGCAACAGCAGCAACTGTTTTTGCAGAGATTATGTCTGGCCGCCAACTTGCAGGGGCCTGTCTATGTTAGAGGGAATATAAAGTGGAGGGGTCACAACCAAGTGCAAAAAATGGGTGGTGTTACATACCTCCTGGGCAACACTCCAAATCCTCTTTCTCTTGTCACTACTGTGGTCACCAGTTCTGTGCAGGTTTTGAGCAGCTTTGGGTGGGTGCTGCCTGACAGATACCAGCCTTGAGCTATGACCCTTTCATTTTTCTCTTACTGGAGTGTCCTGATACCACACCAGGGAAACCAGATCAATGCTCAGACATGGATAACTCACAAGTATTAATAGGAGGGAATTAACATGTGCGGGGCCACCCTTGGCCAGTGGGGAGATGGATTGATGGAAAAATGCTTTCCCTTTCCTCTCTGGTTTGGAGTTGCAATTTATAAGGTCCTTCAGAAACCCTGGTGGCTCAGCTGATAAAGAATCCGCCTGCAATGCAGGAGACCCTGGTTCAATTCCTTAGTTGGGAAGATCTGCTAGAGAAGGAATAGGCTACCTACTCCAGTATTCTTGGGCTTCCCTAGTGGCTCAGATGGTAAAGAATCTGCCCACAATGTGGGAGATCTTGGTTCAGTCCCTGAGTTAGGAAGATCCCCTGGAGAAGAAAACGGCTACCCACTCCAGTATTCTTGCCTGGAGAATTTCATGGGCAGAGGGGCCTGGCGGGCCTCCATGCAGTCCATGGGGTCACGAAGAGTTGGACATGACTGAGCTGACTCACTTCTCTTCAGAAACCTGTTTAGAGTGGGAGCTAGTCATCCATAACAGTAGTCAATCTGATGATGCCTCCTGGTTGTTCCTTTCCCTCCTTCACTCTTCTCTCTTCCATCTGTATTCCTGTTCCCTGAGATCGCTTTTTCAAACAAACTACTTCATTTAGGCCTTTGTCTCAGTTTCTGGTATTGGGAGAACCCAGACAAAGACAGGGAGGGAGAAAATATTGATAGATGAGTGGGGGTATAAAGTAAGGGAAGAGGCTGTAATCTGGAATAATCTGCAGGAGTATTTCAGGACATCAGAGCCTAATGTAGTAGTCTGATATCTCTAATAATGAAGATGACACATTTAGGCCACACACTTCCTTGTCAGAAAACTCTGTAACCAGAGGATGTAGTAGTTTTAGAGCTAGAAAAGTCCTGGAATCTCATTTCTAGCTTAACTCTTTTATTTTAAAGAAAAGGAAGTTTAGGCTGTGGATATATTCCAGGATATCTGATAAAGGGGATTTTCCAGTCAAACCATCCAGTACTAACCAAAATAATGATGAATATTCCCCAAAGTGTAAAATTATGTACCTGAGTCTTGAAGATAAAGGAGCAACCTAAGAATCTTGAAGACAAGGAACAGGAAAAACAGGGTCAGGTTTGTTGAGGGCTATGTTCAGAAAGTACAGAAGGTGTGGATATTTTACAGAGAGAAGAAAACCTTTCCAGTAAAGAAAGAGTTCTCTTGGAGTTGTTAAATTTTTGGCTGTGAAAGCAGGGAACAAATACATTCTGCATGCCAAGTAATTGACATATTCAGCTGTGTGAGGTAGACATTATTATTTCCATCATACAGAGCAGGAAGTTGAGGCTCAGAGAGGTTAAGTAACTTTCTAAGATGAATTATAATCCAAATATTTTCAGAAATTAATTAATTATATTTTTGGTTGTGCTGAGTTTTTGTTGCCATACACAGGCTTTCCCTAGTTGCGGTGACTGCAAGCTACTCTTCATTGTGGTGCATGGGCTTATTGCAGTGACTTCTCGTTGTGGAACATAGGCTCTAGGCAGTGTGGGCTTCAGTAGCTGCAGCTCACAGGCTCTTGAGTACAGTCTCAGTAGTTGTGATGCACAGACTTAGTTGTCCTAGGCATGCGGACTCTTCAGGGACCAGGGGTCAAACCCATGTCGCCTGCTTTGGCAGGCAGGTTCTTATCCACTGTACCACCGGGGAAGTCCCCCAAATGCTTTTTCATTCACATCACTCTATCTCCTCTGGCAGAGGGGAGATCCAGTTTCCTCTGTCCTTAGCAATTCTAGAGTTTCCAGTCAGCCTGGACAGGGCTATAAGCAGCGTCCATCAGAGATAGGAAGAGACCACTGATTATTTCTTGTGGTCCCTTCATCCCAAAGCCTCTATGAAAGGAATTAATTCAATTTCACATTCAAGGCCAATATAATAGGCCTAGTTTCTACCCTTTGATTCCCACTCCCAGCTAAAAGGTTTTACTAGATCGCTGGTAATAACCTGAAAATAATTTCACTGAAATGGAAAAGACAGTTCCTACCTAGAGTAAAAAACAAAATTTTGGCAGGCAAGGTAGTTGTATGAGTCAAAGTTGATAAATACATTTTTACAAATAGTGGTGAACTTAAAAAATAACCTTCTTAGTGCTTTTGATAAGAAATTCATCCATCCAGTTAATACTTTTTTTTTTTTTTTGAGTGCCTAGAACTTATAGTGTTTTCTATGTTGGGAAGTTGCCACATGTGGCTATTTGTTTAAATTAATTAATATTAAATTAATAAGAAAACTCAGTTTCTCAGTCAGACTACCTTTATTCAAGTGCCCAAGTAGCCACATGTGTCTAGCAGCTACTGTATTGGCCAGAGGATGTGGAACATTTTCATCATCACAGAATGTTCTAATGGACAGTTCTGGCCATGCTGGGCACAGCAAGGTAAGTTCTGGGGATACAGCAAATCAAATAGTTATAGTCCCTAATTCGTGAGCTCCCACTTTAGCAAGGAGACAAAAATATGCAAATAAAATAATAATATATGGTAATTAATGCTCTTATTTTACAGAGTGCCATCACCTGAGAGATGTGAAGAAGCCACTGGCAGCAGGAACAGGTTCAAGCTTCTTAAGAACTTCCCATGTTTCAGGGAAGGGGAATAAAGAGGGTGCAAGGGCTTTGGACATCTGGGGAGGAAACTGGTCATCAAATGATACCATACAATGGTATTTGTGAGAGAACAGCATCATAACAATATTTGAGAAGAGAAGTTCTTTTTTATTTGAAAAATTTTATTTTTTATTGATGTATGGGGCCTTCCCAGGTGACACAGTGGTAAAGAATCCACCTGCCAATGCAAGGAGATGCAAGAGACGCAGTTTCAATCCATGTGTCGGGAAGATCTCCTAGAGTAGGAAATGGCAACCCACTTCAGTATTTTGCCTGAAAAATTCCATGGACAGGGGAGCCTGGTGGGAGACAGTCCATGGGTTTGCAAGGAGTCAGACACATCTGAGGGACTGAGCACATAGCACATTAAAACATAGCTGACTTACAATATTATGTTAATTACTGCTATATAGCAAAGTGATTCAGTTATACATATATATGTATATATATTTATGTTATATGTATGTTATGGGGCTTCCCTGGTGGTGCAGATGGTAAAGAATCTGCTTACAATACAGGAGATACAAGTTCGGTCTCTGGGTTTGGAAGATGCTCTGGAGAAGGGAATGGATACCCACTCTGGTATTCTTGCCTGGAGAATTCCATGGACAGAGGAGCCTGGCAGGCTACAGTCTATGGGGTCTCAAAGAGTCAGACATGACTGAGCGACCAACACACACACTCAGACACACATGTTATATATATAAATATATATACACATTCTTCTTTTGATATTCTTTCCCATAATGATTTATCATAGGATATGGACATGAGTTTGAGTAAACTCCGGGAGTTGGTGATGGACAGGGAGGCCTGGCATGTAGCAATCCATGGGGTCGCAAAGAGTCGGACCCAACTGAGCGACTAAACTGATTGAATATAGTTCTCTGCTATACAGTAGGACCTTGTTTATCCATAATTATAAGAGCTTACACCTGCCAACTCCAGTCTCCAACTCCATCCCTCCCTCAACCCTCTCTCCCTTGGCAACCACCTGTGGAGAACAAGAGTTTTTAAATTTGGGAGCGGCTTGAGAAACACCTGAGGGCTTTTTAAAAGAGAGACAGCTGAGCCTCACCCCCTGAATTTCTGATTCAGTGGCTCTGGGGTGGGGTCTGAGAGTCTGCACTTATAACAAGTTCCCAGGTGATACGAATGCTGTTGGTCTGGTGACTGCATTTTGAGAATAACTGATTCTCAAAATGGATGAGACGTGATGAAGACGTGAAAGCTCAGCAAGATGGTATGGAGCCTGAGTCTTGCAGCCAGTGAGTGATGAGACAGAAAATGTAGAGAAGGTAAAGGAGAAGAGGGTGGGAGAGGGGAAGGTTTGAGATAGTTTTAAAAAGCATGTCTTGGTTGCCTGCACTGGGAAGGGACAGACAGAAGCTGAACTAAATATTTTGGGGGGCCACAAGGCTTGCGGGATTTTAGTTCCCCCACCAGGGTTTGAACCTGGATCACAGCAGTGAAAGTGCTGAGTACTCACCACTAGACTGCCAAGGAACTCCCTGAAGTAAGCATTTTTGACATGGTTCTAATGGCAGGCAAGCAGGAGCTCACCTTGGCGTGATTTATAAGGATATTCGTTTGTTTCAACATGACTCATTTCAGAGGAGCTTCTTTTCCTCCAGATTTATTTTTTTATTTTTAAAATTTATTTCAATTGAAGGATAATTGCTTTACAGTATCGCATTCAGTTCAGTCGCTCAGTCGTGTCCGACTCTTTGTGACCCCGTGGACTGCAGCACGCCAGGCCTCCCTGTCCATCACCAAATCCAGAGTTTACTCAAACTCATGTCCATTGTGTAGGTGTTGCCACCCAACCATCTTATCCTCTGTCACCCCCTTCTCCTCCTGCCTTCAATCTTTCCTAACATCAGGGTCTTTTCAAATGAGTCAGTTCTTCGCATCAGGTGGCCGAAGTATTGGAGTTTCAGCTTCAATATCAGTCCTTCCAATGAACATCCAGGACTGATCTCCTTTAGGATGGACTGGTTGGATCTCCTTGCAGTCCAAGGGACTCTCAAGAGTCTTCTCCAACACCACAGTTCAAAAGCATCAATTCTTTGACACTCAGCTTTCTTTATAGTCCAACTCTCACATCCATACATGACCACTGGAAAAATCATAGCTTTGACTAGACAGACCTTTGTTGGCAAAGTATTGTCTCTGCTTTTTAATATGCTGTCTAGGTTGGTCATAACTTTTCTCCCAAGGAGTAAGTGTCTTTTAATTTCATGGCTGCAGTCACCATCTGCAGTGATTTTGGAGCCCAAAAAAGTAAAGTCTGCCACTGTTTCCACTGTTTCTCTATCTATTTGTCATGAAGTGATGGGTCCGGATGCCATGATCTTAGTTTTCTGAATGTAGAGCATTAAGCCAACTTCTTCACTCTCCTCTTTCACTTTGTCATCAAGAGGCTCTTTAGTTCCTCTTCACTTTCTGCCATAAGGGTGGTGTCATCTGCATATCTGAGGTTATTGACATTTCTCCCAGCAATCTTGATTCTAGCTTGTGCTTCTTCCAGCCCAGCATTTCTCATGATGTACTCTGCATATAAGTTAAATAAGCACGGTGACAATATACAGCCTTGATGTACTCCTTTTCCTATTTGGAACCAGGCTGTTCCATGTCCAGTTCTAACTGTTGTTTCTTGACCTGCATACAGATTTCTCAAGAGGCAGGTCAGGTGATCTGATATTCCCATCTCTTTCAGAATTTTCCACAGTTTGTTGTGATCCACACAGTCAAAGGCTTTGGCATAGTCAATAAAGCAGAAATAGATGTTTTTCTGGAACTCTCTTGCTTTTTCAATGATCCAGTGGATGTTGGCAATTTGATCTTTGGTTCCTCTGCATTTTCTAAAACCAGCTTGAACATCTGGAAGTTCACAGTTTACGCATTGTTGAAGCCTGGCTTGGAGAATTTTGAGCATTACTTTGCTAGTGTGTGAGATGAGTGCAATTGTGTGGTAGTTTGAGCATTCTTTGATATTGCCTTTCTTTGGGATTGGAATGAAAACTGACCTTTTCCAGTCCTGTGGTCACTGCTGAGTTTTCCAAATTTGCTGACATATTGAGTGCAGCACTTTCACAGCATCATCTTTCAGGATTTGAAATAGCTCAACTGGAATTCCATTACCTCCACTAGTTTTGTTCGTAGTGATGCTTCCTAAGGCCCACTTGACTTCACATTCTAGGATGTCTGGCTCTAGGTGAGTGATCACGCCATCGTGATTATCTGGGTTGTGAAGATCTGTTTTATACAGTTCTTCTGTGTATTCTTGCCGCCTCTTCTTAATATCTTCTGCTTCTGTTAGGTACATACCATTTCTGTCCTTTATTGTGCCCATTTTTGCATGAAATGTTCCCTTGGTATCTCTAATTTTCTTGAAGAGGTCTCTAGTGTTTCCCATTCTGTTGTTTTCCTCGATTACTTTGCATTGATCACTGAGGATGGCTTTCTTATCTCTTCTTGCTATTCTTTGGAACTCTGCATTCAAATGAGTATATCTTTTCTTTTCTCCTTTGCTTCTCTTCTTTTCACAGCTATTTGTAAGGCCTCCTCAGACAGCCATTTTGCTTTTTTGCACTTTCTTGGGGATGGTCTTGATCCCTGTCTCCTGTCCAATGTCATGAACCTCTGTCCATAATTCATCTGGCACCCTGTCTATCAGATCTATTCCCTTAAATCTATTTCTCACTTCCACTGTATAATCATTAGGGATTTGATTTAGATCATACCTGAATAGTCTAGTGGTTTTCCCTACTTTCTTCAACTTAAGTTTGAATTTGGCAATAAGGAGTTCATGATCTGAGCCACAGTCAGCTCCTGGTCTTGTTTTTGCTGACTATATAGAGCTTCTCTATCTTTGACTGCAAAGAATATAATCAATCTGATTTTGGTGTTGACCACCTGGTGATGTCCATGTGTAGAGTCTTCTCTTGTGTTGTTGGAAGAGGGTGTTTGTTATGATCAGTGTGTTCTCTTGGCCTCTGTCCTGCTTCATTCTGTACTCCAAGGCCAAATTTGCCTGTTACTCCAGGTGTTTCTTGACTTCCTACTTTTGCATTCCAGTTCCCTGTAATGAAAAGGACATCATTTTTAAGTGTTAATTCTGGAAGGTCTTGTAGGTCGTCATAGAACTGTTCAACTTAAGCTTCTTCAGCACTACTGGTCGGGGCATAGACTTGGATTACCATGTTATTGAATGGTTTGCCTTGGAAATGAACAGAGATCATTCTGTCATTTTTGAGATTGCATCCAAGTACTGCATTTCGGACTCTTTTGTTGACTATGATGGCTACTCCATTTCTTCTAAGGGATTCTTGATCACAGTAGTAGATATAATGGTCATCTGAGTTAAATTACCCATCCAGTCCATTTTAATTTGGTGATTCCTAAAATGTAGACATTCACTCTTGCCATCTCCTGTTTGATCACTTCCAATTTGCCTTGATTCATGGACCTAACATTCTAGGTTCCCATGCAATATTGCTCTTTACAGCATCGGACCTTGCTTCTATCACCAGTCCCATCCACAACTGGGTGTTGTTTTTGCTTTGGCTCCGTCTCTTCATTCTTTCTGGAGTTAGTTCTCCACTGATCTCCAAGAATATATTGGGCACCCACTGACCTGGGGAGTTCATCTTTCTGTGTCCTATCTTTTTGCCTTTTCACACTGTTCATGGGGTTCCCAAGGCAGGAATACTGAAGCGGTTTGCCATTCCCTTCTCCAGTGGACCACATTCTGTCAGAACTCTCCACTACTTATCTATTTCACATGTAGTATCAATCATGTATATGTGTGTGAGTATCTGAATTTCCCACAGGTTTCCAGGTGATGCTGCTGGTCTAGGAACACATTCTGAGAACTACTTATTAAATAGATTATCAAATTTCATAGGAATGAAAGATGACATCAGTGGTCTGATTGCACCCAGTTAGGAAAAAAGAGAGACCTCAATGTTCTTCAGGCTGAATCCTGGGCTGTTTACCAGGCTCTACCAGGCTCTGCTGTGCTTTGCACCTTTCCTTTAGATGCTTCACAATTCACTCTTTTTGCTGAAAGTGAAATCATATGCCTCTTTCCCCCAGACTTCTAGCCTGCACAGTGCAGGTGAAGCAGGTTCGAGTTGCATTACGGAGGTGAACATTTACCTTGATGTGTGACATGGTGACTACCAATTCAGCAGCTATTCCCAGAATTTTTGTTTTGGAGGGAGAGGGAGCTTTGTTAAAGGAAACGCATTGAAAACCTATTCTGTCGAAGAGGGTGCAGGAGCCAAAATGACAAAAAAAGACAAACTGCCTTGCTTTTTATTCTTGGAAAGAGGAGGAAAACACATTGAGAGGAGGGCAAGACCGTGCACAGTTGGGTTCTGTGTGGGAGAAGCAGTGAGGGACAATCCTTGGGGGAAGAGTGTCCAGAGGTCTTTTAAAGACAAAGATGTTTAACGCTCAATTGAAGTTGTTTGTGTTACTTTAGTGGAAAGTCTACTAAATACACACATGTCCTGTGAAAAGTGTTTGTGAAAATCAGGACCAAGTTTGCTACTGAAATCTTAGACTCTGTACTTCAGCACCAAATCGAAATCATGGAAACACAGTTTTGGGAGAAAAAGAGAAGAGTAGCTTTATTGCTTTGCCAGGCAAAGGAGGCCGCAGCAGGCTAGTACCTTCAAGACTGTGTCCTCCCTGAAAGGATTCAGGGAGTAAAACTTACAGTGTTAGCTCAAAACAGGGTTTTAGATAAGAGCCAGGTCAGGTGAAGGCTCTGTATTCTCTGCTCATGAAACATTTCAAAACCCATCTAGGCTGGCTTCAGGATGTCCAGAGATGGGCTCTGGTGGTCTCTGGGGTTGTTGTACTATGACCTCTCTGAAATGAAGAATGCTTGCAAAGAAAAGGAGTGTTAGGGAGTGTTTCAAAGGGGAAAAACACCAGGTGCCTGATAAAGCTTTAACTAACAAGTGATATACTTTAAGCAATTAGGTGTAAAGGAATCATTAGCAAAAGAAAAAAAAAAAGCAGAAAGAAGACATCAGGTGAACAGTAAGGTGATGGACACCTAGCTGGTCCAGACAGTTTTACCTATAACAAGCTTAATGTTTGGGTTACATGACCTAGCGCACCAACCGGGCTATGGGATGGAGAGTGGAGGCATAAAGTGAGTTATTTCAGATGGAGGCAGAATTCAGAGCTAGGGAGAGAATGGGAATCACCAGAGCCTTGGGGGCAATTTGGATTTGACTTTCGCAGGGTGTGGAAGAGCGGGAGGACATGATGTGTGGTAAATCACCTAACCCTTCAGGGGGATCCTGTTTGGCTAGGGCTGGGTGGCAAGTGGGAGAAGGGCCCTGGATAGGATAAAGCTTCCCCAGTTAGGTTCTTGGACCTCTGACAGGTCATTCTCACAGTGGCCTTACCTGCTCTGGGAAAACTGGGGTGACCTTGACTGTGTGGGGAGAAAGTGAGGTCCAGTACCTAGCTCTGACTATGAATCATATTCGCCTAAATAGCAGCATCTAGCAAAGGACAGAAGGTTTGAAATCAGGATCTGGACTCTCTTTTTCCTGTCATTGGTGGCCTTATGTGGGGCTTTAACCAATGTATTAATAGATAGTGGGTTCTGGAATCAGACTGTCAGAATTCCTAATCTCAGCTTTTACCATATTGAGCTGGGCTAACTTGAGCAAGGAAATCAATTTCTGCCTCAGCTGGAAGGAGGTGGTACCCTCAAAGAATTGAACAGGAGAGTTTAACAAAGAGATCCCCCCCACTCCCTGCCCCACTGACCCCAGGCTGGGAAAAGCTAAGGTAACCAGTGAAGGATGGTGAAGCCCCCAGGGACTAACAACAGGGGGAGTGGTCACCTTTCTGCTAGAACCGAGAAGAGGAAGGGACAGTTACCTGAACCTGGGGGGTGGGTATAGTAGGGTGGGACCTGGGCTGCTGGACCAGGGTTATGGTCCAGGAACCACTGCCAAAACTGGCCCAGCAGGCAGGAGGAGGGGGGTAAATGCCCGTTCCTCCCTTCTCCTAGTTTCTTGCCTCAATTCAGTGCCTCCCATTAGCCTGACTCAACTGGAACCACAGGGGGAAAAGGCCTTGTTGATGCAGTCACACAGGCCAGAGAATCAGTGCAGAGTATGGAGCAGAACAGGTATGGAGGGTCAAACAGTATTACCGGTCCAGCTTCAATAAACCTTGATGTTCTCATCTGTAGAATGGGGATGCTCGCAGTAAGGGACGTTACCTTACAGAGTCATTGTAAATATTAAAATAGATGGTGCATGTAGAACTCATGCTGCACAACACAAGTTCATGTGCCCGATGCACGTGAAGCCAAATGATACTGAAACGTCAGAGTCTGGAGCAGAGAAAGATTTATTGCAGGGCCATGCTAGGAGAACAAGTGGCTCATGCTTCATCAAACCCCAAAACCTTTGAACATTTTAAAGGCCAGGTGAGGGAGGGAGATTGCAGGGTATGTGATCAACATGTGCACAATTCTTTTTTAAAAAATTTATTTATTTTTAGTTGAAGGATAATTGCTTTACAATATTGTGCGGGTTTCTGCCATACATCAACATGAATCAGCCATAGGTATACATACATCCCCTCCCTCTTAAACTTCCCACGTGCACAATTCTTGTTTGGTTGATGTTGAGATAATAGGGTGTTAACATGATCAATCCTTAGGCCCCAGAAGGTCCTGGGGGCTATGTGCTCTTCATCATCAAGTAGTTAATTTCTTCCATTTGGCAGTAGTTTTTAGCGCCTGGAAAACTCAGGAAATGTGCACCAGATACTCTTTTCTAGGTATTAACACTTCAGAGAGGAGCTACAGCAGAGGATAGGGGGTTGGGGTCTGTCCGGGGAAGGTCCCACAGCGTCCTGCTCGGTTACACACGGGGCACCATGTCTGACCCGCAGCACATGCTACTTGTTATTATCACATTAAAGGTAACCACTTGGGCTGCAGGAAGGGACACTGTTCTTGGAGACTGATTCTGGGAGACTCCACCCTCTAGGTCAAGAAGGCATCTGCTTGCAAAATAAACTAGGTAGTCTTCCTTAGAGGGTAGAGAAAGCCTCTTAGTCACCGCTGGTGAGTAATGCGCTGAGTCAGAAGAGTGGCAGCAGCTCTCTCTTCTTCCTCACTCTTCTTTCAGCCTTGCTGACATTTGGTACATCGAGCTAGATGAAGGCTTAGCCTGTCTGGTGGAGGTGACCAGCTTTATTTATAGACTCCAGCTCTCTGGGGCGAATCGTCCCAGAGGAGGGGATAGATAATCACTTTCCTTCCCCAAGGAAGGACGAATTGGCATGTTCACGGAGAATCTGGAACCGACGAAAACCGCAGATTCAGGCAGCTATGATTTGGGGCTGGAGGCACGTTTGTCCATAAGGGAATCTCCCTCCACTCCCACCACCCCAAGATCCAGAACCTGGCCCAGCCAATCATAATAGCTTGTTGTTTAGATCTGGAACTGACCAGGGACCCAGAGATGACTCTGTCCACTATAAAGAAAGGAGATGTACAACAGTCATCTCTTGGTTCCTTTCAGATCTAAAATAAACAGCCAAAAAAGAAACTTCAAACAGGCTGGTGATTGATAGCAGATCATTTATGTCCCTCGATATATATTAGTATGTTGGTTAGGCGTGCAGGTTTTGGAGCCTGGTTTCCAGTCTTAAGTGGGACCCTGGGTAAATTTCTTAATGTAAGCTTCTCTTTCCTCATCTGCAGAGTGGGGATGATCATTGTACATTCCCCCCAGAACCCCTCAATTGGTAGTTGTGGAGGAGTTGGAGAGGATGGAGTGGGGAGGGCATGACATCCCAGGGAGAGAGGAAATAAGATCATGTGAAGGATCGCTTAGCATGGTCCCTGTTATATGGTAAACACTTAAACTTTTAGCTATTACTTAGTATCTTTACTTTTGAAGAACCTAAAGTACATAGATGTCTACAAAGTGCACGAAACCTTTCCCAACCCACAAATGCTACTTGGGCTTACATGGAAAAGATCATCAAAATTTCAGCTACTATCTTCACCCCCCAAATAAAATCAAGGCCAGTGTTTGGATGGTGAGTAGAGTTTGACTCAAGCTATAGCATGAATCAAGAAATAGATTCATCCAGATCAGTATGATTCAGCCAGAGAAGGCTCTGACTGATCAGTCATGTCTTCTAGTATAAGATGAAGTCACTCTGGCTTTGCCTGGGTCCTAGAAGGAAATAGGTCACTGAGGGCTCTGTCCTTCCTGGCTGGGTGATGGCCTGAGAAAGACAGGAAGCTGGTTTGACTCTGGTGGGCAGGATTGGGTGGGTGTGCATCTGGTCATGTGCTAGGGATGCTCTGGCTGTGCTCCTATCACATTGCCAGGATGCCTCCCCAAGACCCGACCCTACCCCCTGGCTCTCTCTTGGACGAGAAAGATGTTCCCGCAGCTGAGCTGCAACCGAAGGGGAGCCACAAGGATCTGCTGTAAGCCCTCTAACTGTAGCATGAATGAGATTCTTTTCTTTTAGGAGTGCCTAGTGTTAAAGACTACTTCATTCAGTTGAATTATTCTTAATCTTATAGCTGCTATAATAAGAAGAAAGGAAATAGAGAAAGCTATCTTCACCATCCTCACACTCCTATAATCTGAATATTTTATTTTTTCTTGTTCCCTTCTGGTTCGTGCTCATAAGACTAGATGGTTTTTTTTTATAGCTGAAACCATGGCAGAAATTCCATTTTGCATTTTTGCTTCATTAAGTTTTAGAAATAGCACTTGTAGACTTTTAATTCTCCATGTCAAGAAAAATGTATAAATCCTGCTAGACACCACCCCCTCTCCACCACCACACTCATTTACCTCCATTATGAGAAAAATTGAAAAGAAACCTGTGTATTTTTAGGGGCAGGTACTTCACTGATTGGCATTTCTATAATTTTAGAAATTACTATAGTATTTTGCTTCACATATAAAATTTAATTTTACTCTCTTCTCCTCAGTCTTCTTGCTCTTTGCCTTTCCCACAAATAGGGCCCAGAAACTTCTGATCTAAATATCAGATCCTTGTGTAAGCAACATGGGCCTACTGTATAACACAGGGTGGTATATTCAATATCCCATGATAAACTGCAGTGGAAAAGAATATGAAAACACAGGATATATGTATTAATATAACTGAATCACTTTGCTATGGAGCAGAAATGAATACATTGCAAATCAACGATACTTCAGTGGAATAAATGGAAAATAATCAGATCCTGTCAGCTCTGTAAAACATGATGTACTCCTGGAAATGCATTCTTTCACACTGTGTCTCCCAGCCTGCCTCTCCCACTAGAAGTGACAAATTCTGTGGACCTTCTGGATTTGGGAATCAGGGCCACCCTGCAGCCGGGGCAGTGGTTCTAGCAGTAGGAATAGTGTCCACAAGAGACTACCTGCCTGGGGGATGCTGGGCCTCCTGAGAAGGGAGAGGGGGGTCCTGGGGTGACAGGCCCCCAGGCAGAGAGAGATTCTTGGACAAAGGCAGAAAGATGAAGGCCCTCCTATGCCCTGGGAGAGAGGGCGACAGTTCAGGAAGGTAGGGAATCGCCCTGCCACCTGGCTGAGCTTCTGGGCTCAGAGTGAAACTCTCGAAAGTGGTCCAAGTGTGCACAAGGTCACCCCATAAGTTGTTCCTACTAGCTCATGACAAGCTTGCTTCCCCACAGAGGTAGTTATAAACCTCACATTTCGAAGTGGCTTTTTTGGGAAATGATGAATGTATGTTGGTTTGCCTGAGACAGTCCCAGTTTTTGCCTGTTGCTCTGGCATACTAATTACGTCCCCTCACTCTCAAAAGCATAAATAATTTGATATAATTAGTTTTTGATATATATATAAATATGACAATATTTATCATATATAATTACATAATTTACATATAATTATATATATATAAATACTTGGGCTTCCCTGGTGGCTCAGCTGGTAAAGAATCTGCCTGCAATGTAGGGGACCCTGGTTCAATTCCTGGGTTGGGAAGATCCCCTGGAGAAAGGATAGGCTACCCACTCCAGTATTCTTGGGCTTCCCTGGTGGCTCAGACAGTGAAGAATCCGCCTGCAATGTGGGAGACCTGGGTTCGAACAGATCCCCTGGAGAAGAGAACAGCTACCCACTCCAGTATTCTGGCCTGGAGAATTCCATGGACTGTATAATCCATGAGGTCGCAAAGAGTCGGACACAACTGAACTACTTTCAGTTTCACAACTAGTTCTTGAGAACTCCAGTCAGATCCTAGGACATATGAAATTGACTGAGAGCATTGTCACATTTGGTGGGAGAGGTCTGTTTGGGCGAGAAGCATTACTGACTCTGAAGATCAGAGGTGATAGCAAAGAGGGGGTGGCCACAGTAATGTCCAGACAGGAGGACTTCTGTGCCTCTCCTCCCACTCCTGCGGCAGGACTTGAGCACCTGGGCCACGGCAATGCAGGAAATAGTCTTGCTGAATAGAGCTGGGATGAAAGTTGGCACCCATCTATATTTCGAAATGGACAGAGAGAGAAGGGGCTGGTTGGGTTAGGATCTCAAAAAGACTTGAAGGGGCAAGGACCACACATCTCTAGGGGTGGTATCTACCCACTGCTTTGACTTTGCCAGTAACCACCATGTCCTCCAGAAACAAAGGAATTTTTCAAAAAAGAAAGCAGACTGCAGACTGCGTGGTCCTGGCACCATGTCCCTCCGCTACAAACAGCTCTCATGATTTGGCTAGCCCCACCTGCCCTCTGCTTCTCTTTGCGTTGCTCCTCTCGGCTGTCATTGGCTTTTCTGAATCAGAGGCAACGTGAAACAGTCTTTGCCCAAAACAAAAATGCTGGTTCATCAGGGAAGCTGGGAGGCTGAGCAGCTGTGGACACAGCTGGTGCCTGGAAGCCCTTTCAGCAGTGTCCAACTCTGTTTTTGCTGATTATCAACTTTCCAGGAGGCAACACCTATAATTTTTTTACCCCCACAAAATCATCAGAACAACGTTTAGTGGCTGCTGACTGGAGTTGGGCTTTGGAAGCCATTTTCTCAGGCACAGCAAGTTTCTACCACCCTGCTTCTGATGACTCAGCATGCCCAAAGCACATTCCACATCCTCCCACCCCGACCCAACCCACACTTTAAAAATCTGCCCTTTAAAGTATTTCCCAACAAGTAGCAAGCTTCTCTTTTGACCGTGTCTGCTGACATGGTTTTTGATTTGGGAAAGAGGGCAAGAAGCTTGTGGACGCATCACTCTCTGGGATGTCAGAGTCTCCTTGGAAGAGCCCTAATTAAGGACTTAGAATGATTGACAGGTGGTGGAAGCTCACGAAAAGAGCATTTGACATGCAATAGAAGTCAAAGTCTGAGTTGCCAAAAAAAAAAAAATTGGCAATTGGAGACTTTGGAAAACCTCTGCAGGTAATACTATAATTTTGTTTCTTAGTTATATGTTTATAAAAAGGCTCTGAATGGCTGCCAAATGAACTTATGACATGCCTTGACTCTTGTAAATAGGGTATAAGATAACTTGGCAGCAAATTTATGATTTCAAATTTAATGGAATTTTCTATACTGTACAGTCTTGCTGAAATATAGTCTTTGTATGTATTCATTTGAGGATAGGAATCTGTGAATAGGGAAGACTGATTTACTGCTGAGGGTAATACAAGTTTAATGAGAAAGACCAGCAGACAACAAAGGGATGGAGAAAGAAAATTTACACATGCAGCACCTCTCCTGTGTTCTGTGTTTGTACATGCTATATCCAACTGTACCATTTTGGGATAAAAATGATGTCACATTCCTTTTAATATTCAAATTACACGACTAGGAAACCCAATCTATTAGCACAAAGCAGCCTTTTCCCCAGCCCCTTCGCTAATGTCCTCAGATTAAACAGTCACCCTGAGCATCATCAGCTACCTTATCTTTAAAATGGGGATCATACCGATAGCATTCACGTAGAAAGGTTCTTGGTCTGATTAGATGAGAAGATCCTTGGCATGCTCAGCACTCATGGGAAGCGATAATGCACGCTATAATCTCTCTCAGGCACAGTGGGGTTGGCTCTGGTTCCATGTGTTCAGAGGACAGAAAACCAGAAACTCAGTTCAGGTCTCTAAGGAGAGGGGATCTTTTAACGGTTGTTGCTTTTGTTGCCACAAGGTGTCGCTGATGGTCCCGGGGGCCAGTGTGGCTCTTCCTGACTGATGGGAGGCGTGAACGTTAAAGTCGCTCAGTCGCGTCCGACTCTTTGCGAGTATGGACTGTAGTCCATGAATTCTCCAGGCCAGAACACTGGAGTGGGTAGCCTTTCCCTTCTCCAGGGGATCTTCCCAAGCCAGGGATTGAACCTAGGTCTCTCGCATTGCGGGTGGTTTCTTTACCAGCTGAACCACAAGGGAAGCCCGAGAATACTGCAGTGAGTGGGTAGCCTATTCCTTCTCGAGAGGATCTTCCTGACCCAGGAATCGAACCGCAGTCTCCTGCATTGCAGGCGGATTCTTTACCAACTGAGCTACCAGAGAAGCTCTGGTGGGAGGAGGGAGGTTCATTAACTGCATTCTAGATGCAAGTTAGGGAGGAGAGCTCTCTTTCCCATTGATGCGTTCAGCTATGCTTGTTCCCCAACAATCTAGACCTGGGTTCCAAACGCTGCAGCGCTTTTACAGCACTGTACCAAAGAACGTTCTGTGGTGATGGAGGCATTCTGTATCTGTGTGGTTCACGATGGTAGACACTAGCCATGTGTGGTTGTTGAGCACTTGATTACTTTTTCTCTCCAGCTTTGAGAGATAATTGATGTACAGCATTGTGTGAATTTAAGGTGTACAATGTTAAGATCTGATACACATAGATATTTCAAAATGATGGCTACTAGGTATAATAAAATTTGTTAACATATCCGTCAACCCACGTCATCCTATTTCACTATTTTGATTATTTGCTGCCACTTCTGTAATTACTTCCTTTTGAGCTGTTAAAATGTGGCTAGTTGACTATGGTACTGAATTTAACATTTTATTTAATTTTAATTAAATTGTCAATGTGACTGGTTAGCATTTTGGACAATGCAACTTCAGGGATACAGCTTACTCAGCCTAAAAACACAGACATGTACATGTACGCATCTAGCCATTTTCCTGACGCATATGCCTACAAAACAAATGGGGGCAAAAAATCAGAAGGGGTTTCAGTCAGTACATGGTATACTTGAAAATTAACTTTCTCTCAGGTCCAAAGAATCAGCTCAGGTTCTTTGCGCCACTCCGTGGTGGGGCTGGAGTTCAGGCTTCAGAGTACTTAACAGAGGAGCCAGAAGGATGCAACAGCCTAACAGCCCAGAGATGCTGCAAACCCAACCTTCCTCAGTAGGACACCCCCAGAACATTTGTCTTTCAACCTCTCCAAGTCACCCTGTCCAGGCACCAGACTGGAAGAAACCCTTCTTGATTCCATCCTAACATCTATTTGTTTCCTGCCTCAGTCTGCCCAGCAGCTGAATTTCCAAGTATTTTTGTCTCACAGTCCTTAAGAGACAGTAAGTAAAACCATCTAAGGTGGGCACATTTTTCTAGGGTTAGGCTGTTCATTCTTGGCCATCTTCATATTATTGCAATACAATTCCATTTAGATGTAACAACACTATGAGGTACATACTTGTCTTAGCCAAGACTTGTGAAAGCAGAGCCTGATGCAAAGGTTCACATGCAAGTAGATTATTTGGTAATGGAACTGGAGGAAGCAGATGCAGAGGGAGTGAAGAAGGACAGAGAGAAAGCATTTGTGTGTTGATAAACATTTATCAGGCAACTCTCTGGAAAAACAACCACAACCCTGCTTGTGACACTATTTTCATTTTTTTTTTTCTATTTTATTTTTTCTGTTTTTTAAAAAATTTATTCTAAATTGAAAGGTAATTTTTAAAATTTATTTATTCTTAATTTAAGGATAATTGCTTTACAATATTGTTTTGATTTCTGCCATACATCAACAAGCATCAGCCATAAGTATACACATATCCCCTCCCTCTTGAAACTTCCTCCCACCTCCCACCCCATCCCACTCCTCTAGGTTGTTTTTAAATTGAAGTGTAGTTGATTTACAAGGTTGTGCTAGTTTCAGATGTACAGCACAGTGATTCAGTTATAATCTATTTTTTCAGATTCTTTTCTCTTATAAATTATTATAAAATATTGAGTATAGCTCCCTGTGATATACAGTAGGTCCTTGTTGATTGTCTATTTTATATATTGTAGTGTATATATGTTAATCCCAGACTCCTAATTTATCCTTCCTGTCCTTTTCTCTTTGGTAAACATAAGTTTGTTTTCTATGTCTGTGGGTCTATTTCTGTTTTGTAAATAAGTTCATTTGTATTTTTTTTTTTTGGTATAAGTTACTTACCTAGTAGGATAACCTAGACATTCATTCCTGAGGAATTGAGCTCTCATCTGACTTACCCTTGTCCAGACAAAGTTTTTGCAATTGTCCAGTCACAACAGCATAGGTAATAAAAACTACAGGAGATTCCCCAGTGAATCCTCTAGATTCCAGACCTACTCCTATATGCTCCCCTCAGATGGTAGAAACATTTGCTCTTTGTGGTAGTCAGGATTAATTATCTACATCAGTACAGTATTCCTTTCTTTGCCTATTAATCTACAGGCAGGAGGAGACTAAAGTGATCAAGAGTTAGCCTCAGGTTCAAAGTCAGTGGAATTGTATCTTCTAAATTCTAACACAGGCAATCAGGATGTACGTTTTGGAAGTGCCTAGGTTTACAGGGTGAGGAAATACAATTTATGAAATACAATTTTTATAAATGGGTCACTGTGAATATATTGCTAAAACTTGGCCTCTGTTCACCGGTGCTGAATAGAAACACAGAGACAGAGTTTTGGGTGAAGTAGAAAAGGATAGTTTTATTGCTTTGCTAGATGAAGAAGGACACAGTGGACTAATGCCTCAAAACTGTGGGTTACACTCTGGAGCAAGTAGTGAGGATCTTACAGTGTTTGAGGAGCAGGGCGTGACCTGCTCATGGACATTTTTCTGATTGGTTGGAGGGAGGCAAGTAGGAGTCAGTATTATCAACCTTCTGGTTGCAACCGGTTGGGGTGCTTGTGGGCAGCATATAGTTAACATCTTCCACCTGGTGGGGATTTCATTATCTGCAAAACAACTCAAAGGACATGGCTCAGAATATTATCGATAGTCCTGGAGGAAGAACTAAATGCCTTGACTTTGTTTAATGGCTGGTGGTTTAGATGCTAAGTTGTGTCCGACTCTTGTGGCCCCATGGACTGTAGCCCGCCAGGCTCCTCTGTCCATGGGATTCTCCAGGCAAGAATCCTGGAGTGGGTTGCCATTTTCTTCTCCAGAGGATCTTCCCAAGCTGGGGATTGAACCCATGTCTCCTGAATTGGCAGGCGGATTCTTCGTCTTGCTTGACTGTTTCCCTCTCTTCATTTTTTTACTTCTCTGATTAATTTTTTTTTTTTTTGACTAAAGTTTTTCTATAGATAAAAGGCAGGCAGAGGACATGGGTGGGATCTATTCTGGGAAAGCCTCATATGATTCTGTTCAGTTACAAATATGGTAAAAGAGGCCAAAACGATTTATATTTCTTAATTCCTCTACCTGTGTATTCTAGTTGTTATTGGCAACCATTGGCTTGGCACATAAGCAGTGTTTTGGACAGCCTTGCTCCAACCTTACAGGAGAGTGTCCCTGAGCTGGGGCCTTAGCTTGACTCAAACAATCATTATAGCGTTCTAACAGATGGTGGGGAGACCAGAAGATCCCATGGCCATGTACACATTAGTCTGGCTTCTTCTTCTTCTTCTTTTTTTTTTTTTTAATAATTTTCTTTATTGATTTTGGCTGTGCTGGGTCTTCACTGCACCGTGGTGTTTTCTCTGGTTGCAGAGAGCAGGGGCTGCTCTCTAGTTGTGGTGAGTGAGCTTCTCATTGAGTTGGCTTCTCTTGTTGTGGAACACAGGCTCTAGGGTGTGGTAGTTGTGGCATGTGGGCTCAGTAGTTGCAGCTCTTGCACTCTAGTGCACAGGCTCAATAGCTGTGTCACACGGGCTTAAGTTGTTCCACTGCATGAGAGAGTTTCCTGAATTAGGGGTCAAATCTGTGTCTCCTGCATTGGCAGGTGGATTCTTTACCACTAGCCACCAAGGAAGCTCCTAGCCTGACTTCTTTACTATGAATTTAGGGCTTTTGATCTGAGACAGGGTTGTGCAGGATACCTGCAGGTCGATCAGATGTCCTGTAAATATTTGGATGGTGGGGTTAGCAAAGGCACTGTGGATAGGAAGACATACCCATATCCAGATATGTGTCGTTTTCTACTATGGTAAATTGTAGCCACCTTTAGGGTAGAAGTGATCCCGTGCAAACAAGTGACTGTTAAGTCGCCTAAGTGGATGATGCCTTATAGAGGGCTCTGTGTTAGGCTATTTTTCCTGGCAGGTCAGATTCTAATGATGAATAACAGATTCGCCTTGGTGAGGGGAGCCATCTTGACTCCACAGGGAGCTCATCCCTGCCATCATGAAACATGTTTCTCCAGAAATGGTGCTCTCTGATGGGCGTTAATGAGAAATAAAAGTACACTTCCATAGGTTTATCCTCATGCCTTTTCCTCTGGACTTCCTTGTCTCTAATCTTTCATTCTCACTCCTTCCTAGTTTTTGAACAACTGGCCAAGCTATTTGCCACTGTTCAAAAGTACACATCTATCAAGTACCTCCATACTTCATACCACTTACTCCTGCACACATAGGGAACCACCAAGGGCTAGATTCCCAATTCTGCCAATCGAGAAGATTTCCTTTCACCACTGTCCTTCAGGGCCACTCCTCAGGGATGGGGCAGTTAGGGCAGAAGTAGCCCATTTATGCAACTGGTCCCCATCTACTGAGCAGACCCATCTGTGAATGAGACCTGAGGATCGTCCTCTTCTATTGATGTGAGTTAGTGAGAGATGTCAATGAAATAAACGTTAGGTGCCTTGAGAGTCTGGGTCAACTGTAATGTAATTTACTTTTGCCTTAAGAATCTATGGTCCTGAATTTATTGTCTCTATAGCAGTGGATTATGGCTGTGCTACTGGCTTAAAGTTCAACATTCAGAAAACTAAGATCATGGCATCTGGTCCCATCACTTCATGGGAAATAGATGTGGAAACAGTGGAAACAGTGTCAGACTTTATTTTTGGGGGCTCCAAAATCACTGCAGATGGTGATTGCAGCCATGAAATTAAAAGACACTTACTCCTTGGAAGGAAAGTTATGGCCAACCTGGATAGCATATTAAAAAGCAGAGACACTACTTTGCCAACAAAGGTCTGTCTAGTCAAGGCTATGGTTTTTCCAGTAGTCATGTGTGGATGTGAGAGTGGACTGTGAAGAAAGCTGAGTGCCGAAGAATTGATGCTTTTGAACTGTGGTGTTGGAGAAGACTCTTGAGAGTCCCTTGGACTGCAAGAAGATCCAACCAGTCCATCCTAAAGGAGAGCAGTCCTAGGTATTCATTAGAAGGACTGATGTTGAAGCTGAAACTCCAATACTTTGGCTACCTCATGCAAAGAGTTGACTCATTGGAAAAGACTCTAATGCTGGGAAAGATTGAGGGCAGGAGGAGAAGGGGACAACAGAGGATGAGATGGCTGGATGGCAGATGGCATCACCGACTTGATGGACATGGGTTTGAGTAAACTCCGGGAGTTGGTGATGGACAGGGAGGCCTGGTGTCCTGCAATTCATGGGGTCACAAAGAGTTGGACACGACTGAGTGACTGAACTGAACTGAACTGAACTGGCCATATGCTTTGATGGATCTATTCATATCCTGTTCATGATATGGGCAACTCTGGCCACATACTCACTCAATTTCTATCAGTGCCCAGCAGCTCTCCAGGAGTTGTTGTTGTCATTGCTGTTTTTTTTTTTCTCCTTGAAAGGTAAATATTTCTCTGTCACAGAAGGAACAGCATTGCTCCAGAACCCTGGATTCTTCTACTGGGTCTTGTCAGACTCCAGACACCCATCCTAATCTGTGGATATCCCTAGTCCATTGTACCCATTGGGTCAAATGGCCCAAGTGGCAGGACAGCTTACATCACACTCTTGATTTGCTTCAGAGTTTCCTTTCACTCTGGATAGCACTCAAAATTGGCAGATTTTTAATTACTTGATATATGAATTGGAACATTATTTTTAAGAGCAATAGTGCCCCTAAAATCCAAAGAAATTTTTCTTTTTCTTAGTGGTGGAGGTTACAAGGCATTACAATTGTTCCTTACCTTGAGGAGGATTTGCCAACATATCCTAGATCAAGGGTACCCAACCTCTAGGATCTATAATGCCTGATGATCTGAGCTGGAGCTGATGTAATAATAATAGAAATAATGATGATTTAGTCGCTAAGTCATGTCTGACTCTTGCGATCCCATGGACTGTAGCCTGCCAGGCTCCTCTGTCCATGGGATTCTCCAGGCGAGAATACTGGAGTGGGTTGTCATTTTCTTCTCCAGGAGATCTTCCTGACCCAGGAATCGAACCTGGGTCTCCTGCAAGGCAGGCAGATTCTTTCACCAATTGAGCTATGGGGGAAGACCTAATAGAAATAGAGCACACAATAAATGTAATGTGCTTGAATCATCCCTAAGCCACCCCCACACCTCACCCACTACTCCAGTTCTTGGAAAAATTGTCTTCCATGAAACCAATCCTTGGTTCCAAAAAGTTTGGGGACTGCTGTGATCATCGCATCTCTAAAAATTTCATCAGTGTGGTAGGTTCCTTAACTTTGTGGAATTTTTCTCCTACTTCCTGGCAAATATGCCTCTTACTAGGGCATCTAGTTTACGTCTTGCTCCCTAGGTATAATTGGTAGATATTAGCAATATGGTGGGCAAATGTGGTGTCTGCATGATATCAAGACCATTGAAGACTCTGCAGAAGGGAGCTCTAAGAGATAAGAAACAGCAAATGCCTCCTGCTCCTCCTCCTTATGTTAAAAAGTGAACCTTATTTGATCCTCCTTCCTCATAAAGATTGAGAAGAACACACTTGCCAGAGCAACAGCCATATACCAAGTGCTGGAGGCTATGTTGATCTGTTAGAGTGAAGATACTATATCAGACACAGGAGCTAGAATTTGAGTTATTACCTAGTTAAGTTTGTCTTAACTAGGTCTGCTGTCCTCTGTCCATCTAGTTTTTGCTAGGGACCTTCAGGTGACTTCCTAGAGAAGGAAATGGCAATCCACTCCAGTACTCTTGCCTAGAAAATCCCATGGACGGAGAAGACTGGTGTCTGTGGGGTCGCAAAGAGTCGGACACGACTGAGTGACTTCACTTCAGGTGACTTGATGGGGACTGCCACTCATACATGCTTGAAGTCTTTGATGATGGTTCTAAGTTCTGTTCTTCTACTTGAGATGTGACATTGCTTCTGGTTTATTATCTTGACTAGGTGTAGGAAGAGTGTCATAACACCCATAGAACTCTTCCTGTTATTCTAGCTCTTACTCCAAAAGGTCAGGGAATCATTGTGAAGGTTCTGTCAGTTATTAGGAATACCTGTCCCAATTATGCATTATATATAAAATTCCATCTATTATTTGGCCCCCATATACCCCTATCCCTGCTCTATCTGTAGGAATGTGGTTGCATTTCAGATAGCACAGATCTAGATATACCTCTTTCCCCAGTATGTAGTTAACCTAGCAACTGGACACATGTACCTCTGAGGGAAGGTTTGGGGGGATATTTATTGTACATAGAGTGTTGCTGTAGATTCTTTCCCCAACCAGACCTAGATTTCCCTTAAATTAATGGATCCTGAGCCTTTATACTGACTTAGATTTAGAAGAGGTGAGGGACTGTGCATGCGTGTGTGCTCAGTTGCTCAGTCATGTCTCTTTGTGACCCCATGGACTGTAGATCCCCAGGCTTCTCTGTCCATGGGATTTTGCAGGCAAGAATACTGGAGTGTTGCCATTTCCTCCTTCAAGGGGTCTCCCTGATGCAGGGATCAAACCCACGTCTCCTGCACTGCAGGCGGGTTCTTTATCACTGAGCCACCGGGGAAGCCCTGAAGGACCATAGTTCCCCCTTATTGCAGCTTACACAGATTTCTGTTCTTCCTGTCTTTTGTTTTATTGGTTATGAAGGTTAAGTAGTACTCGGTCTGCTCCCCGTTTATCATCACTCCTTGTAATACTATGATTGCTATAGTTACCTGGTATTCAAGGAAGTCTGATTGCTACTCCAAATCTTGCTGACCAGTATAATAATTATTACATTCATCTTGCCTCTGACAATTAATTGCCACTGCCATTTGCCATTTCATAATCCTCTTAGTTCTACGTTATGTACCAGCTCAATGGCAGATTCTCTCATTTTTAATAATGACCTTTAAAGGATGGCTAACAAGCTTTTTGGATATTTCAGGATCCCTCTCAGGAATTCATTATTTATTGTCTTAATGAAGGGAGTATCTCTGGGCTGTCCTGGATTACAGTCAATTGGTGGGTTTTCATGTCTCATGTAATATACTGTTTCTACTGTTTCCAACCTTCCCGAGACTTTTGATCCTGTCAACATTCTGCCAAGGCAGTTCGTCATTCCTTACTCTGTCCAAACTTTAAGGAACCATCCCAATAATGTATCAGAACCAGCTCCAGGTGTCCTGCCAAATCAGTGTACCCTGAGTTATAAAAAAGTATTACACAAGCTTTTCCACACTGGTGGTCTTTTTTTCTAGAAGTGAAGATCGATGCCAAGGCACCTGGGAGTTTGTGAAGCCTTGAAAACCTAAAGATGGAGCCCAGTAAATTCACTTTCTTAGAAGCAGAAACTTCATCTTACTAAAGAAGATAGATAAGGTTTGACATCAGTCCAGCCCTAGCAGTTGATGGCTGATAAAGGGAAAGCCTGGACTCAGGGAGTTGCAAGAGAAGGGGTTAGTGTCACAAGATGGTCACCTCCATCACCAGTTTTTTCTGCAATATGATCATTTCTGTGATTCATGTGGGGACAGGATCTAAGAGCTTCATAATGGTATTGTTGTTTTTATTAGATAACACATTAAAATAAAGGATTTACTTTGAGAATCCTGACTGAATGACCATTGCTAATTTGCGTGCAAACGGAGTCCCAGTGCTTATTATAAGCCATTTTTCATTCTCCTCCTTTGCTTTCCATTATAATCCTGCAAAAGCAGCTTCTGGGGAGTTAAATTTTGATGTCTAGCTAAGGTAGGGGTTCCAGGAGTCTCAGTGGTAAAGAATCTGTCTGCCAATGCAGGAGACGTGGGTTCAATCCCTGGGTTGGGAAGATCCCCTGGAAGAGAAAAAGGCAACCCATTCCAGTATTCCTGCCTAGAAAATTTCATGGACAGATGAGCCTGGCAGGCTACAATCCATAGGGTTGCAAAAAGTCATATACAACTGAAGCGACTGAGCATACATGCATAGCCAAGGTTAAGCATCAAAATAAGGCCTGTCAAGCATGATGATGATGAAGCATTTTCAAAGGGAGTCTACTATGTGTCAGGTACTGTGCTAAGTACGTTGCACATATAAAATCTATTTGGTCTTCACAACTCTAAGAAAGTAGGTATACTATTCTTACCTTCTCTTTACATATAACCCTTTCTTCATCATTTCTTGGAGCTACTGATCACTGGTGAAATGAGCAGGGGACCAGGTGTCCCACCTGAGCCCCCTAGAGGAGAAGACACATCATTCATATCCTTTGACTCCCCTAAACCATTTGATCAGATGTTTGTTTCCATTTCTCATTCATCTTTCCTCTTGAATCTAAGCAAGCAGTCAGTATTTAAGTATTGTGAATGCTTGTCTAGCAACCTGTCTGTGGGAGGTTAAAAAGGGCAACAAATTATTTAACAACCCTATTGAGAGGTGGAGTCTATTAATAATTTGCCTTTTTTTTTTCACTTTTATTTTCATTTATTTTCTGCAGCATTTATTCCCAGGCCATAAGTTTTTGTTTCTTCAGTTTCTTCTGGGATATCTTTTTCTTCTGTGCAACCTCCTCTTCTGGTTTAGGAACAATCTGTTCTTTTTCAGTAAGGATCATCTCAATGTGGCAGGGAGAGCTCATGTAGGGGTTGATCCGACCGTGAGCTCTGTAAGACCTTCACCGCATCTTGGGGGCTTTGTTCACTTGGATGTGTGCTCAATGACCAGAGAATCTACATCTAAGCCCTTAAGTTCAGCATTACTCTGTGCATTTTTGAGCATGTGTAGTAAAAATTTAGCACTCTTTTTGGGCCACCGACCCTGAATCCAGCCCCACTGTTTGGCCTGTGCATACCTACCAACTCCACCGTTGTAATGACGGAATGGTACACATTGCTTCTTTAAAGTGACATCCTTCAGATACTTGGTGGCTTTTCAGATATGAATACCCTTTATGGCCTGGGCAGTTTCACGAGTGTTCTTAAAGTGAACACGAAGATTTGAACCTCTTGATTTGCATAATTTTGTGGGGTTTTCTGGGTCAAGTGAATAGCGCACCATTTTTAGGGATCAGCTCAGGCCGCTTACCGGAAAAGAATAATTTGCTTTTCCTTAAATTCGAACTGGCTTCAGTGACTTGTTTCAGTATACAATGTGGTAGAAATGTTGTTCTGAGACTTCTGAGACTGGATCAGAAGAAGCCTTAGAGCTTTTACC
This sequence comes from Dama dama, assembly GCF_033118175.1. Classification (NCBI taxonomy): domain Eukaryota; kingdom Metazoa; phylum Chordata; class Mammalia; order Artiodactyla; family Cervidae; genus Dama; species Dama dama. The sequence goes on from NC_083692.1 coordinate 32,863,736, forward strand.
TGTGTTTCTGGGGAACCCTGAGCTGCCATGTAAGAAATTTGACTACCCCAAGGACTGATGCTGAAGCTTCAGTACTTTGGCCACTTGATGTGAAGAGCCAACTCATTGGAAAAGACTCTGATGCTGGGAAAGATTGAGGGCAGGAGGAGAAGGGGGTGACAGAGGAAGAGATGGTTTCGATGGCATCACTGACTCAATGGACATGAGTATGAGCGAAATTTGGGAGACGGTGAAAGACAGGGAAGACTGGTGTGCTGCAGTTCATGGGGTTGCAAAGAATTGGATTTGACTTAGCAACTGAAGAAGAAAGTTGCCATCCAGGAGAGGCCGTGGGTAGGTGCTCAGCTGACAGTCCAAGCAAGACACCAGACCCGTGAATGGGGCTGTCTCTGGCCCTTACACAAGCTCACCTGCTGGTTGGCTGCCACCTAGTGAGCTTCACTGAAACCATGGGGAAAGGAAGAATTATTCATCTCAGTCCTGCCTAAACTCTCAATCCATGGAATCATGAAATATAATAAGATGATTGATATTTTACTCCACTAACTTTTGCGAGTCGACAACCAGAACACTCTGTAGTCTTGAAGAATGGCAGAGGTGGTAGTGGGGGATGGTGAGAGGAGAGAGAGGGTGTGGGGAGGAAGTGTGGGTGTTGGAGAAGTTTGTATGCACATATGGTGAAGATTCGCTGTTACATTTGTAACTATGTTAATACCCCAATCTCCTTTTCTGCTTTTGGCAATTTGAAGTTGACTCCCATTATACATAATCAAAAGAGACTGAATTCGTACTCTGTAAGGTCCCTTCCAGCCCCCATGTCCTATGACTCTGAGGGCTCTGGCTAGACCATGACATTGATTCCCCAGGAAATGACATCTGTTTTCCACTGCTGATGAGAAACCTCCAGCAGGAAAAAAGAACCACAGGATGTCTGCCCTTTTATCCATAATCTTTCACTAGAAAATTGCTCTTAAAATTTTGGGAAGAAGCTAAGGTGTGTAAACCCTATTGAAGCAGTGATTTGTGGTTGAAATCCATAATTATTCCTGGAGAGAATGAAGCCTAGTGATTACAAGCATCCTCCTGGGTTCTCTGGCTGCCTGAGAGTTATGTCTTTCATATCCTGCAAGGCAGTGCTTACATAAAGACTAATTATTCCCATATAACCACCCACAGGAAACTTCCTGGCTTGTAGCTAAAAAGGAAAACATCACCACTATACAACAGGTAATGTGAGAAAAACAGAACAGATGCTGTGGGAGCAACAAGGAACCTGAACTCTCCCCAGCTCAGGGCTGGATGTGGGGGCTGAACAACCTGAGGGATGCTTAGGGAACAGCCCATTTAGTTTATTTGTGCCTCATTTTACAGATATGGGAATAAGTGCAATAATCATGTCCATCTGAAAGTGTGGCTGTGACGATTAAATGAGCTGGTATGTGCAAAACCTTAAGATAAAGGAACTAAAGCTGGTCATCACCATCATCATTGCATCCCATGTCCATTTCTAAGACTGAGTGACCTGATTTTGTCTCTGGTGGTGGGCAGGGAACAATTAGGCTTTCCCATGATCAGAACATTCAGAGGTATATGAGGGTGGAGGGGAGGATACAGACCATGAATGAGACACCCTGCTCTGAGTCTCCTGACTAGAGCCCTGAGGGTGCTTTGGCTGCTCTGGGAGAAGGGAAGGAAATGAGACCACTAGGCTGAAGGGCTCACTATTCACTTTCATGCATTGGAGAAGGAAATGGCAACCCACTCCAGTGTTCTTGCCTGGAGAATCCCAGGGACAGCGGAGCCTGGTGGGCTGCCGTCTATGGGGTCGCACAGAGTCGGACACGACTGAAGTGACTTAGCAGCAGCAGGAGCAGGCTGAAGGGCATGACATTATGATTGGGTCCTGGATCTGCTATTTTTAAAACCTATTTATTGTATGTTGGAGTATAGCTGATTAATAATGTTGTGATAGTTCCAGGTAGACAGCAAAGGGACTCAGCCATACAAATACATATATCCATCCTCCCCTCAAACTCCCCTCCCATCCAGGCTGCCACATAACACTGAGCGGAGTACTCCGTGCTATACAGTTTGGCTCTGTATTAGGTCAGCAAAGGACCTCCTTTTCTATAAAATAAGAAGGTACAATACTTTGAGATGATTGTCTCTTTCGTTGCCACAATTTAAAGCTTCAGCTCAAGTCAGTAAAGAATCTGCCTACTATGCAGGAGACGCAGGTTCAATCTCTGGATGTGGAAGATCCTCTGGAGAAGGACGTGGCAACCCATTCCAATATTCTTGCCAGGAAAATCCCATGGACAGAGGAACCTGTTGGGTTATAGCCCATGGGGTTGCAAGAGTCAGATACAACTTAGCAACTAAACCACCAGCAGGAGCAGCAATTAAACAAACACCCTCAATATCTTTTCTTTATATTAAAAATAAAAATTCCTTCCATGATCTACAAACTGCTACATGATCTGGCTTCTGCTTGTATCACTACATCTGATGCCACGAACTCCCTCTTTCACTGTGATCGAGCTGGGGCCTAAAGCCCATTTCTGGAGCCCTTCAAGCTCTTTTCCACCTTATGCTGTTCCCTTTGCCTGAAGTGTTCCTTGCTGCCCTTCATAGCATTATTCCTTCTTAACTTTATGTTCTCAGTTTAACTTCCAGGTTCTCAGCCAGGGCCTCCCTAACCATCATAGCTAAAACAGATTCTCTCAGAACAGATTCTATCCAAGCCTTGTTTGTTTTTTCTTAGCACTTAACCACAATTTCACTTCCTTTATTTCCTTACTTATTTTTCAATTTGTTTCTATCACTAGAATGTAGGCTCCACAAACAGGCTCTTGTTCACCATTTTATTACCAGCACCTAACCCAGGGTCTGATTCACAGAAAGTACATAAAATATATTTGTTGAAAAATAAATGATGAACTTCACTCTGCAGATAAATTCATTCAGAGTACATGACTGTTAGCCTGAACCTAAGCCCTCACTGATTCTGGAAGTTTCTTTCTGAGGGAGGCCTCAACTTGGTCTAGGTTAGCATTTCAATTTGTATCACCTGTTGGCTATTTGGAGTCCCAGCTTTTGACAGCCAGCTGGACCATTTCCTGGCCTTGGAGCCTGTGAGAACTGCCAGAACACGTTCATGATCCCTAATGAGAGACTTCTACATTTAGGCCTCCTCTATTTTAGGATTCTTTGGATTGCAGATAATATAAACCAACTTGTAGCTATTTTAAAAAGAAATGACCTGACCCCAGAAACTGATGACCATCCTGTCACTGATGGCAATTCCATGGCTTCCAGTTAAACTTGAACATTTTCTTCTTCCTCTCTCTCTCTTTTTTTCTTTTTTTTTTGGTTGAGGTATAGTTGATTTACAGTGTTGTGTTAGTTTCTGGTGTAGAGCAAAGTGATTCATATATATATATATATATGAATATATATGTGTATGTATGTATATGTATAACATTCTTTTCCATTATAGGTATTACAGTGAATATAGTTTGAATATAGTTCCCTGTGCTATACAGTAGTTCCTTACTGTTTACCTATTTTATATATAGTAGTGTGTATCTGTTATTCCAAAACTCCTAATTTATCCCTCCTCTATTTCCACTTTGATAACCATAACCATAACTTTGTTTTCTATGTCTGTGAGCCTGTTTCTGTTTTGTATATAAGTTCATCTGTATCCTATTTTAGATTCTATATCTAAGTGAATGCAATCTCAAAAACGACAGAATGATCTCTGTTTCTAAGGCAAACCATTCAATATCACGGTGATCCAAGTCCCCGACCAGTAACACTGAAGAAGCTGAAGTTGAATGGTTCTACGAAGACCTACAAGACTTTCTAGAACTAACACCCCAAAAAGATGTCCTTTTATTATAGGGGACTGGGATGCAAGAGGAGGAAGTAAAAAAACACCTGGAGTAACAGGCAAATTTGGCCTTGGAGTACAGGATGAAGCAGGGGAAAGGCTAGTAGAGTTTTGCCAAGAGAATGCACTGGTCATAGCAAACACCCTCTTCCAACAACACAAGAGAAGACTATACATGGACTTCACCAGATGGTCAATACTGAAATCAGACTGATTATATTCTTTGCAGCCAAAGATGGAGAAGCTCTATACAGTCAGCAAAAACAAGACTGGGAACTGGCTGTGGCTCAGATCATGAACTCCTTATTGCCAAATTCAGACTTAAATTGAAGAAAGTAGGGAAAACCACTAGACCATTCAGTTATGACCTAAATCAAATTCCTTATGATTATATAGTGGAAGTAAGAAACAGATTCAAGGGATTAGATCTGACAGAGTGCCTGAAGAGCTATGGATGGAGGTTCGTGACATTGTAAAGGAGGCAGTGATCAAGACCATCTCCAAAAAAAAGAAAAAAAGAAATGCAAAAAGGCAAAGGCAAAGTGGTTTCCTGAGGAGGCCTTACAAATAGCTGAGGAAAGAAGAGAAACAAAAGGCAAAGGAGAAAAGGAAAGATGTACCCATCTGAATGCAGAGTTCCAAAGAATAGAAAGGAGAGATGAGAAAGCCTTCCTCAGTGATCAACGCAAAGAAATCGAGGAAAACAATGGGGATGGGAAAGACTAGAGATCTCTTCAAGAAAACTAGAGATACCAAGGGAACATTTCATGAAAAGATGTCACAATAAAGGACAGCAATGGTATGGATCTAACAGAAGCAGAAGATATTAAGAAGAGGCGGCAAGAATACACAGAACTGTATAAAACAGATCTTCACAACCCAGATAATCACGATGCTGTGATCATTCACCTAGAGCCAGACATCCTGGAATGTGAAGTCAAGTGGGCCTCAGAAAGCATCACTATGAACAAAGTTAGTGGAGGTGATGGAATTCCAGTTGAGATATTTCAAATTCTAAAAGATGATGCTGTGAAAGTGCTGCACTCAATATGTCAGCAAATTTGGAAAACTCAGCAGTGGCCACAGGACTGGAAAAGATCAGTTTTCATTCCAATCCCAAAGAAAGGCAATGCCACAGAATGCTCAAACTACTGCATAACTGCACTCATCTCGCACGTTAGCAGAGTAATGCTCAAAATTCTCCAAGCCAGGCTTCAACAGTACCTGAACTGTGAACTTCCAGGTGTTCAAGCTGGGTTTAGAAAAGGCAGAGGAGGCATAGATCAAATTACCAACATCTGTTGGATCATTGAAAAGGCAAGAGAGTTCCAGAAAAACATCTATTTCTGCTTTATTGATTATGCCAAAGCCTTTGACTGTGTGGATCACAACAAATTGTGGAAAATTCTGAAATAGATGGGAATACCAGACCACCTGACCTGCCTCTTGAGAAATCTGTATGCGGGTCAAGAAGCAACAGTTAGAACTGGACATGGAACCACAGACTGGTTCCAAATTGGGACAGGAGTACATCAAGGCTGTATATTGTCACCCTGCTTATTTAACTGATATGCAGAGTACCTCATGAGAAATGCTGGACTGAATGAAGCACCAACTGGAATCAAGATTGCAGGGATAAATATCAATAACCTCAGATATGCAGATGACACCACCCTTATGGCAGAAAGTGAAGAGGAACTAAAGAGCCTCTTGATGAAAGCGAAAGAGGAGAGTGAAAAAGTTGGCTTAAAGCTCAGCATTCAGAAAACTAAGATCATGGCATCTGGTCCCATCACTTCATGGCAAATATGGGGAAAGATGGCAAAGATGGTGACTGCAGTGCTTGCTTCTTCTATAAGAAAAGTTATGACCAACCTAGACAGCATATTAAAAAGCAGAGAGACATTACCTTGCCAACAAAGGTCTGTCTAGTCCAAGCTATGTTTTTTCCAGTAGTCATGTATGGCTGTGAGAGTTGTACTATAAAGAAAGCTGAGCACCAAAGAATTGATGCTTTTGAACTGTGTTGTTGGAGAAGACTCTTGAGAGTCCCTTGGACAGCAAGGAGATCCAACCAGTCCATCCTAAAGGACATCAGTTCTGAATATTCATTGGAAGGACTGATGCTGAAGCTGAAACTCCAATAGTTTGGCCACCTGATGGGAAGAACTGACTCATTTGAAAATACCCTTATGCTGGAAAAGATTGAAGGTGGGAGGAGAAGGGGACGACAGAGGATGAGATGGTTGGATGGCATCACTGACTCAATGAACATGAGTTTGAGTAAACTCCTGGAATTGGTGATGGACAGGTAGGCCTGGTGTGCTGCAGGCCATCAGTCGCAAAGAGTCAGACACAACTGACTGAACTGAACTGAACATGTAAGTGATATCATATGATATTTGTCTTTTTCTGTCTGACTTACTTCACTTAGTATGATAATCTCTAGGTCATCTCTGTTGCTGCAAATGCTGTTATTTCATTCTTCGTTTATGGCTGAGTAGTATTCCATTGTGTATATGTATGTGTGTGTATATATATATATACACACACACACACCACATAGTTTTTATCCATTCATTTGTTGATGAACATTTAGGTTTCTTTCATGTCTTTTTTTTTTGTGTGTGTAATAAAGTTTTATTAAAGTATAAAGGAGATAGAGAAAGCTTCTGACATAGGCATCAGAAGGGGGCAAAAGAGTACCTGTTTGCTAGTGTTAGCAATGGAGTTATATACTCTCCAATGAATCCAAAGAATGTCTGGAGGCTGCAAAGACCTCACCAGACCTACTCCCATAATTTACATTTTAAGATAACAGAGTTGGCCAGAAGGTTTAATCCAAAGATTGTCCTCAGGCAGGATACATCCTTGTAAAGACCAGACCTACTCCCATAATTTATGTTTTAAAATAACAGAATTAGCCAGAGGGTTTAATCCAAAGACTGTCCTTAGGCAGGATACATTATTGTTATATAATCCTAAGGAATGTAGAGGAAAAAAAGTAAAAAAGTTTGTCCTTTCTTCCTCCTTGAATATCCCAGACCTCTGTCTCCCTGGGGACCCCTAGACTTCTTATCAACCTGCCTAGGAAATGACTCTCTCATCCCCCCCTTTTCTTTTAGGAGAATTATGTTGCCTAGGGAAAAGGGGCGTCGTTCTCATTCCACAACTGCTTCTGAGCTGACAAGGGGCATTGTCCCTAAATTGGTGAGGCAACATATTCTCCTAATCCTCATAGTGAGGATGTCTGATCCAGGGGCCCCAAGTAATAGTTGGAGGAGGCTGTGGACTCATAGGAGCTCGGACAACTATTTGTAAATTAAAAGCTTTTAGACGGTTAGAAAACCCCATTATACAGTTACAGATGTAAGGCAAAATAGTCATTAAACCAAGTTAAAATCAAAATGAAAAGTCACATTATGTCCATAGTTACATCAGTCCATCTTAAGGTTGTTAGATGTCATCAGTTTAAGAAGAGGCATCACATGCGATTGTTGAAGGTATTTGCAGACTTGGAGAAAGTCCTTTCCTTGAAGTGGAGATGTCCACCATGGGACGCCTTCCACTGATGAAGAGGGGAGTGCTCCGCAGACCCAGCAGTTAGACCGATTGTGGAATGCAGCATAGGAGTGACCCCAGGACAGGAAGGCATTGTCTTGAGGATCAAATGGCAGACTCAGGATTTTTGGAGTCAGCAGAAGTAGGCTCACATAGATTATCAGGCCCATCTTGTCCTGAAGGATCCCGGACGAGCCCCCAAGATGAAAGGTTGTTGCTGAATGATGAGACGCGGGATTCTTGGCCTCCGTAGGAGATGAATTCAATCCGGGGCCAGAGACGAGGCTGGATCACTCAGAGCTTTTGTGTAATAAAGTTTTATTGAAGTATAAAGGAGATAGAGAAAGCTTCTGACATAGGCATCAGAAGGGGGCAAAAGAGTACCCCCTCTTTCATGTCTTGGCTGTTGTAAATAGTGCTGCTATGAACATTGAGGAGCATGTGTCTTTTCGAATTAGTGTTTTCTCCAAAACAGGTGCCAAGGAGTGGGATTGCTAGATCATATGGTAACTCTGTTTTTAGTTTTTTAGGGAACTTCCATACTATTCTCCACAGTGGCTGCACCAATTTACATTCTTAACAACAGTATAAGAGGTTCTCTTTTCTACATGCCCTCTTCAGAGTTTGTTATTGGTAGACTCTTTGATGATGGTCATTCTACCTCTTTGTAGCTTTGATTTGCATTTCTCTGATAATTAGCAATGTTGAGCATCTTTTCCTGTGCCTGTTGGCCATCTGATGTTTTCTTTTTTGAAAGGTTTTATTTATTTATGTATTTATTTTTGATTTGTACACACTGCTGTATTTTATTTATTTTTGTCTGTGCTGGGCCTTTGCTGCTGCACATGGGCTTTTTCTAGTTGCATAGAGTGGGGTTACTCTCTACTTGTGGTGCATGGGCTTCTCGTTGTGGTGACTTCTCTGGTTGCGGAGCACAGCCTCTAGGCATGTGATCTTCAGTAGCTGCAGCATGCAGGCTTAGTAGTTGTGACTTGCTGGCTCTAGGACATGTGGGCTTCAGTCGTTGCAGAACAGGGGCTCATTAGTTGTGGCTCGTGGGCCCTAGAGCAGGCAGGCTTTGTAGTTGTGGCATTTAGGCTTCTCATTGCGGTGGCTTCTTTGGTTGCAGAGCACGGTCTCCAGGGTGAGTGGGCTTCTTTAGTTGTGGCACGCAGGCTCAGTAGTTGTGGGATATGGGCTCAGTTGCTCTGCAGGATGTGGAATCTTCCTGGACCAGGGATTAAACATGTGTCCCCTGCATTGGCAGATGGATTCTTATCCAATACCACCAGCCATCTGGATGTTCTCTTTGGAGAAATTAGACTAAAACTTCTTAAAAGTGATCAGGCTGCACTGCAATTAAGTAAGAGTATTTATTCACCAATCTCATCTCATTTCTATTTACATTCCTTCTTCAAGTAGGCAAATATGTCTCCTCCCAGTTAGCAGGTGGGAAAATTGACAAACGAAGGTTTTCCAAGACTAACGAATTAAATTTCATACTAGCTTATAAGCTCTTGAAGTCAGGCATTGTACATCCATTTTACATTTTCTCAAGGTACTGAGATGGATTCTTGGAATTGAGCTCCAGTTAAATGTAAATAACTGAGAGTGTGAATCCAGGTTACTGTTTGAGGTTAATTTAAATGTTTTAATAATTGTAATTTTCCTTTTTTGGAGTCTGTTTTTTTCTAGTCTAAAATTGTAATATTACTTGGAATTTTAGTCTGAACGTTTCTTTTAGTTTAAAAGAAACCAGGCTTCAGATAAGGAAAATTATGAATATTAGCCCATTAAAATTAGACCCATAACATTAACCTGATTTAATTCTCTCCCTCTACCCCAACACCTCCCTGGAATGAGTACTTGGTGTGAAATTTTTTTAAGGTTCCAGTGAAAATTCTGCTGAATCATTGAGGAGTGGGTTTGGTATTTCAGGTCAAGAACCATAAATAGATCCATGGTCAAAACTCCACAGTCTGCTCTTTGAAATCTAGCCAAAGGAAATAACTCAAAAGAAGAAAGAAAAATATAAGAACTTCATTGTAGCATTGCTTACAATATAAAGTAAATATGAAACCATTCACAGATCCAAAAACATGTCCAAGTGAATTATGGCATATCTTATAGGCCATTGGACAGTTATAAATCAAGTATGAGTATTATTTAGTAACATTGAAATATGGAAGAATATTTTAAGTTTTTACCAAATATTTTAAGATTTAAAATGTGCAGAACACTTGTGTTCCCTTTATCACAATTTGATGAAAATAAATGTATGTATCTAGGAAATAGCACATCGATTTAAAGAAAGTGTATTAGAGATGTAGGTACATTTTAGAATTTTCCTTTCATGTTACAATATCACATCAATAAACATCATTTCATTTTGATAAAAAATGTCAAAGTTATAAGACAATGAGAAAATCATTGAGGAGGCTTGTGTTTAACTTTATTGGTATACATTTTTGGTAATGTAATATCTTCCTTACATTGGAATCATTTGGTTTTGGCATCATTCTTCTAGAATAAACACCCAGGTTTTATTCTTTTCTAAATTATTTTCGGGATAATACTTGAAGTAAGCTTTCCTTAGTTTGTCATAAAATCTTCCTTGAGGAATGTCTTTGATCAAAGCATAATACTTGGTGATGCAGCATCTGGTGTGCCTGTCTAGGACCAAGGTCCAAAGCTCTCACCATCACTATGCTTCTAACCAGTCCAGTGAACTTGGAAAAGGTGTTTAATTTCTCTGGGGTTGGTCCCTTCATGTATCAGATGACCTTCTCAGACAATGATCTTTCAAGATTTCTTTATCATTGAATATAAATTTTAATTTCCAATTTACTTTTCTTAATTTCATGCTTTGTTAGATAATCTATTTGAGTTCTGAAATTAGTCTTGATTTTTTTTTTTTTAGACAAGTTTAATAGAGTCCTAAGTCTGGGAAGAGATTCCTGAAAAATCAGATTAAAATCCTAATGTTTTTGACATTTCATCTTTACTTTTGCTTCTTTGGAGTGGTTTGATTTTTGGATTCAAATAAGGGGTTTCCTGTGTCCCAACCATTGTGCTATCTGTATGTCTAGTGAGATGATTCCCAATTTTGAGCATACATCAAAATCTCCTGGAGGGCTTATTAAAACACAGATTGCCAGGCTTCAGCCCCAGAGTTTCTGGTTTAGAAAACATGGGGATCAGACCTGAGTCTGCAGTTCTAATAAATTCCAGCTGATGGCAATTACACTGGTCTGGGGACCACACTTGGAGGATGACTGCTCTCAAGAAATACTTGTAAAAAAAAAAAAAAAAAAAGAAATACTTGTATAGCAGCACAAGGAGGCATGTAGAAGAATGGGCATGCTGTTATGAATTGCAAAGTGTTAGAAACCACTTCAGTGACTAACAGGTGAATGGTCAAATGAACTGTGGTTATATTCATTCTGTGCTATTTTATATAGCAGTTAAAAAGAGTGAGGTAGATATCACTGTGCCATTGTATAGAGGTTAGGAGTATTAGCTCTGGAGTCAGGTTGTCTGTGTTTGGAAATAGCTCTTCAACATTGAAGACAATGAAGACTCTGCATTATGATTTTAATTTAATATGTTGGAGTCATTTTATTTCATTCATAAAATAATTTTTAAAGGGAATGATGCCTTTAGCTATGCTCCTAATTTGGAGTGGATCTGCACTTCTTGAGGTCAGAGTTGTGGGCAAATAATCACAAGATCAGGGGTGACAGTTTCTACAAAAAATATTCTGACAAATGTGTGTTTTTAATTCTAGCAAGCATTCATGATCTCAAGGTTATAAGTCAAAGTCCTGGGTTTTATTAAAGTTCTCTGCTTTTCATAACAAACAGACTAACAATTTAAAATGCATACCGTCAAGATTCAAAATAATTACAGATTTATTTGACCTTTATAATTACTAGAATTTAAATACTTACCTTCCCTCTTACCTATCAAAAAAGAGGCTAATTTTTAATTCATTGCTTCGGAAAGCTCTTTACCCTAAAGGTTTCTGGTATTGAAGCTGAAGTCTTCTTTCTAGAATTTTTTATTTTATGTTGGAATATAGTTGATTTACAATGCTGTGTTAGTTTCAGGTGTACAACAAACTGATTTAGCTATACATGTTCGTGTATCTGTTTTTTCAGATTCTTTCCCCATTATAGGTTATTACATCCTGTTAAGTACAGTTCCCTGTGCTATACAGTAGTCCTTGTTGATCATCTATTTTATATATAATAGTGTGTATATATTAATCCCCATCTTTTAATTTATCCTGCCTACCTTTTCCCTTGTGCCTGTGTGTGTGTGCTAAGTCGTTTCAGTAGTGTGACTATTTGTGACCCCATGGACTGTAGCCTGCCAGGCTCCTCTGTCCATGGGATTCTCCAGGCAAGAATATTGTAATGGATTACCATGCCCTTCTCCAAGGGATCTTCCCAATCCAGGGATCGAACCCACATCTGTTGTTGTCTCCTGCGTCGGCAGGTGGGTTCTTTACCACTAGCCCCACCTGGGAAGCCCCCTTTTCCTTTGGTAACCATAAATTTGTTTTCTAAGTCTGTGAGTCTATTTCTGTTTTGTAAATAAGTTCATTTGTATCATTTTTTAGATTCCATACATAATTGATATCACATGATATTTGTATTTCTCTTGTCTGACTTATTTTACTTAGTATGATAATCTCTAAAGTCAATCCATGTTGATGCAAATGGCATTATTTCATTCTTTTAAAATATTATATATATGAGTAATATTATATGTATGTACCACATTGTCTTTATCCATTAATCTGTTGATGGTTATTTAGGTTGCCTCTGTGTCTTGGCTATTGTAAATAGCACTGCAGGGAACACTGGGGTGCATATGTCTTTTTGTTTATGGTTTTCTCTGGATATATGCCCAGGAGTAGGATTGCTGGATCATATAGTAGCTCTAGTTGTAGTTTTTTAAGGAACCTCCAAACTATTCTTCATAGTGGTTGCACCAAGTTACATTTCATCCAACAGTGCAGGAGGGTTCTTTTTTCTTCATATCCTTTCCCTCATTTGTTGCTTGCAGATTTTTTAATGATGGCCATTCGAACTGGTGTGAGGTGATACTTCACTGTAGTTCTGATTTGCCTTTCTCTGATAATTAGTGATGTTGAGAAGCTGATGTCTTCTTGTCTCAAGTTAATTTTGATCAAGAGTAACATTAAATATTTGGGGCTATGATTTTTATTTTTTTTTTCTGAGTGATTTAAAGTATATTTTATTTTATTTATTTTTATTTATTTTTTATTTTTATTTATTTATTTATTTTTTTTTATTAGTTGGAGGCTAATTACTTCACAACATTTCAGTGGGTTTTGTCATACATTGACATGAATCAGCCATAGATTTACACGTATTCCCCATCCCGATCCCCGCTCCCACCTCCCTCTCCACCCAATTCCTCTGGGTCTTCCCAGTGCACCAGGCCCGAGCACTTGTCTCATGCATCCCACCTGGTCTGGTGATCTGTTTCACCATAGATAGTATACATGCTGTTCTTTTGAAATATCCCACCCTCACATTCTCCCACAGAGTTCAAAAGTCTGTTCTGTATTTCTGTGTCTCTTTTTCTGTTTTGCATATAGGGTTATCGTTACCATCTTTCTAAATTCCATATATATGTGTTAGTATGCTGTAATGTTCTTTATCTTTCTGGCTTACTTCACTCTGTATAATGGGCTCCAGTTTCATCCATCTCATTAGGACTGATTCAAATGATTGGGGCTATGATTTTTAATTCTACTTTGGCTACAAGCTTGGTGACTGTGGAAGCTCATTTCTTTCCTCTGTGCTTCAGTTTCTTCACCTGTGAGATGATGCTACCAGTACCATCCTCAAGGGGTTGCTATGAGGATTAAATTAGAGTATATGTTCCCAGGTGGCATAGTGGTAAAGAATCCACTTGCCAATGCAAGATATGCAGGAGACACAGACTCCATCCCTGGGTCAGGAAGATCCCCTGGAGTGGAAAATGTCAACCCACTCCAGTATTCTTGCCAGGAAAACTCCATGGGTGGAGGAGCCTGGCAGGCTACAGTCCATGGAGTCGCAAAGAATTGGACATGACTGAGTGACTGGGCACACATCAGTACTCAGAACAATATTTAACTCAAAACTGGTATTATTAAACATGGAAAGAGTGCTTTACGGCATAGTGGGTGTGAAAAATCAAGTTGTATAAGAATGTATCCAGTATGATACTGTTTATATAAAAATGCTCAAAACAATTCTGAATGCTTTTCATGGGTCAATGTACATGCATGTAAACACAAAAAACAAGATCTGGAAAAATAGTTTGGAAATTGATGTCAGCACTCACCTCTGGAGAGGGAAGGGAGGAACTGGATTACCTGGAAATATGGGCAAGGGGACTTTAGCTTTTTTGGTAATGTTATTTTAATTTTTACATGATAGATTTATTTGATAATATTTATGCAGTTAAAAATTACTAAGACAACCTATTTGTCTCAGAGAAAGCTACCTAATGGGTTTATTAAGGATTATAAAAGTAATTCATAATTTGAATCCAAACTGAAGAAATGATTGTTACATATGGAAATATCATCTTAATAAAACTGAAATTTTTGTTTTTTTTTTAATTTTGGGTAATAATTCAGACCTACTGTTAACATTTATTTATTTAATTTGCTAATGAAAACAGTCTGAAATTTGTTTTCAGACTTTTCTCCCCCCTTAAAATGTTTTAAAATTTTTTCAATTTTGAAGAACTGCATTTTTAATTCCACAAGTTAAGTTGTTTGCTATTAGTAGTTTTGGCAGAAGTGATACAATAATTTTCTTTTGTACTGTATTTATTCACAGCCAGGATCAATTGGCATAAATCAACACTGTCTCTTTTACAGTTTTTAATAGTTTATGTCAATTTGTTAAATTATGAAAGACATTTTGGTCTACTAGCTCCACTAATGAATTATGCATCAAACAGTTTTCATCTTGGTTAATATTTAAGATATAGTGGCAAATTCTCAGTTATGGACCATATACCTGCACTGAAATATTATGCTCTCTCTAGTTTTCTCTCCAGGTAGGAGAGGAAACTGATAAAAATGTATGTCTGAGAATCACAGTAGGGATGGAGCATTGATTAAGCAAATAATTTATGGTTGCTGTTAAGAGCCAAGAGAGGCTACAGATTGATTGGGGAACTTTTAAAATAGTGGCTGTCAAGCTTCAGTTTGCATCAGAATCTCCAAAGATCTCTTTAAAATGCAGATTCCTGGATCCTATTCCCAGAGAGAACATCAGAGGATTCTGATGCAGGCGGATTATGGACTGTAAATTGAGCAGCTTTGCTGGAGCCCCACTGTTAGTTACTGCTGCTGCTCCCACATGCTAGTTTCAAGGGCTGCCCTGGTCCAAAATATAACCTGTTTCTTCTTCAGCTGCCCAGAGATTAGGAAAAAAAGGATACCACACTGGTGGAGAGGAAATCAGGCTGTCAAAGTTCTGAGAGCCATTGGAATAGGTGGCTCATGTGTCTCCAGGTTAAGAGTCTTCATGCATCCTTGAAAAATGAAATAAAGAACAGAGCAAGTAGGTCTATAGATTGAATTTTTATTTCTCATATCCTCACACTACACATAGGGTCCCCATTAGAATTTGCAGTCCTTTATGTGCTCAATGAGATGCCCTTTTTCATAAAAAAAAAAAAAAAATTTATCTTCAGGAGCTCAAGTTCATGCATTCTGCTGGGGGACTGTTAATTTATTTTGTAATTTAATTTATGATTAGGCAACAAATCTGCATGCTAAGTGTGTTGTTGTTTTCAGTTGCTCAGTTGTGTCGAACTCTTTGGGACTGCATGGATTGCAGCACGCCAGGCTTCCCAGCCCTTCACAATCCCCCGGAGTTTGCTCAAACTCATGTCCATTGAATCAGTGATGCCATCCAATCCTCTGTCATCCCCTTCTTCACCTGCCCTCAATCTTTCCCACCTGCCCTCAATCTTTCCCAGCATCAGGGTCTTTTCCAATGAATCAACTGTTTGTGTCAGGTGGCCAAAATATTGGAGCTTTAGCATCAGTCCTTCCAATGAATATTCAGGGCTGATTTCTTTTTGGATTGACTGGTTTGATCTCCTTGCTGTCCAAGGGAGTCTCAAAGTCTTCTCCAGCCCCACAGTTCAAAAGCATCGATTCTTGGGTGCTCAGTCTTTTTTATGGTCCAACTCTCACATCTATACATGACTTAGATCTATACATAGCTTTGACTGTACAGACCTTTGTCAGCAAATTGATGTCTCTGTTTTTTTAAAGTGCTGTCTAGGTTTGTCATAGCTTTTCTTCCAAGGAGCAAGCATCTTTTAATTTACCCTTCTTCAAGACACCCATGTCTCAATAATCTCTAGAACCTGTAAACATGTTACATTTCATGGCAAATGGGAATTAAGTTTGCAGATGAAATTAAGGTTGCTAATCAACCAACCTTAAAATAGGGAGATTATCCTGGATTTATTTCCATGTGGCCCCTGTGTAAACTCAAGGGTCCTTAAAAGTAGAAGAGGGAGGTAGGAGAGGAGAAGAAAATGATGCAATGTAAGAAGGACTCTAGCTGCAATTTCTGGCTTTGAAGATGGAGGGGAGGGGACCACTAGCCAAGGGGTGAGGGTAGTAGCTTCTAGAAGCTGGAAAAACAAAGAAATGAATTCTCTCCTGGCACCTCCAGATGGAAATGCAGCCTTGCTGACCTCTTGATTTTAATCCAGTGAGATCCTTGTCAAATTCCTGGCATACAGAACTATAAAATAATACATTTGTATTGGTTTAAGCCACTGGGTTTGTGGTTATTTGTTACAGTGGCACTAGGAAATAATTGCATTAGACAAGGCCTCTTGGGGTCATAGTCCCTTAATCTAAAACAGTAATGTTTTTCCTATGGGAACATTAGCCATGATGGAAGACAAGTTTGGGAGATACCTGGAGGTACATGGAAGTCTGGTGACTTCCTCAAATCCCAACATACATGCTAAGTACATTCATACAGAGACCCCACTTCAACAACAATGACCCTGACCTGCTCCTGGGGCTATAATTTCACTTCTGTGGTTGCCTGTAATTCTGGGTCCCTTGCCTTCCCCACCCAGCAGCCTTCTACACGCATCCAGTTGTTTCTGCACCATTATGAGGAATTCTGTACAAGTCCTTCCTCCAGAGAGGATAAAGATTTCTTTCCATTAAGAGACTGGTATATTAGGTTCAGTGAGATCAGACATAGGAAGAAAAGAACTTGAAAATCACCTTTCTAACCTTCTTGACTCACGGCAAACTTCCAAATTTGGTGTTTGCTTAATAACTAGGCAACTTAGAAAGTTTGTTTCACATTTGTGGAAGTATTGGTTCTAGTTTTTCTGCAAGAGATATGTCCATCCTAAAGGAGATCAGTCCTGAGTGTTCATTGGAAGGACCGATGTTGAAGCTGAAACTCCCAATACTTTGGCCACCTGATGTGGAGAGTTGACTCATTTGAAAAGACCCTGATGCTGGGAAGGATTGAGGGCAGGAGGAGAAGGGGATGACAGAGGATGAGATAGATGGATGGCATCACTGACTCAATGGACATGGGTTTGGGTGGACTCCGGGAGTTGGTGATGGACAGGGAGGCCTGGCGTGCTGCAGTCCATGGGGTCGCAAAGAGTCAGACATGACTGAGTGACTGAACTGAACTGAATTAGCCTGAGGTAGGTCCTGGACATTAAGTTTTAAAAAGTTTCTCAGCTGATTCTAATATTCAGCCAAATTTGAGAACCGTTGTCTTCAACCCAGATGTATGTATGTATGTGTGTGTGTGTTTAAATTTTATTTTTTGGCTGTGGTGGGTCTTTGTTGCCGCACAAAGGCTTTCTTTAGTTGTGGTGAGCGGGGTCTACTCTTCTTGCAGTGTGTGGGCTTACTGTTGTGACTTCTCTTGTTGCAGAGGACAGGCTTTAGGTGCATGGCCCATTTTCCCTAGTCATCAAAATAGATTATATACTGAACAAATAAAACAAGTTTCAACAACAACAAGAACAAATTAATAAATTGTTAATGCATTTATTTATTCACTTATTTTAAAAAAAGTTAATACCGTTGTGATCAAATACCTAATATTTAAGCTCTTTATCACAATCTACATTCCATCTGACCAACATGATAGCTTTGAAACAGTCTAAAATTGTCTGACTTGTTAATGGGCAGTGATAGAACTAATTATAGGAAAGCATCATCTGTTAAATATAAAGAATACATTTGACTAGATGGAATGACAGGTGCTCAACTTATGAGAAACACATTCAAATCCTTTGCTGTGCTTATAGCAGTAACTCAGTTTTCCTTTACTGGGGTCTTGCCCTTTCATTGCCATTTTTGATGAATACGTGTCTACAAAATATTATTCTTGTAGTTTGTTTTCTACTTCATTTTTCTTTGATTTTTCAAAAGTTCTAGAATCTCTTTTCCTGGGGAAAGATTCAGGCCACAGTCAAGGTGCATCTTTTGCCTCCCTCTGTTCTCCCCCTTCTCCTCCTTACTTCTGCAGAGAAGCTGGACACTCTGGTAGCTGTGGGAGGTTAGTGGATTATTAAAACTGGGGCCCATCCCCCCAGGACCCCTTCACTTTCCAGCCAAGCCAACTACCTTTCTCCTCCCATGGCTGTATCTCCCGAAATTGTTGAGATCATATTTACATGTACCAGGAAAGTGATTTATCCCTCCTGAGTGAAAACAGATCTTCCCCCAAATCTGCCTGTCCTAGTAAATGCTCAAGTACAATAATCAACACAGCAATTCTGTTTATTAGAGAGGAACTAGAATGAAAATTCAGAGGGTTCAGTGGACGGCAGCCCACTACCCTCAGGGTGGGCCCGTGGGCTGCCTATGTTTTTCCAGATGCCCAGGGGTTGTGTGAGCCCTCTGTGAATGCTGACTACTGACTTGCTTGGCAGAAGTCAGATGGCATATTTCTGTCTGGTGACAGCTTATCTTTTCTACCTTTTAGGAAACAGTGCTAAGGGCCCTGCTACTGAGCTCGTGTCCCTTCATTCTCTTTCTCCAATGAGTCTCCAGCCTCGGGCTGCTGTGAAGATGCTCCTGGACCACTGAGCTGACGAGCTGTGTGTGAGGGGCTCAGGAGGAGCGCACGCCCCCGGCTCTGCACCAGCACTGGGGCTTTGTCAGTGCTCCATTTGTGCCGACCAGTCTCAGCCCAGGTAATCAGCTTCAGGGGCCAGAAAGCCATGTCCGGGGAGCATGAGAAGAACTGAGCTCCCATCCAGTGGCAGGCTTGTCCAACAGCCACAGGGAGGGACTGGAAGAGTCCATGTGGCCCAAAGCAAACGAACCTAGGGGTTTATCCTGAGGTTTAACTTGAGAAGACAATAGACCTTCTATAGATCAGTCACCCAAGAGAGAAGGTCCAGAGGAAGGAGTGGACTCAGAGCGATTCCCTTCTGCTCTTCTTTGGGATTCGTGCAACTTGCATCACCCAGCAGCATCCAGCGGTCCCCACAACTGAGCAGTGTTAAGTCTTCTTTCCCTTTTTCTTCCTACCTAGTGGGCAAAAAGATGGCCCTGTGTGTTTCTGTTCCCTCAGCCTCTGCCTGTAGCCTGCTTCAGGACTGATGCACATAAACAGGAATAGAAGAGCGGAAGAGCTTGAGGTTTTCCGCAGCGGGCAGTAGCAGCAAGGGAGTAACCAGGGAGGAGTGGATCCAGGAGAGGTTGGAGGTGCACTTTCTAAAATTTCTCCTGGGAGACAGACCAGCACAGAAGGTTTCTTTTTACAAAGAAGCACTGCCGGGAGATTCCCATGTTTCTTCATGGTTTTAATCAACAATTGATCTGATGGCTCTGTAGTCCACTGAGGTTGCTACTTATGGCTGTGAACACTTTGCTTCAGGGGATGCCCAGCACCGCACAGGCGTCCATGGTCAGAGAGGGTTAGACAGTTTAGACGGGTGTCCGGAATGGGCAGACCGGCCCCAGAGCCCTGGCCATACTCCCCTGACTCCAGTTAGTGCCTGAAGAGCACCTGGTCAGATCTGGCTTTTCCCAGTTGCTCCCAGTAGGAGTCTCTAAGGTTCTCTTCCAAGATGGAGCCTTAGGCCAGCTCATTTTCCAAGCCTGGCTTATAGAGGAATGTCCATAGCGTCCATTTAAGAGCCTGGAACAGTCTTATTAATATTAGTAACAATAACAACTGTAAGTAACATTTATGGAGCACTTTGTATATACCAGGCATTTTATAAACTCTTAATAAAAATCCTCATAGCTGTAAAAAGTGCGGCAACAAACATTGGGATACATGTATCTCTTTCAGTTACAGTTTTCTTAGGGTATATGCCCAGTAGTGGGATTCTTGGGTCATATGGTAGTTCTATTGCCTAGTTTTTTAAGGAGTCTTCATACTGTCTTCCATAGTGGCTGTATCAATTTATATTCCCACCAGCAGTGCCAGAGGGTTCCCTTTTCTTCTCATCCTCTCCAGCATTTATTGTTTGTAGATTTTTTAAAAGATGGTCATTCTGACCGGTGTGAGGGGATACCTCATTGTAGTTTTGATTTGCATTTCTCTAATAAACAGTGTGGTTGAGCAACTTTTCGTGTGTTTGTTGGCCATCTGTATGTCTTCTTTGGGGAAATGTCTGTTTAGGTCTTCTGCCCAGTATTTGATTGGGTTGTTTGTTTTTCTGGTATTGAGCTGCATGAGCTGTTTGTATATTTTGGAGATTAATCCTTTGTCAGTTGTTTTGTTTGCATTTTCTCCCATTCTGAGGGTTGTTTTTTAATCTTGTTTATTGTTTCCTTTCCTGTGCAAAAGGTTTTAAGTCTCATTTGTTTACTTTTGTTTTTATTTCCATTACTCTAGGAGCTGGGTCAAAGAGGATCTTGCTGTGATGTATGTCAAAGAGTGTACTGACTATGTTTTCCTCTAAGAGCTTTAAATTTTCTGGCATTACATGTAAATCTTTAATCCATTTTGAGTTTATTTTTGTGTGTGGTGTTAGAAAGTGTTCTAGTTTCATTCTTTAACATGTACTTGTCCAGTTTTCTGAGTATAACTTATTGAAGAGACTATGCTTTCTCCATTGTATGTTTTCGCCTCCTTTGTCAAAGACAAGGTGCCCATAGGTGAGTGGGCATGGAAGTAACCTAGATATCCATCAACAGATGAATGGATGCAGATTTTGTGGTACATATATACAATAGAATATTTCTCAGCTATAAGAAAGACTCATTTGAGTCAGTCCTAATCAGGTGAATGAACTTAGAGCCTATTATACAGAGTGAAGTAAGTCAGAATGAGAAAGACAAATACTGTATATTAATGTATGTGTATGGAATCTAGAAAGATGGTACTGATAAACCTATTTTCAGGGCAGCAATGAAGACACAGACATAGAGAACAGACTTGTGGACCCAGAGGGAGAAGGAGAGGGTGGGAAAGAATAGCATGGAAATATATACATTACCTTATGTAAAATAGCAAGTGGAAGTTTGCTGTGAGACACAGGGAGCTCAACCTGGTGTTCTGTGACAACCTAGAGGAGTGGGATGGGGAGGGAGATGGGATGGGGATTCAGGAGGGAGGGGACATAGGTATACCTGTGGCTGATTCATGTTGATGTATGGCAGAAACCAATACAATATTGTAAAGCAATTATCCTCCAATAAAAACAAAATCCTCATTACTGATGCACAAGAAAGGCATTAGCAATCCCACTTTCAGATGAGGGAAACATAGCTTAGGGAATGTAAGTTACCCACCCAAGGTCATGGGGCTGGTGGGTGATAATGTGTGACTCATGTTAGTGTGTTGACTCATCATGCAATGCAGCTCATGGCTTTCTTTTTAATACCACAAAGATGGTCACACCTGTCAGGACTGGGGGAGGTCTTGGGTGGTGGGATCACCTGACTGGGCCATTTGTTTTATAGTCAAGACAGACCTGCTGTTACACTCTAACTCTATCAGTAGTTGTGTGACAAGTGTTACTTAACCTCTTGGAACCTCAGTTTCCTCTTCTGTAACCCAGGTCTAATTATACCTACCTCATGCTGGGTGATTTTGAGATCAAAAAAGATAATGCTGGGTTTCCTAAATTTCATGCCTTTATGGTTTTTGCCAATTATTTAAAATTTGCCATAGGTTGACTTAAAGAAAAACAAGTAATTGAAAAAAGAAACCATATTACCACCATGAATGAAAAGCCATAAATGGAATATAACTAAGAATCCATAATTTTTTTAGGTAGAATTCAATTTTTTTTTATCTTTAAAATGACCCATGATTATAACCAGAAGCACATATGCCATAGAAAATATCGAAATGCTGTTTATAAAGTGCCTAGATCAGAGCTCAACCCAGAGTAGGTGATCAGTAAATCGTAGCCATTCTCCTCCTGCCCATCTCCTTTCTTCTTGTCCCTATTTTGTTGCCCATTCTCATCCTTGTCCCTGCCACATTGCCTCAGTCTGTGTAGCTGCACCTCTGCCTTTGTTTCCTCTCAGAACATTCTGCAACTGGCACTATGCCGTTCTCCCTGGCCTGTTTGGAAAAGGTTCTGACTATGTCTACCTTTTGTATACCTCTCTATGCAGGGAGGGAGACCCTCCAGGAAGGGCTGCTGTGAGGAGGTAGCCTTGGCCCCTTGATGATGTGGCATGTGGGACCCTGAGCATGAACTATGGCCTGGCTGCTTGCTGCTGCTCTGGCCCTTAAAATTCATCCTGACTCTTTGTACACCGAAGTTCACAGCTACCCTTAAGAGACTAGCCTAAGTCACTACTTTTCCAAAAATCAGTTTAAAAAGGAGGAAATGATCTATGAAGTGATTATGAAGTTGGATTTTTCTTTAGTAAGTTTTAAAAAATTGATTTTAATTCACGTACAATAAAATCCACATTTTGATGTATAGTTATCTGAGATTTGATAGAGTCCTATAGTCATCACCACAATCAAGATACAGAATAGTTTGATCATTCACACTGCCCCCCCAAATTCCCTCAAGTTACCCCTTGGTAGTTATATCCTGCCCCCATCTTCAACCTTTGGCAATTGCTGATTGTTTTTATGCCTTTAGTTTTGCCTTTTCCAGAATTTCATATAAACGAAATCATACAATACATAGTTTTTCTTGAATATTCCTTGTTTCACTTAGCATGATGCATTTGAGATTCATCCATGTCATTACTTCTATCAGTAGTCTGTTTTGTTGTTGAATCATATTCCATTGTTATGCTATACGACAACTTTTAAAATTGAATTGTAGTTGATATATTGTGTTAGTTTCAGGTGTATTCCATTAAAGGTAATTGCAAGATACTGAATATAGTCCTCTGTGCTATATAGCAAATCCTTGTTGCTTATCTACTTTATATGTAGTAGTGTGTATCTGTTAATCTCATATTCCTAGTTCATTCCTTCCCCCAACTTTCCCCTTTGGTAACCATGTTTGTTTTCTATGTCTGTGAGTCTGTTTCTGTTTTGCATATAGATTCATTTGTATTATTAGATTCCACATATAAGCAGTATCATATAATATTTGTCTTTATCCTACTTACTTCACTCAATGTGATTGTCTCTAGATCCATCCATGTCGCTGCAAATGGCAGGCATGATTTCATTCTTTTTCATGGCTGAATGGCTGAGTAATATTCCATTGTGTGTATATGTATGTGTGTGTATACACACACATACATATATATCACCTCTTCCTTATCCATTCACCTGTTGATGGACACTTAAGTTGCTTCTGTGTCTTATCAGTATCAGTTCAGTCACTCAGCTTTGTCTGACTTGTGACCCCATGAACCACAGCACGCCAGGCCTCCCTGTCCATCACCAACTCCCAGAGTCCACCAAACCCAGTCCATTCAGTCAGTGATGCCATCCAACCATCTCATCCTCTGTCGTCCCCTTCTCCTCCTGCCTTCAATCTTTCCCAGGATCAGGGTCTTTTCAAATGAGTCATCTCTTCACATCAGGTGGCCAAAGTATTGGAGTTTCAGCTTCAGCATTAGCCCTTCCAATGAATATTCAGGACTGATCTCCTTTAGGATGGACTGGTTGGATCTGCCTGCAGGCCAAAGGACTCTCAAGAGTCTTCTCCAACACCACAGTTCAAAAGCATCAGTTCGAATCCGCCGCTGGCTCTGACCCGGCGCCCGCCTAGGGCCGGTCACGTGGCGCCCAGAACGGCCGCGCGCAGGCGACTCTAGCGGAGCGTGGCGTGAGCCCTCGCGGGGCCAGAGGAGACCCGCCGAGGCGCGGGTAAGGCTCAAGATGACAAATAATGAACCAGATGGTACTATCATCAAGGAGAACTTAATTGATATCATAGCCAGAAAAATTAACCAGCTCCCAGAAGCAGAAAGGAATCTGCTTGAAAATGGATCAACATATGTTGGACTTAAGGCTCTCGGTGGCCTAATAGCAAATAGTCTTTTTCGACGCATCTTACATATGACACAGGCTCATATAGCTGCTGGCTTACTAATGGCAGTGAGCCCATTTTTGACAGCAGATGTATCTTATAAAGGTTTTTTAAGTTTACCTTTGAGTACAGGTGATCTGCATTGTGAAACCTGCACCATAACACGAGGTGGATTGGTTGGTCTTGTTTTCGGTGGCCTGTATACCCTGTTTTTTTTTTGGCTATCCCTGTGAATGGTGGCCTAGCAGCTAGGTATAATTCAGCCCTGCTACCAGAGAAAGGAAACATCTTAAATTACTGGATTAGGATTTCTAAGCCTTACTTTAGAAAGATGTTATTTCCCATTTTGCTCCAGACTGGGGATTTGCTGCATACCTTGGGTCTAGACAATATAAACTACTTATAAAGGCTCCTCAGTTACCAGAACCTGGCCTAGAAATTGAGTGATTGTTAAGCAAATCTGTACACAAAAATAAAACTATTAAAAAAAAAAGCATCAGTTCTTCGGCACTCAGCTTTCTTTGTAGTCCAACTCTCACATCCATACATGACTACTGGAAAAACCATAGCTTTGACTAGACGGACCTTTGTTGGCAAAGTAATGTCTCTGCTTTTTAATATGCTATCTAGGTTGGTCATAACTTTCCTTTCAAGGAGTAAGCGTCTTTTAATTTCATGGCTGCAGTCACCATCTGCAGTGATTTGGGAGCCCCCCCAAATAAAGTCTGTCACTGTTTTCATTGTTTCCCCATCTATTTGTCATGAAGTGATGAGACCAGATGCCATGATCTTAGTTTTCTGAATGTTGAGCTTTAAGCCAGCTTTTTCACTCTCCTTTTTCACTTTCATCAAGGGGCTGTTTAGTTCTTCTTTGCTTTCTGCCATAAAGGTGGTGTCATCTGCATATCTGAGGTTATTGATATGTCGGCTCATGGAAGACATATGAGGTTATATTCCATGTCTTAACTGTTATAAATAGTGCTGCTATAAACATTGAGGTGAATGTATCTTTTTGAATTAGAGTTTTCATCCTTTCCTGATATATGCCCAGGAGTGGGATTGCCGGATCATACTGTAGCTCTACTTTTAGTTTTATAAGGAAACTTCATACTGTTTTCTATAATGGCTTCACCAATTTACATTCCTACCAACAGTGTGGTGAGTTCCCTTTTCTTCACACTCTTTCCAGGGTCTATTATTTGTAGATTTTTTTTATGATAGCCACTCTGACTGGTATGAAGTGTTACTTCATTGTCATTGTGATTCGCATTTCTCCAGTAACTAGTAGTGTCGAAGATGTTTTTATGAGCCTGTTGTTCATCTATATAACTTCTTTGGAGAAGTAACGTATTAATACTTAGCTTTTTGCCCATTTTTTGGCTGGGTTTGAGGCGGGTTTTTGAGTTGTTTGAGCTGTTTGTATTTTTTGGAAATTAATCCATTGTCAGTTTCATCATTTGTAAATATCTTCTCCCATTCTGTAGCTTATCTTTTCATTTTGTTTATGGCTTCCTTTGCTGTGCAAAACCTTATAAATTTGATTAGGTCCCATTTGTTTACTTTTAGTTTTAGTTCTTTCACTTCAGGATGCGGATCTAAAAAAGGTTTGTTACAATTTATATCAGAATGTTTTGCCTACATTCTTTTCTAGAAGCTTTATGGTATCATGTCTAACAGTTAAGTCTTTAGGTCATTTTGACTATATTTTTGTATGTGGTGTGAGGGAGTGTTCTAACTTCATTGATTTATGGCTGCCCAGCTGTCCCAGCACCACTTGCTGAAGAGATTGTCTTTTCTCCATTGTATATTCTTGCTTCCTTTGTTGAAGATTAATTGACTGTAAGTGCATGAGTTTGTCTCTGGGCTCTCTATTCCATTCCATTGATCTATATGTCTGTTTTTGTGCCAGCACCACACTGTATTGATTACTGTAGCTTTGCATCATTGTCTGAAGTCTGGGAGAGTTGTGCCTCCAGCTTTGTTATTTTTCCTCAGGATTGCTTTGGCAGTCCTGGGTCTTTTGTGATTTCATATAAATTTTTGTATTATTTGTTCTAGCTCTGTATGCCACAATTTTTAAATCCATTTCCCAGTTGAGGGACATTTGGAATGTTTCCAGATTACGGTGATTACAAATAAAACTGCCATAAACATTCACATACAGGTTTTTGTGTGAACACAGCTTTTAATTTCACTTTGATAAACCTAGGAGTGAGACTGCTGACTTATATGTTAGGTGTATGTCTAACTTTATGGAAAAGTACCAATTTTCCAGTTGTTATACCATTTAACATTTCCACCAGCAGTGTATGAGAGTTCTAATTCTTCCACATCCTTGTCAACACTTGGCATGATCATATTGTTTTTTTTTTTTGTTGCTGTTGTTTTTGTTAGATTTTAGGTATTATAACAGGTATGTAGAAAAATACCATTGTTTCTAAAAATCGAAATACAATTCACATACCATAAAGCATCTTTTTAAAGTACAGAATTCAATGGTTTTCATCCAAAAGTAAGAAACCATCACCACTAATTCTATAACATTTTCATCACTCCAAATCATCACTCCAAAAAGAAACCCCATACCTTTTGGCAATCACTTCCACTCCCCTCTACCTACAGGCTCTAGAAACCATTAATCTTCTTTATGTTTCCATGGATTTGCCTGTTTGGAACATTTCATATAAGTGGACCTGTACATACCTTTCACAGCTGGTTCTTTTTACTGAACATAATGTTTTCAAGTTTCATCCACATTGTAACATATGAGTCATTCCTTTTTGTGGTTAATACAGTTAGTTTTCCTTATTCACAGTAGTTCTAGTCTATGAAGTCATTGTAAATAATGAATTAGCAGATATTGAACCCTTGGTTCTAGGAGAAATATATACATATATATTACATAGATTATAATCTTAAATCTGAAAAGTAACTCATTCTGGTAGATTCTAATTTCTTTCTCCTTCTCTCTCCCTGGGATAGGAGATTCAGAAGTGTTAAGTAACTTCTTCATGCTGCCTCACTAACTGGTACCAGGCCAGGTAGGAATACAAATCCTGTCAAGTTGGCTCCAGAGCCAGAGCTTCCTGCTGTCCACTCTGCTACCCCTAACTGGCTTGTCCCTTGGGCACTTCTGCATGAGGCTGAAAAGAGCATGCAGAGTCAGCTTTCCCGTCTCAGCTGGACATGAGCACTGCAGGAGGCTCAAGATTTTTGCTGCTCTGCACTGGCTGGTCAGTTCTAAACCTTGACGAAAGTCACAAAAGAAACCAAACTACTAGAGGCAAGTTTGTTGGTAAAGCTGCAATTGGGGAAAGACAACTTGGTTGTAATGACAGGTTGGTGCCATGGTTATGCAAGCACTCAGAGGGTTGAGGTCCAGCTCTGCCATTTGTCAACTGTGAATGTCTGGGCAATGCACTTCACTTACCTGAACCCCAGTTTTTTCACCTACTAAAGAGCACTGACGACAACAGCTCGCTTTTCATCATCTTGTATCACAGTAGGATTCATTTCCAGTCAGACAGCAACTTCTTTTTCTGCTTTGCTGAAGGCAGAAATAGTAGCTTTATGGGCTCTGAGCTCTGTTCTTTCTGGAAATTCATGGACTCATAGCCTATTTTGTAGATGTACAACTTCTAGCAAGTGGCTACCTTAGTTGTGTGGTGTGTCATAAAAGCCTCATGAAGCATAATTTTGAAGAGTTAGTAATGAACATGAGCTGAGAAGGTAAGTAGCCCTGATCGAGAAGAGAGGGATGAGGGAAATGCACCCAGTGGGGGTGAAGAAAAGTTTGGATACTTTTTATTAGGAAAGATGAAATATATGTAAAAGCTCATTTCTCAAGTGTGGGAGAGCTTGGTAGGACTATTCAGGAGGAAAAGCTATGTTTTTGACATAGGAGAAATTATTGAGCTCTTTCACATATGTGTATGGGAAAGGTCACTCATAAGAAATTTTGTTTGTGGTTATGGATATCTGGGAATATTTGTGTTTATGTTTTCTTGGTAGAAATAGAATACTTGGACCAGTAGAGTTAGGAGAACCTGTGCTGGTCAGCATGATATTTGGCGATGTGGTAATGAGTCAGGAGGAGCAAGGAGAGTGTTCAGAAAGAGAAAAACAAATATCGAATATCAACGCATATACATGAAATCTAGAAAGATGGTACTGATGAACCTGTGTGCAGAGCAGCAGTGGAGAGGCAGATGTAGAGAACAGACTTAGGAACATGGCAAGGGGCAGGAAGGAGAGGGTGAGATGAATGGAGAGAGTAGCATGGGAGAATATATACTACCACATATAAAATAGAGAGCCAGTGGGAATTTGCTGTATCACTCAAGGAACTCATACTGGTTCTCTGTAACAACTTTGAGGGGTGGGAAAGGTTGGGAAGTAGGAGAGAGCACTTCAAGAAGGAGGAGACATATGTACAGCCTATGGCTAACTCATATTGATGTATGGCAGAAATGAAACCAATATTGTAAGGCAATTATCCTTCAATTATAAATTAAAAAAAAAGAACAGTGTTCACGTTCTAGCAACCACAAGAGTGAGACAGAAACTAGTGTGGAACTTGGGGGATGTTTGCACAGAGGACAATATACCTTATCTGTTCGTCTGGGAAGGGAGACGAGTAGTGCATAGAAGGAGATGTTCTGAGGCAGTGTGCTAGAGCCATCATGAGCATGGTAGCTGCCTGTTGTCTCTCCCATGCCTGGTCCAAAAGAGTAAAAAGAATAGAAAGAACCCAAGTGTTTGTGAACCTGCCATCAGTTTCCTCCCAGAAGGGAAGGAAAACCCAGAGGGAAGGAAGGAGGGACTTGTTATCAAGGACTCCATGACAGGAAGAACCCCTGGGGATATTCACATCCCCAATAACTTTTAGCAAACCTGGCACTTTCCCAAGATTTAGAATCAAAACAAGCATTGGTAGTTAACAACATTAAATAATGTTAGGGAAGAAATTCAGCTGGGTTTGTCCATGGTCCATAAAGGCACGGGCTGGGACATCCGCCTCTAGGATGTGCAGAGGCAGTGGGGGAAGATGAGAAGCCAGGGAAGCAGCAGGATGGGGATGAGTCCTGTGGCATCACGGCACTGCAGTAACTCAGGGGAGGGTGAGCAGGACCCAGAGGAAGCTCGGCAGAACAGGCTCTGCTCTTTGCTAGGCTAAAGCACCATGCAGAGCGAGTATTAACTACAGGAGAGAAGGAAAAAATCCAGGAGCCGGAAAAATCACAGCTATCACAACACATGACATTAGGCCTCTCTTCTTTTAGAAAGGGAACATATTTGTACATGGGAGGAAGGCACTTAATGAAAGAAGATTGGGGAATAGCAGGAAGTTAAAAATCACACCAGAAATAGGGTGAGGATCCCACTGCTCTTTGCTGAAGTCTTCAGTAAACAGCAGCTGGGTAGAAGATAGATGAAGAAGGCACTCAACTCCCACCCATGGTGTCTAGTATAGTCAGTGGTATACAGAAACGGATGGGGTCTGCAGCAGGAACTGAAGGCATAGTAAGTCCTTCTGCAAGGCAAAAGGAGGCAATCTAGACAAGAGTGCCTCAGCAAAAATCTCTAATTATTTTGGTGGTTTGCAATTGTTCTTGGGGAACAGAGATTAGAAGCATCAGTATAGAAGTGAGAGGCTTCTAAAGACCTGGATTTAAGGTCTCCATCTGTGACCTTGAGCCAGATCCTAAAATTCTTAAGTCTCAGTTTCTGAATATTAAAATAGAAGTAACAATAACTGTCTCACTCATCTCATTGGCAGTGGTAAAGATCAAATTAAATAAGGTATGTGAAATTGCTTGTTAAACTGAAACAATCTGCATTTTAATTTTTTTAGTTGTATCATGGCTTTTAAGCATTTTTATTATAAAAGCAATAACTTCAGTTGACTTGGGTGCCATATTATCAAGGCCAAGTGTAAGCAGTACCTTCCAAGAGCATAGTTACAGTTAGTTCTTAATTATATTTATCATTAACACTCTTCTTCCAGGGGCATATCTGGCTTTGGGAAACAGATTCGTATTTGTTGATATTGATAAACTTGTATTGGAATTCTGAAAATGCCACATCGCTTAGACAAAAAGCAAAAGCTCCATTGGAGCCTGTTTCTTCCTATATTTAACTTGGGGAAGAGGATCACAATTATTGTAAATTATGTAAACCTTAAAAATGTTTTTATGTTATCTCACCTGGAGTCAAATTAGGCAATAAAGTAATGGTGTCTTGAAAGAGACTTTAGGACTTGAGATACTGAATGAGCGACAAAATAAATTCAATCCAGAATCAGGGCCTGGGAATAAGATTCAACTTATTTCAGGAAATTCAACTCTGTTTCATGTTTAAAACGATTAGTCACCTTGCACTACAACAGAGTTATCCCTCCCTTGCAATTAGTTACAACCCTGCATTTTAAGGGGCTTAACATTAAACTCAATATGTCAGCAAATTTGGAAAATTCAGCAGTGACAACAGGACTGGAAAAGGTCAGTTTTCATTCCAATCCCAAAGAAAAGCAATGCCAAAGAATGCTCAAACTACTGCACAATTGCACTCATCACACATGCTAGTAAAGTAATGCTCAAAATTCTCCAAGCCAGGCTTCAGCAATACGTGAACTGTGAACTTCCAGATGTTTAAGCTGGTTTTAGAAAATGCAGAGGAACCAGAGATCAAATTGCCAACATCTGCTGGATCATCAAAAAAGCAAGAGAGTTCCAGAAAAACATCTATTTCTGCTTTATTGACTGTGACAAAGCTTTTGACTGTGTGGATCACAATAAACTGTGGAAAATTCTGAAAGAGATGGGAATACCAGACCACCTGACCTGCCTCTTGAGAAACCTATATGCAGGTCAGGAAGCAACAGTTAGAACTGGACATGGAATAACAGACTGGTTCCAAATAGGAAAAGGAGTACGTCAAGGCTGCATATTGTCACCCTGCTTATTTAACTCATATGCAGAGTACATCATGAGAAATGCTGGGCTGGAAGAAGCACAAGTTGAAATCAAGATTGCTGGGAGAAATATCAATAACCTTAGACATGCAGATGACACCACCATTATGGCAGAAAGTGAAGAAGAACTAAAGAGCCTCTTGATGAAAGTGAAAGAAGAGAGTGAAGAAGTTGGCTTAAAGTTCAACATTCAGAAAACTAAGATCATGGCATCTGGTCCCATCAATTCATGGGAAATAGATGGGGAAACAGTGGAAACAGTAACTGACTTTATTTTTTTGGGCTCCAAAATCACTGCAGGTGTTACTGCAGCCATGAAATTAAAAGATGCTTACTCCTTGAAAGGAAAGTTATGACCAACCTAGATAGCATATTAAAAAGCAGAGACATTGCTTTGTCAGCAAAGGTCCATCTAGTCAAGGCTATGGTTTTCCCAGTAGTCATGTATGGATGTGAAAGTTGGACTATAAAGAAAGCTGAGTGCCAAAGAATTGATGCTTTTGAACTGTGGTGTTGGAGAAGACTCTTGAGAGTCCCTTGGACTGCAAGGAAATCCAACCAGTCCATCCTAAAAGAAATCAGTCCTGGGTGTTCATTGGAAGGACTGATGTTGAAGCTGAAGCTCCAATATTTTGACCACCTGATGCGAAGAGCTGACTCATTTGAAAAGACCCTGATGCTGGGCAGGATTGAGGGCAGGAGGAGAAGGGGATGAAAGAGGATGAGATGATTGGATGGCATCACTGACTCAATGGACATGAGTTTGGGTAAACTCCAGGAGTTGGTGATGGACAGGGAGGCCTGGCGTGCTGCAGTTCATGGGGTCTCAAAGAGCCAGACATGACTGAGTGACTGAACTGAACTGAACGTTAAACTGGAACATTCTCTGTAAGAACATGAAAGCTTTGTAAGGAGAAAAATTTTGATAATGAAATGCTGACATCACGCATTCTTGGGGCAAGATATTTCAGTCAGGGTCCTCTCTCTAACCAGGATAGCAAAGTGTACAATTTTTTGTTGAGGAAAAGAATGATACAAATTTCTTACTAAGTCTGAAAATATTAGGACACAGGAAAGGATTTTCCAGTCCAAAACACTTTTCAACTTATGGATGAAATCGTCATCTGATGAGATGCAGAACTGGCAGTTACAAAATGCATAATGCTGGAAATGGATTCATTCATTCATTCATCCTACGGATTTATAAAGTATCTATATCCCTAGCACTTTGGTAGCCTCTATAGGGGATATAAATTATCATGAGATATAACCTCTATGCTCAAGATGTTTGTAGGCTGTGCATTCTTGCTCCAGGTTGCATTTTCATGGTCTTAAGCACATGTAAGGATTTTTTGACAAATTGAGGTGAAATTCACCTAACATAAAATGAGCCATTATAAAGTGAACAATCCAGTACTATTTAGTACATAGACACTATTGTATAACCATCATCTCTATCTAGTTCCAAAACACTTTAATCACTCTAAAGTAAAACCTCATCTTAATAAGTAGTTACTTCCTACCTCCTTTTCTCCCATCCTCCCTTCTACTCTGTCTGTCTTTTTGTATTTACGTATTCTGAGTACTTCATATGAATGGAATCAAACAATACGTGAGTTTTCATGTCTTGCTTCTTTGACTTCATGTAATGTTTTCAAGGTTCATCCACATTGCTGATGCCTGTTCCAGTATTTTGCTTTTTTTTTTCTTAACAGCTGAACAGTTTTCTATTATATGGATATAACACAATTTATCCTCTCATTTGTTGGTGGATATTTGGGTGTTTCTACCTTTCAGTTATTGTGAATAGTGATACAATGAATATTTGTGTGTACATACTTGTTTGAGTACAAGTATTCAAGTCTTTAGGGTATATATCTAGGAGTGGAATTGCTGAGTCATACAGTAATTCTATAGTTATATTTTTGAGGAGCTGCCAACCTGTCTTCCACAGTAGCTGCATCATTTTATATTTCTACAGCAATGCACAAGGGTTCCAATATCCATACCCTAGTTAAACTTGCTATCCTTGTTATTTTTGACATTTTTGATTATAGCCATCCTTGTGGGCATGAAGTGGTATCTCACTATGGTTTTGATTTGTGTTTTTCTGATGAATAATCTAGCTCAGCTGATAAGAATCCACCTGCAATGCGGGAGACCCCGGTTCTATTCCTGGGTTGGTAAGATCCACTGGAGAAGGGATAGGCGTCCCACTCCAGTATTCTTCGGCTTGCCTGGTGGCTCAGCTGGTAAAGAATCCGCCTGCAATGTGGGAGACCTGGGTTTGATCCCTGGGTTGGGAAGATCCCCTGGAGAATGGAAGGGTATTCTGGCCTGGAAAATTCCATGGACTGTATAGTCCATGGGGTCTCAAGGAGTCAGACATCGCTGAGAAACTTTGACTTTCAATGAATAATCATGCTAGCATCTTTTCATGTGACATTAAGTATTTTTACTAATATTAGATAACCAAGCTGAGTAATGATGCCAGGTCATCTGAAAGGTATAATCAACTTTGTCCCTAGAAGAGAGTGGGGCATGAGATCATAGATCAAAGGAGTGGTAAGTTTTGAGAGGAGGAGGAGTGGAGAAGAGAAGGCCAGGCCTGGTCTTAGCTTGAGTTTGGGGGAGGGGAGAAGTTGTATAACAGCATTTGAGAGAAGAGATACCTAGGCAGTAAGGGGATGGACTGAAGGCTTTGTGTATTGGTAAGGTTGGATTAATGGCAAGATAGCTTGAGTAATCCCAGGGAGATAAATGTGATGGTAGGACCAGCCTTCTTATCTCACAGTTTCTCTAAGAGTGACTGCTATGCCGATGAATAAATGACCTACAGTGTCCAGGAAGAAGAAGCAGAACTATGGACTGGTCATCAGAAAACCACTATGGCTGGGATCACAGGTGAAAGCAGCCTTTATCTGAGATAAGAAAGGTGAGAGCACCTTGAGAAAATCAAGATTCTTACCAGATTGGGGCGTAGTGAAAGCCTTGTCTTTAAAACCAAAATTTTGGGGTAAGTAGAATGAACTAATCTCTTAAGGATTATATTTATGTATTTAATTGGAATGTGCTTGCTTTACAGTGTTAGGTTAGATTCTGCTGTACCGCACAATGAATCAGTCACATGTATAAGTATGTCCCCTCTTCCTTTCCATTGATGTCACCACAGAGGATTGGATAGAGTTCGCTGTGTTCTCATTAGTTATCTAGTTTATGCATAGTAGTGTCAATCCCAGTCTCTCAATCCATCCCACCCCCTCAGCCCCCTTGGTATCCGTACGTTTGTTCTCTATAGCTGTGTCTCTGTCTGCTTTGCAAATAAGTTCATCTATACCATTTTTTAAAAATGAAGAATTCTTGGCTGTTGCTTTGAAATACATAATTTTTTTTTCATGTTTATCTGCCATCTCACTCAAAAAAAAAAAAAATCCATTCTCATCCATAAAATTGCTTTGGAGCCAATTTCTGGAAATAGGATTTAAACTCCCTAAAGGGATATTTCTGCTCAGTGAATGATAATCCTGAGCCTTGACCTGGAAAGTTGACTCAGTTCATACCTCTTCCAGTGTCTATGCAAAATGAGAGCTGTGCTGAGTGTTGTAGAATGTTGACTATAATGACTATCACAATCAGACTGAGCATTCTCTGTGGCTCCTTTCCATCCTCATCATTTGCTGAAACTGCTCTCCCAGAAGGGAATGATAGCTTCTTAACTGCCGGATCCAGTGGCCTTTTCTTAGTTCTTACTTCACCTATTTAGCCTAGTTACCATTTATCGATCACTTTCTATATAGCAAGGACATTGCCAAGTACTTTCTGTGTTTGTAGCATGGTGGTAAACTTAATTCACTGCATAACTTGGGTATTTAGAGGAAAATGCAATATCTTTATTTTATCTCTAAGAGGTTTAGTCTTCTTTTCAAGCCTCAACTCACCAAGGAAAATGATTTAGCTATTCAAATCCATCTCAAACTTAGTCCAGTTAAATAGTTCCCTTAGGTAGCATGGAGAATTTATTGGATTAAAATGCTCAGTTTCTTCAAGAACCTCCCCCCCCTCTCTTGTTTCTTTTCTAAAGTGTTGTTTAGGGATTTGCAGGGAGCGGGCAACTTTCCATAGCTGTAGGGTAACACGGAAGAACTGATGCCCTTAGGGAAGATGTCCTTTTCTCTTGTGGTCTCCTGGTCAATGTCCCTTGCACACCTGGTGCTGCTGGCTCTGCTGACAGGCGGCTGACATCTGTGGCTGTACTTTCTTGCTCTGGGCATGCTGTGGTCCTGCTCCCTGGCTAACTTGGTCTCCTTCCACTCTAGCTGATTGAGAGACTCCTCTGAGATCTGCTGAATCTCCTTTTGGCCCCGGCTCAGGAAGTCTGCTTTGGAGACCTTCACCACCACCAGGGAGCTAATCCCTGAATAGTTTCCAAGGCAGAATCTCAGCTGTCGGAGAAACCTACCAAAGTGTGAAAGTGCTGGTTGCTCAGTTATGTCCAACTCTTGTGACCCCGTGGGCTGTAGCCCAGCGGGATCCTCTGTCCGTGAAATTCTGCAGGCAAGATTACTGGAGTGGGTAGCCAATCCCTTCTCCAGGGCATCTTCCTGATCCACAGATTGAACCCAGATCTCCTGCATTGCAGGCAGATTCTTTACCCTCTGAGCTACCAAAGCAGCATGGAATTCCAGGGCAGTTTGGGAAAGCTGAATCTTTTCCCCAGTACTAACCTCATTCATCAGATGCATCTCTCCCTCTCTGGCCAAAAGCCCAGAATGAGGCGACCTGAAGTATGCATCTCTCCATTTTGGTCAGCTACTCCCCTCCAGCTTCTTCTTCCCACAATCCTCTGGGGCTGGAATGAAGTTGGTCACCTCCTCTTCCCCTTCTGATCTGGACACCATTTACATAAAATGAGGGTCTACTCTTTAATTTCCTTCTGTGTCTCTGGTCTTATTGCAGAATCCTAGTTTTGCTCGTCAGGAGTTGAATATTACCTCAGTCTTACTTTTGTATCCCTTCTGTCACAAACCCTCACCTGCAACAAATCCCATCAGTTGAATGTACTGGGGGTCTCTGTAGTCTTGCCTCTAAAGCGTGATCTACATAGCGGAGCGTCAGGAGCGTGGATATAGATGCCACCCAGTCCTACTGAACCAGAATCTGTACTGGAGCAAAATCTTCAGGTGATAAGTGTGCACGTCAAAATTTGAGATGCAGTTGATTAGGACAAATGCATATTGTCAAAAAGAGTCAATCCTTGGTTGTGTCCGACTCTTTGTGACCCCATGGACTGTAGCCTGCCAGGATGTTATCAAAGACAAAAGAAAAAACTCATTAATAAATTTGAAACATTTTTC
Organism: Dama dama; assembly: GCF_033118175.1. NCBI lineage: Eukaryota > Metazoa > Chordata > Mammalia > Artiodactyla > Cervidae > Dama > Dama dama. Next base: position 32,899,995 of record NC_083692.1, read on the forward strand.
TGTTGCATATGTATCATTTATTAATAATTTTATTTAGTCACATCTCATCAACCATCTCATGTAACGACAACAGTCCTGGTAGGTGGCTATAATTCACTCCATCTTACGGTGTGGTGAACAGGCTCAGGAAAGTTTAGTGATGTGCTGATGACCTCACGCAAGTGGGCCAGGGCTCCAGCTCTGAGTCTGGCCTGCCTGACTTCTCAGCTCATGTTCTCAAGCAGGCTACACCATCCCACTGGGTTGTTCACCACACTCCTCTTAACATCTTCCCCCCCCATATTTATCAGTAAACATGATCTCCTCTTTTACTCCCCTTTTAAAATATTTACTTTATTTACTTGGCTATGCTGAGTCTTAGTTGTGGCATGCAGTCTCTTCGATCTTCATTGAGGCACGTGGGATGTTTAGTTGTGGCATTTGAACTCTTAGTTGCAGAACGTGGGATCTAGTTCTCTGACCAGGGATGGAACCCAGGCCCCCTGCCTTGGGAGCATGCAGTCTTAGCCACTGGACCACCAGGAAAGTCCCTCTCACCCCTTTGTTTTCCCCATTGCCTGCTTGAGAGCTCCCTGGCTGTTCTCTTTGCTGTCTGGATATTCTTAGTATTGAATTGTTTGGCTGCTGGGTTTCTGACCCCTGCCTACTCTATAGTGTTGTACTCTATTGGCTGTATCTCTCATTTGTAAATATTCATTTCTCCTTAGCTCATATCTGTTTGTACCATGCAAGAATGAATATCGGGTGTTCTTCTGGATTCTTGCTCTGTGGTGACAAGGAGAGCATAAATAAGGAAGATGTGTCTTCAGCTGGCCTCCAAGGTGGGTCTTGTTGGGAAGTGGAGAGAGAGTAGAGAGTCTTTCAGATGAGAATTTAAAGGGAAAAGGTTCAGAAGTAAGAATATGCATATGATGTTGGGGAGAGGATAATTTCTTGCTGTCTGCCTGGCTAGGATCTGATGTCATGATGGATTTCTCTGACTCAGGTGAACTTCTTTATCCTTTATCACCTCTCTGGTTGTTGACTCATCTCCTACCCAGACCTTTGGCTTCAGTATATTCTTTGTTCTTCGAGTCTCAGCTTCCTACCTTCGAATTCCTTCATTTACCATCATCCCAAGACTCTCAGAGGAACAGCCCAATCTTTCATTCTTTGTGATATCTTAATTTTTTCCTGGTCCTTTTCTTTCCATTCTGATCATCAGTTCTATAATTTGGGCTCATATATTTGGTTATTTATGATAACCTAGTAAGTGGCCTTTCTGTCTTCTGCCTTTTCATCTTGAAACTGGACTACATGTTATGAAATTCCTGAGCCTGGTTCAGGGCAGTTACATTTCAAAAGTGGGTAAAATATCTATTCATTTCTTGCTCTAAAGTTGTCAATTTTGCACCACTAAATAAAAGGGTAGAGCTCAATTCCTTAATGTTACATGCTTAAGGTCTTCCCAAATCCAGCTTCACTGTGTCACGTCTTATCATGTCCCAGTGTGGGCTCTCCATTTAAGATACACTGCCTTGAACAGTGTTCCTTCAGCATTTCAAGCATGTGCCTACTTTTCTTCACTGAAATTTCCTCCAATCATGCTCATCTTTTTAATTAAAAATTTTAATTTTTATTAGAATATGGTTGCATTACAAAGTTGTGTTAGTTTCTGCTGTATAATGGTGTAAATCAGCTATATGTATACATATATTCCCCTCCCTCTTGGCCCTCCCTCTCACTACCTCTCCCACCAACCCCAATGCCATCCATCCAGGTGGCCACGGAGCCCTGAGCTGAGCACCCTCTGCTATTCGGCAGGTTCCCACTAGCTCTCTGTTTCCCACGTGGCAGTGCACATAGGTCAGTCCCAATCTCCCAAGTCATCCTGCTCCTCACCTCTTGTCCACATGTCTGTTCCCTATGTCAGCAACTCTATTCCTGACCTGTGAATAGGTTCCTTTGTACCGCTTTTCTAGGTTCCACATACATGTGTTAATATATGATATTTATTTTTCTCTTTCTGACTTACTTCACTCAGTTTGACAGACTCTAGGTCCATCTATGTCTCCACAAATGACCCAGTTTGGTTCCTTTCTATGCCCACCTTTTTAAGGTCAACAGAAGACTTCTCTCTCCCATGAATCTCCCCATAGTCATCCCACAGCAGAGATACAGAAGATTGTGCAATATTAAGGGTCTGATGCAGAGTTTCCAATCATGGCATTATTGACTTCTTGGGAAAGATAATTCTTTGTTGTAGGGAGTTTTGCATCGTAGGATGCTTAGCTGTGTCTCTGGTCTCTACCCCAGATGCCAACAACACACCTTTCCTTATTTCTAACAACCAAAAATATCCCAGACTTTACCAAGTGTCCCCTGGGGAAGGAGAGACTCAAAATCATCCCCCAAATAAGAGACACTGGTCTCATATAATGAAAGAAGATCTGAACCAATGGAGCGATCAGTATTTGCAGAAGAGTTAGAGACGGGAGCTATTTTCTGGGACACAGAAGTCATGTCACAGGATGTCTTCTAATTGATTTATAATATTGAGTTGGAGGACACCATTATAAATATGCTTTTATTCTGTATGAGCCGCAAACTCTGTAGTCTCATTCCCTTTGTATGACTACAACAGCCTTTAGAAAGAAAAATATATCTTGTCCATGCCTACTTCTACCTTGTAGTATCTTTGTTACATTTTTTAAGCTTAAAATTGGTCCTTCTTTTTGCATTTGAAGTGACTAAAAGAGAAGTTACAATGAATATGCTGAGCATTCCTTGGAGAATATCTATTTGGTATAGAATCTAAAGTAAGAAAAATGAGAATGCTTAAATGGAAGGCTGAATTCAGCATGTCTGTAATTCAGAGATACAGTAAAGAACAAAACTGAAACTTAATATATAGATCTTTGCAGAGATGCTTTCATAACTCCCTACATTTTTTCCAAGTACACATATGGCTGATTCAATCCAAACTTCTTTCTAAATCAATTTTTGATATTAAGAATTGGCTTTAATACCATTACTTTCAAAATCAAAATCCTAATTTTAAATTGGATTTTTAAAAAATTCCTGAAATAGTGCAGAGCTTTTGGATTATAGGAATGAATTAGTAATTATTGTGATTGTACAAAATTGGTCCAGTTGGTTTATATACCTGGCAGAAATAGGATGTATGGACATAGCAAAGTATTAGTAGTAACAATAAATGGAACACCAACTGAACTGTAGGGACATGGACCCTAGAACTGATTGGATAGATAACCACTCTACCAACACCATACCTATTCTTGGTCTTTGTTTTCTAGACTCTAAGGAAGATAAGACTAGTTAGTGGCCATTTTGTAAATGATAAAAGTAGGGTCCAGAAGATTTGATAACTTGTTATCTTTTGCCTAATCCTAAAGGAAAACTCAGTTTAATGGCTTGGGGTCCCATAAGCCTCTTCCTACAGTCTCCAAGACTCCCTCAGTGTGTGTATTCAATGCTTTGACTGCTTTTTTAAGCCATCAAGGCCCCTTTCAACAAAGACAGATAATACAATACTGCTTTTTTATACCTGGTACTTCCAGTTGAACAAATGGATAGGTAGTTGAGCTGTAGAAATGATTTCAAAGAACTTCTTATTGTTGGGAAAAATCCTATTCTCTAGTTTTCATGTTTCTAGTCATTCATTCTTCAGTGGATATTTACTGAGATCTAGGGACTTGGGACTCAGCAGTGAATAAAATAGAGAAATCTTTGGGGAGATTACATTCTATTTCAAGAAGCAACATCTGACTCCAAGAAAGAAAAATAATGGGAAGGTAACTTCTACCCTTCCCTCTATCACTCTCACTCAGTCTCCCCCCAACTCCCCAGTCCTATCTGGTCCTGAGATTGGGAAATTGGGTGTGACTCATGATCAAGTCTCCCTTCTCTCTCTGAAGCATGTCTTTCTGCTCCTTCTAGTAGAGTGCTCCCCTTGGAGCCCATGTATCTGTGCTTTGGGGTGGGAAATTTAATGCTCAGGTAAAGTAGGCAAAGCCCAGCTGTGACTGTAGACCCAAGTTGTCTCATCCATATCAGTAATCAAGCTGGTCAGAAATCAGACTGACTTGTTGATCCTCCATTATTTTATTGTCTTTTTCTTTTTCTCAGAAGTCAGAGAAGATAAAGAGGTATTACTTATCAGCCTCAAACTTTCTGCACCCACCCTCTCAGTCAGTATCATGAATATTATTAAGCATAAGCAACAGCTCTGCTATTGGTTACCCATGAGGGAGCTTTTAGGGAAGCTCTAGCCCCATTAGGGGACAACAACCCTTTTACTGCTGTGTTCAAGCAGGTGACAAGTTCTTAGAATGCTTCATCCCATGGGGTCCTTCTGGCCAGGAGTTCATATCATGTACTCACTGTAAAAAAGCCATCCTAGCACCTCCTCTGGGTCCCAGGCTGTTGTGTAGCATGTCAGAGCATGTCATCCTGATGCATTCATTTATTTAACAAAAATTTGTTGAGCATCCTCCATGTTCTAGACACTGATTTCTCCCCTGGGGGTGGGCAGTGAACAAGAAAGATGCTCTTTGCTCTCAAGGGGATGTTATTCTAGTTGGGAAGACAGACAGTAAGTAAATATGTTTATAAACAAGATAATCTTGGATAGTGGTAAGGGCACTTAAAAAAACAAAGCGAGGATGCACATTTGAGAATGGTGGGGTTGGAGGGTGAGTAAGTGCTATTGGTGCACTTGCTGTGTGCTGGTGCCCTGGCATTTGCCCTCCCACAGCCCACACCTGGGACTCTTCAAAGGTCTGCCTTTGTGTTGCTGGAGCCACTTCCTGGGCAGGCGAGAGAGCTAGGAGTGCTGGGAGCTTCTGTGCACATTACCGTCCTCCAGCCAGCTTTGCCCAATGACTGACTGACCGGTAGGGGAGTGCGCAAGCCCAGCTCCCTTGCAACTCGTCCAGGCAAACTCTCAGGCCTAACTGACCCCAGAGCTCCCATGGGGTCAGGCTGAGGCTGGGTTTCTGCCTCAATTCACTGCCTCACCTGGCTTGTTCTAACGTTTGATCCTGTGTCCCTGTGCCTCCCTCCCTCACTGGTTTCCCCAGACAGTGCATCCTTAATAAACCACCTGCACATGAGTCCATAGCTCAGGGTTTGCTTCTGGGATACTTAACCCAGGAAGTGGAGAAGCAATCCTGTTTAGAGGGTGAGCAGGGAAGGCCTCTCTAAGGGATGCCATCTGAGCCCAGAGCCAAGTAATCAGAACAGGCCCATCATGAGACAGTCTGGGTATGACCTTTGGGAGTTTGAGGAACAGAAAAGAAGCCAGTGTGATTTCAGAATGAGTGAGGAAGAGAGTGGCAGGAGAGGTACCCCCACCCCTCACCTGCCTCGGGAGCTGGAGATTGGCCTGCAGCTGATACAACCATCCTCCTCACCGCCTAGCAGTGGCAGGCTTTAGGGGAGGTGTAGCAACCTTTTCTCTTCCAATACGCCCAAACAATCTACGGATTGAGGCCTAAAATTGGGAAAACCCACCTGAAAGCTATTGACCCTAAGTCGAATTGAGGCCAGCTTGTGTTTTGCGGACGCGGTGCTTGGACAGCATCTTCACTGTGTGAGAGGTGCTTGCGGCGATCCAACAACTAGATCCAACAGCTAGAGGGCAACGGAGATCCTGGAAGCATCTAACTCAGTTTCTGGACTTGGTACTTAAGGCATCACTGCAGTGTCTGGTAAGAGATTGATATGATAACAATTTCCATGTCTTGGATCTCCTTTCATTTTAAATGTAACTGTGTATCAAAATGCTTCATGAAGTGTATGTGTGTAACCCTGGCCAGGGCAGTGAAAGCAGATGAGAGTATGGATATCCCGTTAGGAAAACCTTGCTCAGGTGATGTTTGCCTTCTGGCAAATGGACCAGCCTGCAAAGTTGGGGTCAAGACAACTGTACTGTGTGTCTTGGATGAGAAAGAGAAAATGCCTTTCTAAGGGAAAAGCAGGAAGGAAGTAGGCTCTTTTTGTATGCTTGAGCCTCACTGGAAATTGGTTAATAAGGATGCTTCAAAGCCTTAAAGCAAGGAGCCCAGCTCACTTAGGACTTGGCCATGAAGGCTCCCACACTTTAAATTTTCTTTGTTGATTTTTTGTCAGAATGAATCAATAACCTGCACCTTTCACGTAATTGGACTTTGACTGAAATTTATAGAAATAAAAAAAATAATATAGATGGAGACTGAGGGCAAACCCCTGGTGACTGGGGCAAAATGTCATGTTCTTTAAACAGACCTATTCTGCTCAAACTGTTAAGGTATTTTAATTATATTTCCATGCCAAGACTTTATTTCTTGCTTCAGGAACACTCAATGAGAGATAATTGCTGTAATTTCTTCTTGATTCATGTTATGCTTTTGTCCTTAATGCAATTTTAAGAGGAAGGTTTTAGCTGACTATTGATTATGTAGGTCTAAAATCCCCAAAGTTTTTTTCCCATTTGGTTCTATTTCATTTTGTCAATATTTGTGTTAAGCAATCTACATTGATTTCAATGAAGAGATGCATTCCAGCTACCTTTTCAAATAAATGGCGATGTGCCAGAGCAGAAAGAAATCTTCTGCCAAACCCTTCTTGGCTGACTTAACCACTCATCTGAATGGCAACAGTGGTGTTCTCTTGTTTTCAATAAGAGAAGAAACAGCATATAATAAAAGGGAAAAGTACCTTACTGATTAAACAAGGAGACTCAAGTAACTGGCTTTATTCACCCCACAGCCTAAGCCTCTGCGCTGTAGGGAACCCAACAATTTGTAGGGTCTTTGAATGAGATACCAAACTTATTGCACTACACTCCAAAAGTAATAGGAGAGAACTTTGCTTCATTGACCTTCTGAGGTTGATACCAGCAGGGAAATAGAGGGATGTTATTTTCCTTTGGTTGCTGTTGTTCAGTTGCTAAGTCCTGTCCAACTCTTTGCAAACCAATGGACTGTTGTGTACCAGGCTTCCCTGTCCTTCACTACCTCCCAGAGTTTGTTCAGATTCATGTTCATTGAGTTGGTTATGCTATCTAACCATCTCATCCTCTGCTACCCTCTTCTTTTGCCTTCAGTCTTCCCCAGCATCAGGGTCTCTTCCGATGAGTCAGCTCTTTGCATCAGGTGACCAAAGGACTGGAGCTTCAGCTTTAGCATCAGTCCTTCCAATGAATATTCAGGGTTGATTTCCTTTAGGGTTGACAGGTTTGATCTCCTTGCAGTCCAAAGGACCCTCAAGAGTCTTCTCCAGCACCACAGTTTGAAAGTATCAGTTCTTTGGTGTTTGACCTTTATGGTCCAACACTCACATCCATACATGACTACTGTAAAAACCATAGCTTTGACTCTATGTACCTTTGCTCGCAAAGCAATGTCTTTACTTTTTAATATGCTGTCTAGTTTTGTCATATCATTCCTTCCAAGGAACAATTGTCTTTTAATTTCATGACTGCAGCCACCATTCACAGTGATTTGGAGCCCAAGAAAATAAAGTCTGTCACAGTTTCCATTGCTTCTCCATCTGTTTGCCATGAAATGATTGAACTGGATGCCATAATCCTAGATTTGTTTTAATGCTGAATTTTAAGCCAGCTTTTTCACTCTTATCAAGAGGCTTATTAGTTCCTCTTCACTTTATTCTATTAAAGTGGTATCATCTGCATATCTGAGATTGTTGCTATTTCTCCTGTCTTGATTCCAGCTTGTGATTCATCCAGCCTGGCTTTTCATATGATGTACTCTGCAAATAAGTTAAATAAGCAGGGTGATGATATACAGCCATGTTGTACTCCTTTCCCAACTTTGAACCAGTCAGTTGTTCTGTATCTGGTGCTAACTGTTGCTTTTTTGACCCACACACAGTTTTCTCAGGAGACAGGTCAGGTCATCTGGTATTCCCATTTCTTTAAGAATTTCCCACAGTTTGTTGTGATCCACACAGTCAAAGGCTTTAGTGTAGTCAATGAAGCAGGTGTTTTTCTGGAATTCCCTTGTTTTTTCTATGATCCAACAGATGTTGGCAATTTGATCTCTGGTTCCTCTGCTTTTTCTAAACCCTGCTTGTCCTTGGTTCACTTACTGCTGAAGCCTAGCTTGAAGGATTTTGAGCATAAACTTACTAGCATGCTAAATGGGTGCAATTGTAGGATAGTTTGTACATTCTTTGGCACTACCCTTCTTTGGGATTGGAATGAAAACCGACCTTTTCCAGTCCTATGACCACTGCTGAATTTTCCAAATTTGCTGACATACTGAGTACAACACTTTAACAGCATCATCTTTTAGGATTTGAAATAGCTCAGCTGGAATTCCATCACTTACACTAGCCTTGTTTGTAGTAACGCTTCTTAAGGGCCACTTGACTTTAGACTCCAGGATGTCTGACTCTAGGTAACCATTGTGGTTATCTGGGTTATTAAGATCTTTTTTGTATAGTTCTTCTGTATATTCTTGCCACCTCTTTTTAATCTCTTCTGCTTCTGTTAGGTCTTTACCGTTTATGTCCTTTATGGGGCCTGTCCTTGCATGAAATGTTCCCTTGATATCTCCAACTTTCTTGAAGAGATCTTTAGTCTTTCCCATTTTATTGTTTTCCTCTACTTCTTTGCACTGTTCATTTACAAAGGCCTTCTTATCTCTTCTGCTATTCTCCGAAACTCTGCATTCAGTGGGTATATCTTTCCCTTTCTCCCTTGCTCTTTGCTTCTCTTCTTTCCTCAGCTGTGTGTAAAGCCTCCTCAGACAACCACTTTGCCTTCTTGCATTTCTTTTTGTTTTGTATGGTTTTGGTCACTGACTCCTATACATCTCCATCCATAGTTCTCAGGAACTCTGTCTACTGGATCTGATCTTTTGAATCAATTCATCACCTCCAGTGTATAATCATAAGGGATTTGATTTAGATCATACTTGAATTGCCTAATGGCTTTCCCTACTTTCTTCCATTTAAGCCTGAATTTTGTAATAAGGAGCTGATGATCTGAGCCACAGTCAGCTCCAGGTCTTGTTTTTGCTGAGTGTATAGAGCTTCTCCATCTTTGGCTGCAAAGAATATAATCAATCTGATTTCAGTATTGACCATCTGATGAAGTCCATGTGTAGAGTGATGTCTTGTGTTGTTGGAAAAGTGTGTTTGCTATGAGCAGTGTGTTCTCTTGACAATAGTCTGTTAGTCTTTGACCTTCATTCTGTACTGCAAAGCCAAACTTGCCTGGTTCTCCAGCTATCTCTTGACTGCCTACTTTTGCATTCCAATCTCCTGTGATGAAAAGGACATCTTTTTTTTTTTAGTGTTACTTCTAGAAGGTCTTGTAAGTCTAGAGGATGAAATCCATATTGCATCAGAAGGGCAGAGCTCTTCTTTAATCTACATCCATGGTCTATTCAGCTCGGAGTGTTACACATTGTATTATGTGCTGTCCATAACTGTAGCCAGAGAAAAGTCAGGATGCATGTGTGTCTTGAGGGGAGAAGTAGGCTGGAAGGGAGAGAGAAGTGAAGGCTAGTCATGAGACACGCTTGGCAGGAATCCCATCCCAGGTCGGTTCAAGTCCATCATATCATCATTATTTAGGTTTACCAGTGAATTTTATTATTCTTCCTCTATGTACCTAATTGTTCTCTGTCACCCACATAAGGTTGGGGGGTTTGCCTGGTGGCTCAGTGGTAAAGAATCTGCCTGCAATGCAGGAGACACAGGAGACACAACTTCGATTCCTGGGGTAGGAAGATGCCCTGGAGAAGGAAATGGCAATACACTGCAGTATTCTTGCCTGGAAAATCCCATGGACCGAGGAGTCTGGTGGGCTACTGCCCATGGGATTGCATGAGTTGTACACGATTGAGCAACTGAGTGTGTGCGCATATACACACACATAAGAGGAGAGAAAAAGGACAGAACATGGGGGTTGGGTGGGGCAGAGGTCATTCTCTATCATATTTCATGGTACTGACCGCTGCTACACTCTATTTGGTTTACCATTTGGGGCAGGTAAATAAGCTGATAAAATACTAACCTTGGTGATTAAATATTTGCATTACAGAAATTCTAAACCTTCAGTCCCATAGATCATTCTTTTATTATTATAAAATAAATACCTGTTAATTTTAAGAAATCAAATAGATTGACATGAAAGAAACTCTTCACCATCTCCCACTCTCAATTCTTATTTCTTCAAGGTATTCATTGCAGAGTCTTTCATCACTTTTATACACATGTAATTTTTTTTGGCAATGAGCTCCTTCAACTTTTTTAAGATTAATTTTTACTGGAGTTTAGTTGCTTACAGTGTTGTGTTAGTATGTGCTGTCCACAGCAAAGTGAATCATCTGTACATATACATATATGCACATGGCTGTACACATATGTCACACAGATTTGAATTTGTTTTTTTACAGAAATGGGATTATACTTTACACTCTATTAGGTGACTTTATTTTTTTCCCAACATAGTTTTGACATCTTCATATTCATGTATATAAATATATATGAGGATGACTGTATACTTCATCCAGAGACACTTGTTGAGTGACTGGGAGTGCTATATTCACACAATGGGACAACAAGAATGAACTGGAAATATTCTGGGTGTTTGGTCCCACTGTCTATAGATCATGGTTTGAAGTCAGTCTCTGTTAGTTTGCCTGAAAAGTGCGATGTTTTGAGAAGGGATAAAGAGGAGGAATCCATCAGCAAACAAGAACTAGAGATATTCTCATCATAAAAACTGTGGAAAGTTTTGGCTAAACAAACAAACAACTAACACTGCCAACTCTAGCAAGTTGACATTACAATTTTTGTCCTCGAGTTATATGAATGGAAAACAGGGAGAAGGTGTTAAGGAGGACACATTCCTCATAATAGATTTGAATATTTTAACCATGTCAGCAAAGCAGTGAGATGGATAAGAAAAAGAATGAAGATCTCCTTGAAGGACACAGGGAACTGGCAAGAATAAATTAGGGCTTCTGTTGATCGTACTCCTATAGAACTTGGAGTCTACCCCACAGATGGTAGTTTACTTCTCATCCTTCACATACAAAATTTTGCACATGTTTGGGGGTTGGGGAGGGGATTGGGAAGATTAATACTGGCTTTGTTATCCCAAACTCAGACAATTTCCTTAGGGCATTTTTTATTCTCTATCAGGCTTTGAGCTTCATTTCATATAAAGTCAGTGTGGGGCTCGGGGTGTTTTCTTTGATAGAGAAGCAGCTGTGAGATAATTGGTGACCAGAGAGTGGAGGAGCCACAAATCCTGAGCAATTGGAGCTCTCACAGTCAGACGAAACAATGTAATGTTCAAAGGGGAGGATGGGGTGTCTGTTTGATGCAGTAGATTGTTGTTTTCCCCTTAGCTATGTGGAAAGGACTAATTTCATTTTTATGTGACTTGTACTTATAGCTTCTCATTTCTCACAGACTATTTTCCAAATTCACATCACCAAGCCAGCTGGCTGGCACGTCTGCACATGACTTGTAGAGAATCTACTTAGTCCTATGTCTTTCTTTTTAGTTTGATATTTGTCAGACAGTTTTGTGAACATTGATTATAAGTCCTCTTTTAACTCTAGAAAGGGATAAAGTGAAATATGACAAATTCAAAATTCAAGTATGATAATGTAAGAAGTATGGACAAAAGCATTGGAAAGTTATTTTTCTCATCTCTGGGTGTCTAGTCTATGAATCTGGACACCACCAACGAGGTGTACAAGAAGAAGTGCTGGACTGGCAATCAGATCTGAGTTCTGATCCTGGTTCTGACACTGATTCACTCTGTAGTCTTGGGCAAGATTCTGGCCTTCAGTTTCCTTCTTTGTACAGAGGGGTAAAACAATTGAATTTGTTGATTGAAAAAAAGCACAATCTAAAAGTTGAGAATTATGTTTTATTTGTGGATATACTGAGGACTTAAGACTGGGAGACAGCCTCCCAGCTCTGATAGACTGTTCAGAAGAGGTAAGGGAGAAGCAAGAACATATAGGAGTTTTTGCAACAAAAATCAGATATTCAGAAGATTACTGTGATTTAAAGAAAAATCAGACATCTCAGGTTAATGAATTTAGTACTTTTCTATGTATGAGAAGATGCAAGAGTCTGGGTTCATTGAAATCATTCCTTTGATAGGCATCTTAACTATCTAGGGCTAGTATCCTAGCTTTTTTCCAGCCCGAATCCCCTTAGGGTACACGATCAGGGGACCCTGCAGTATGGCAGGTGACATTCTTCATCCACAATTTCTATGGTTCCCTTCAGGTCTAATGTTGTCTCTGATTTTGCTACTTTGTTTTCTTACAAAGTGAAAAATCACAAAAAATGTTTTTCTTGACTTTACATTCATTTCTAATTTTTTTCTCTTACCACTTCAGAGCTTCCCTGGAGGAGGCGTCCTTCTGGTTCTGCTCCTCTTCCTTTCTTTATGGTCTTGGCAGGCACTGTTAGACTTGAGGTGCGGGCAGATCACAAGACTGCCTTTTAAACATTGTTGGTTGGGGGTGACCTGCAAGGATTTCTCACATTGGCTTGCCTCTGATATCTGAAATTTCATCCTTGGGAGTTTGTTTCCTGCCTATAAGTCACCTGCACTTTTTAATATACATCTGGCCTGGGAGAAGCAACACCTTAAGCTTGTTTTAGCTTAATTGGAATGCATTTATCTGGGTTTTCCCATTGAGCTGGCTAACTGACCACAGCACCTCTGAGCAGGAGAGAAACAATGGCAACATTTTTATAGGTCATAGGAGTGAGTGATACATCAAAAATCTGGACAATGCCTGGTGTTGCTATCTGGTGGGAATCACAGTCAGAGACAATGAGGAACTTGGGAGGGAGGTGAAGGAGAGAGTCCTGGAACACTGGATGGGGAAACCTGAAGGCAGCTGCAAAGAAGGAAGTCAGCAGACATCAATCCCCACCCCCAAAACAAATTTGCTGCACAATTTTCCTTAGCTTGGGTCTGTCCATGTTACTCTGTATGAAACTAGTGCGGTTCTCAATGAGCACTTGAGAGCCAAAAGGCAGGGAAGGGAATCACATTGTATTAACTTGTGACACTTTCTCATGGCTCCTCCAGAGTCTCTTTGTCTGCATTTTGCCTGAATTTCAGACCTATAATTAGAGTTGAGAAGAAAATGTTCTGCACTCAGAGTTTTGCTAACACCACCGTTTTTTTAGAGAGGAAGTTTTTTTAAAGGTGAAGAATACAGTAAATCTTCCCCCATCTCTTTACAAAACACACTCTCTGTTAAGAATCTAGGATCGGTAGCTTGCTGCAGTTTCTTTCTCAAAGAACTTGCTTCTGTTAAGAGAGAAAAGAATACCTAGTCTCCTAGCTTTCCAGTGCCACCCTGCAGCTTTTGTGAGAGTGCAGGGTTGGGGGTGCATGCTGGGAGACTCACTTTTTTCTGGGGCTGTGCTGGTGGAGGGGAGGTTTCATTTATTTGATGTGTCTTTGTTTCATGCTGTTCTGACATTTTGTAAAAGGTGGCTTTCTTCTGGTGCAAGTTGATTACACAGTGTCTTTTCTCTCTTTAATAATTCATGTGTTTAACCTTACAAGCAACTCTGGATGTTATAGCGATGGAGTGGCGAAGGAAGTTTGGTGGACAGTGTTATGCATCAAATTTGTGTGTTTCCTAAAGGACTGGTAGCTGCTAGAGGATTTTTGAAAAGAATGGATATGCAAAAGTAAGGAACACTCCTCAACAGTTACAGACCTTAGCGTCAGTATCTCCTGAATGCCAATGATTCCTTCCTTCTTGGTGAAATTGATCCCACCAAACAAAGATGCCATGTTAAAGGTGAAAAGTATTCTATTTTTATTCTGCTTTACTTTGTTTATTCACTTTTGCTTAATTTGTTCATTTAGTCCACTGGACTAGGAGACGATAAGAAACTAGACAACCAATGAGGAGGACATAGCTAATGAAGCAGTAGAAGTGTATTTCCTAGACCTCTAGTTACCATGGAGAAGGAAGTGGCAACCCACTCCAGTATTCTTGCCTGGGAAATCCCATGGATAGAGGAGGACAGGGAAATCCCAGGACAGAGGGATTTCTGCAAACAAATCCCAGGACAGTCCATGGGATTGCAGAAGAGTTGGACACGACTTAGTGACTAAACACCAACAAACAACTAGTTACCATGTATACCCCAGTTCAGGTCCACTGCCCTTACAGAGGTAACACAATGTCTTACACCTCAAAACAACTTAAATTTTAGTACTTTTTCCTGTGCAGATTGAGATCAGTTTATTTTTTTCAGTCTATTCTCTGCCTATTCTTTATTTTAAATTTTTAAAAATTTATTTATACCTGGAGGATAATTGCTTTGCAATGTTGTGTTTGTTTCTGCCATACAGCAAACTGAATCCACCATAAAGATACATGCACCCCCTCCCTTGTGAGCCTCCCTCCCACCCGTCCCCATTCCACCCCCAGGTCATCAAAGAGCACCGAGCTGAGCTCCCTGTGTTACACGGCAGCATCCCGCTAGCTCTCTATTTTATACACAGCAGTGTATATATGTCAGTGCTACTCTCTACTGCCTATTGTTTAGATCTGTTCTTATTGTTTTATCTTCCATTTCATTGATTCTTTCCTCTGTGTCCTCCACTCCCCTGTTGAACCCATCCACTAAGCATTTATCTTCAGTTCAGTTCAGTTCAGTCGGTCAGTCGTGTCCGACTCTTTGCGACCCCATGAATCGCAGCACGTCAGGCCTCCCTGTCCATCACCAACTCCCAGAGTCTACCCAAACCCATGCCCATCGAGTCGGTGATGCCATCCAGCCATCTCATCCTCTGTCGTCCCCTTCTCCTCCTGCCCCCAATCCCTCCCAGCAGACACCACCCTTATGGCAGAAAGTAAAGAGGAACTAAAAAGCCTCTTGATGAAAGTGAAAGATGAGAGTGAAAAAGTTGGTTTAAAGCTTAACATTCAGAAAACTAAGATCATGGCATCTGGTCCCATCACTTCATGGGAAATCGATGGGGAGACAGTGGAAACAGTGTTAGACTTTATTTTTTTGGGCTCCAAAATCACTGCAGATGGCGACTGCAGCCATGAAATTAAAAGATGCTTACTCCTTGAAAGGAAAGTTACGGCCAACCTAGACAGCATATTAAAAAGCAGAGACATTACTTTGCCAACAAAGGTCCATCTGGTCAAGGCTATGGTTTTTCCAGTGGTCATGTATGGATGTGAGAGTTGGACTATAAAGAAAGCTGAGTGCCGAAGAGTTGATGCTTTTGAACTGTGGTGTTGGAGAAGACTCTTGAGAGTCCCTTGGACTGCAAGGAGATCCAACCAGTCCATCCTGAAGGAGATCAGTCCTGGATGTTCTTTGGAAGGACTGGTGCTGAAGCATTTATCTTAGTTGTTTTCAATTATTCAATAACTGACTCGAAGAGACCAGAGGGAAAAAAATCAGTGACTTGCAAGGTAGAAGAATAGAAATTTTCAGTTGTAAACTTCCATTTAGCTCTTCTATTTCTTTGCTGAGGTTTTCCTTTTTTTTTTTTCATTTAAGAGTATTCATAATTGCTTGTTGAAGTATTATGATCATAGCTGCTTCAAAAATTTTGTCAGGTAATTATAACATCTCTGTCATTTTGGTGTTGGCATATTTTAATTGCTTTCATCCAGTTCCAGATCTTCCTGGTTCTTGATATGACAATAGATTTTTCAATTGAAATGATGAGGCTTTTTAGATTATATTATGAGATGCTGACTCTTACTTAAGCCTTCTATTTTAACTGACTTTATCTGACACCACTCTGGCAGGGAAGGGAGGCTCGCTGCTTCATTACTGCCAGATGGAGGTAGATGAGTGGGTTTCCCACTCAGCTTCAGTTGATACCAGAGGGAGAGGGCTCCTCATTACTGTTGGATGGGACGTTCAGCTCCCAAAGTGGTCTCCACTGACACTGCCGCGGTGGTGACCTTGTTACCAATGGGTGATGGTGAAAGTCTTGACTGTTTACTAGGCCACCTCCTCCTCCTAGTGAGGAGGAGGGGCGCCTTCTTTCTGGTGAAGGTAGAAGTATAAGTCTCCACTCGGTCCCCACTAACAGAGTGAGAGGTTAGTAGGGGAGAAGGGAGGAGGCTTGTTACTGACAAGGATAAAAAGACTGGCTTCCTACTTGGCCTTCTCTGATACCACCTTGGCCGGGGTTTTGGTATGCCTCATTAGAGCCTGCTGAGGATGGAGATCTGGGCTGTCCACTTAGCTTTTGCTGGATTGAATGAGGGGGATCCACAGTTTTTTCTCTGGTGTTATGTTGGAGTAGAACAGTTACTATCTGAAAGTTTTTGTCATAGATCACAGATTTAAATGTAAAACCTAACATTTAGAAAGCTTTTAGAAAAAATATAGGAGAATATATTGGATGTTTAGGGCTAGACAAATAGTTCTTAGACTTGACATTAAAAGAATGAACTAAGTAGGAAACATTGATACATTGGACTTCATCAAATTTAAAAACTTTTGTTCTATGATTATGTTAAGATGATGAAGAGATAAGCTATAGATACAAAGAAAATAATTGCAAACCACATATTCACTAATGGAATAGTATCTAGACTACATAGGGATATATGTATACCTATGGCTGATTCATGTTGAGGTTTGGCAGAAAACAGCAAAATCCTGTAAAGAAATTAACCTTCAATAAAAAAATAAATTAATTAAAAAACTCTCAATGTTCAACAGTAAAAAAAAAACAATTCAAAATAAACAAAAGACATGGAGAGACATTTTACTAAAGAAGATATATACAGCTTTTATAATGATGGGGAAAAGTCACATGCGGTGTCTGCTTGTAAATTTTCTTAATGAAGGTAAGCATCAAAGTTCCTTTCTAAAGACACAATGGAAATATCCTGAGTTGATAGCCAGAGCATTACAAAGCAAGCATTTTGGGTCATGTGTCAAACACCGGAAAGGTCTGAGGTTGGTGACAGAGGCCCTGGCACAAGGGCTTTATGGTGTGTTAGTGAAAATGGTAGCTGACCTGTTTGGAGCATCTGCTGTGGGCCAGGCAGGTCGTTGGCAGCATTGCCAAGTGCTTTCAGCCACTCTGCAAGGGAGTGAGAAGCAATCCTGTTTCACACACATGGAAACGGAGAGTCAAAAATGTGAAAGAGCTTGCTTATGTGCAGAGAACATGTCAGTGTTGGTGTTCAGGTACGAACCAGATATGCACATGCCATACTATCTCTAAACAGGAAAGAAAACGCAATCAGAAATGGGCAGGTTCCACCAGCCCTCCATATCTGTGGGGTCTGGAATTCAATCTGTAACTGGTTGAATCAACAGATGTAGAACCTGCAGATAAGGAGGGCCCATTGTATTAGGCCACTTGATATAAGGGACCTGAGCATCCACGGATTTTGGTGTCCTCAGGGGTCCTGGCACCAGTCCCCCACAGATACTGAGGGAGACAATCTAAATGTTCAGGAAGTGGCAGATCGTAGAGACAGTGATGGGGGAGAGATAGTTATACCAAGAATAAGCACATTATAAATATGAATTGTGAACTCACTTTCATGTCTAGGCTAGAGGATATTTTCCAATGGCTCAGCAGTAAAGAATTCCCCTGCAATGAAAGAGATGCCGGAGATGTGGGTTCGGTCCCTGGGTTGGGAAAATTGTTTGGAGGAGGAAATGGTTACCCACTACAGAATTCTGGCTGGGTAAATCCCATGGACAAAGGAGCCTGGTGGACTACAGTCCATGGGCATCGCAAAGAAACAGACACAGCTGAGCTCAGATGGGACTGAGCACCCACCCATACAGGGGGTCTTTTCAGTATTGTTTTAATTGGCCATGTGTGCTGCAACAGTGAGCCAACACAAGCATGTCTATTTACTTTGTAACGTGACACACGTTATCCTGTTGACAAAGCATTAATAAATGCTATCCTTCCATTTACATGAAAAGGAAAATTTCCTTCAAACTTGACTCAGAACTTTCCACTTAAAAGGAGAGTTTTTCTATTTTATTTTATTCTAGGTCCTTCCTGCCTGTCTCTTTCCTTCCTTCCCATTTCCTCAGAGGATCTGTTCTTGCCAAATCTTGAGTTTTGTAGTCAACTGTCCACCAAAATGTAGAAAATAGAGAGTGAACCCTAAAATAAACTACTACCAATACATGATTATTCAAAGAAACTCTTCATCCTTTGGGACTCCACATAGGCAATGGAGAATATATGTGAAAAGCAAACAACAAACCATCCCGATGTTTGTGTGACAGGGCAGAAATGATTAGCATGGGAATGTTCAAACAACTTGCCTCCTTCCTGCTCTCTGACAAGCCTCCCCCAATCAGGAGCTCAGTTCCCCACCTCCTCACCCAACTAAAGAGGGCTGATCCTTTCTTACTTCTGGAGAAACTACATCAATCCACAGGATGAAGGAATGGGAGCAGGGAAAGAAGAGAAAAAGATTAAAAGCATCAGGATGCAGTCTTTGGAGCAGATGTGAAATGGGGAAGCCATGTTGTTGGGTAGAATTATGTATTTGGATCTTCACAGACTTCAATTAAGTTGAGGCAGTGTTTTGAGTAACTTCCTGGTTACTTTAGGTTGTTGGTGGATAGAGTTTATGCATTTCCAGGAACCAGAGCCACATCTGGAAGCCCTGCCAAACTTACAGCATTCTATGACTTCAGTTTTCAGTTCAGTCGTTCAGTCTTGTCTGACTCTTCATGACCCCATGGAGCACAGCACGCCAGGCCTCCCTGTCCATCACCAGCTCCTGGAGTTTACCCAAACTCATGTCCATTGAGTCAGTGATGCCATCCAACCATCTCATCCACTGTCATCCCCTTCTCCTCCCACCTTCAATCTTTTCCAGCATCAGGGTCTGTTCCAATGAGTCAGTTCTCCACATCAGGTGGCCAAAGTATTGGAGTTTCAGCTTCAACATCAGTCCTTCCAATGAGCACTCAGGACTGATCTCCTTTAGGATGGACTGGTTGGATCTCCTTGCAGTCCAAGGGACTCTCAAGAGTCTTTTCCAATACCACAGTTCAAAAGCATTAATTCTTCAGCACTCAGCTTTCTTTATAGTCCAACTCTCACATCCATACATGACTACTGGAAAAACCAAAGCCTTGATGAGACAGATCTTTGTTGGCAAAGTAATGTCTCTGCTTTTTAATATGCTGTCTAGATTGGTCATAACTTTCCTTCCAAGGAGTAAGCGTCTTTTAATTTCATGGCTGCAGTAACACCTGCAGTGATTTTGGAGCCCCCAAAAATAAAGTCAGCCACTGTTTCCACTGTTTCCCCAATAGAAATTTGCAATGAGTGATGGGACCAGATGCCATGATCTTAGTTTTCTGAATGTTGAACTTTAAGCCAACTTCTTCACTCTCTTCTTTCACTTTCATCAGGAGGCTCTTTAGTTCTTCTTCACTTTCTGCCATAAGGGGGATGTCATCTGCCTATCTGAGGTTATTGATATTTCTCCCAGCAATCTTGATTCCAGCTTGTGCTTCTTCCAGCCCAGCATTTCTCATGATGTACTCTGCATATGAGTTAAATAAGCAGGGTGACAATATACAGCCTTGACGTACTCCTTTTCCTATTTGGAACCAGTCTGTTGTTCCATGTCCAGTTCTAACTGTTTTCACAATAAACTGTAGAAAATTCTGAAAGAGATGGGAATACCAGACCACCTGACCTGCCTCTTGAGAAACCTATATGCAGGTCAGGAAGCAACAGTTAGAACTGGACATGGAACAACAGACTGGTTCCATTCTATGACTTAGAGACCCCAAGGATCAGCTCACCTGGCTTTCTGGGTAGCTGGAGAGAGGTGGATGAGCCAACTCAATCAACTTGAGAACAACCACTGTTGGATGGATCACCTGTGAGTGAGCTATTAGGTTAAACTTTTCAGGCTGCCATTTTTTTTCCCATTTATTTTTATTAGTTGGAGGCTAATTACTTTACAATACTGTAGTGGTTTTTGTCATACATTGCCATGAATCAGCCATGGATTTACATGTGTTCCCCATTCTGAACCCCCCTCCCACCTCCCTCCCCATCCCATCCCTCTGGGTCATGCCAGTGCACCAGCCTCAAGCACTTGTCTCATGCATCCAACCTGGGCTGGTGATCTGTTTCACACTTGATAATATAAACTGCATGTTTCAATGCGGTTCTCTCAGATCATCCCACCCTCGCCTTCTCCCATAGAGTCCAAAAGTCTGTTCTATACATCTGTGTCTCTTTTTCTGTCTTGCACATAAGGTTATCGTTACCATCTTTCTAAATTCCATATATATGCATTAGTATACTGTATTGCTATTTATCTTTCTGGCTTACTTCACTCTGTATAATGGGCTCCAGTTTTATCCATCTCATTAGAACTGATTCAAAGTATTCTTTTTAATGTCTGAGTAATATTCCATTGTGTATATGAACCACAGCTTCCTTATCCATTCATCTGCTGATGGGCATCTAGGTTGCTTCCATGTCCTGGCTATTATAAACAGTGCTGCAATGAACATTGGGGTACATATGTCTCTTTCAGTTCTGGTTTCCTCAGTGTGTATGCCCAGAAGTGGGATTGCTGGGTCATATGACAGTTCTATTTCCAGTTTTTTAAGGAATCTCCACACTGTTCTCCATAGTGGCTGTACTAGTTTGCATTCTCACCAACAGTGTAAGAGGGTTCCCTTTTCTCCACACCCTCTCCAGCATTTATTGCTTGTAGACTTTTGGATAGCAGCCATTCTGGCTGGCGTGTAATGGTACCTCATTGTGGTTTTGATTTGCATTTCTCTGGTAATGAATGATGTTGAGCATCTTTTCATGTGTTTGTTAGCCATCTGTATGTCTTCTTTGGAGAAATGTCTGTTAAGTTCTTTGGCCCATTTTTTGATTGGGTCATTTATTTTTCTGGAATTGAGCTTCAGGAGTTGCTTGTATATTTTTGAGATTAATCCTTTGTCTGTTTCTTCATTTGCTATTATTTTCTCCCATTCTGAAGGCTGTCTTTTCACCTTGCTTGTAGTTTCCTTTGTTGTGCAAAAGCTTTTAAGTTTAATTAGGTCCTATTTGTTTATTTTTGCTTTTATTTCCAATATTTTGGGAGGTGGGTCATAGAGGATCCTGCCGTGATTCATGTCGGAGAGTGTTTTGCCTATGTTCTCCTGTAGGAGTTTTATAGTTTCTGGTCTTACATTTAGATCTTTAATCCATTTTGAGTTTATTTTTGTGTATTGTGTTAGAAAGTGTTCTAGCTTCATTCTTTTACAAGTGGTTGACCAGTTTTCCCAGCACCACTTGTTAAAGAGGTTGTCTTTTTTCCATTGTATATTCTTGCCTCCTTTGTCGAAGATAAGGTGTGCATAGGTTCGTGGATTTATCTCTGGGCTTTCTATTCTGTTCCATTGATCTATATTTCTGTCTTTGTGCCAGTACCATACTGTCTTGATGACTGTGGCTTTGTAGTAGAGCCTTAAGTCAGGCAGGTTGATTCCTCCAGTTCCATTCTTCTTTCTCAAGATTGCTTTGGCTATTCGAGGTTTTTTGTGTTTCCATACAAATTGGGAAATTATTTGTTCTAGTTCTGTGAAGAATACCATTGGTAGCTTGATAGGGATTGCATTGAACGTATAGATTGTTTTGGGTAGTATAGTCATTTTCACAATATTGATTCTTCCAGTCCATGAACACAGTATATTTCTCCATCTATTTGTGTCCTCTTTGATTTCTTTCATCAGTGTTTTATAGTTTTCTATGTATAGGTCTTTTGTTTCTTTAGGTAGATAAACTCCTAAGTATTTTATTCTTTTTGTTGCAATGGTGAATGGTATTGTTTCCTTAATTTCTCTTCAAGTTGCCATTTTTAGCAGAAATATTGTTGAATGATTAGAAATGTTAAAAATGTCTATTATTGAATATTTAAAAGGGACATTGAGACTGAATATGTGGGAAGGAATGGACTTTGATGTCAAAAAATATTTGAATTCTGGACTTTTTTTCTTAGTAGATGTATGGATGTGTACAAGTTAGTGCAACTGCTCTGAGTCTCAGTTTTCTCATCTGAAAAATAGATATAACAACACCTCATAGGGATGGAGTGAGAGATGATAAGGCATGTAGAGCTTTCAGCACATTGTAGGCACTCAAAGTTTAGTCTACTGAACCCACTTCATTGAGGTCTTTAGCGTTGATTTGCTAGAAATGTTGAACAGTAGTTCATTTTCCTGGACTTTTGTGGTGATGAACAGGGAAGCCTGGCATGCTGCAGTCCACAGGGTCGCAGAGTCAGGCACAACTGAGCGACTGAACTGAACTGAGGACTCAGAATCAATTGCATAAGAGGAAGAAGGGATCTGCCAGCTCATCTAGCCTAAGGCTACACTTTACATATGTAGAAATCCAAGCCAGGGGACATTTCCCTAGGTCACAAAACTAAACCAGTGTCAAAATCCTTGCTGCCAGGTCCAAGCTGTCAGTTCTAGAGGGTCAACTGAGTTGCATAAGAGAGTTGGGCTGATCTTGCATTTCACATCCATCCAGCAGAAACCCAGGGTGGGGAGAAGAGGGACAATGAGAACCCTGAATGTGCCCCAAGGTCAACTTTCCTCTTAGTCACAAATAATAAAGGCTCTATGTGGCTCCTTCACTCCAGGAGACCCAGAGCTGCCCTAAGGTTTAGGTAGAAAAGGTAAATTGATTTCATCTCACCATCAATTCATTTGGAGTTGTCTGGGGAGTTATTAAGGAGTATTCTGTGACCATTTCCAGATTCAACAAGACAGGGTTCTATGATGGATGAACAATATCTGCTTTGGGTGTAGGGGAAGTAGCAGCATGAATTCCTGGACCTTATCTTCAATGGATGCTGCTGAATCAGAATCTCCAGGGATGTAGCTCAGGAATCTGCATTTTAAATAAGCTCCCTGGGTGTATGAAGTTCGAGAACCACTTACCTAGTGGACAAAGTAAAAATCCCTCTGAGTGTGCCATCGGTCCCCTAGGACCTAGCTCAGAAGGTTCCACCCTGCAGTTAATGAGATGTGTGATTTAGGAGGAAAGATCTCACCCAGCAGTGGAGCCTGAGCAGATGCCAGTTTGTCCAGAAGCCTCCTCAGTCTACCATCAGTCTAGCTGAGCTGTCCTTAAGGTCTGATATAGCTCTCAAAGGCACTGGGATAGTCACAAGAAAACAGCAGATTAAAAAAAAAAAAAGAAAGAAAACAGCAGATAACATGTTTGCAAACTGATTGTCATCGTTTGAATTGCCTTCCTCCCAAAATTCATATGGTGATGTTCTAACCCCTAGTACCTCAAAATGTGACCTTGCTTGGAAAATAGGTTTGCAGCAGATGTAATTAGTTAAGATGAGGTCATACTGGAATAGAATGGGCCCCCTAACCCAATATGACTGCTGTCCTCACTAAAGGGGAAATTTGATACAGAAGTAGACCCATGCAGAGGGAAGACAGAGTGAAGAGATACAGAGAGAAGATGGCCATCTGCAGGTCAGGGAGAGAGGCTTCTAGTCAGAGATCTCAGAAGGAACCAATATTGCCAACACTTTGATTTTAGACTTGTAACCTTCTAACAGTTTCAGAACTGTGTGACAGTAAATGTTCTGTTGTTTAAGCTATCCAGTTTGTGGTTATTTGTTAAGGCAGCCCTCATGAATTAACACCCAGGTCTAAGGACCTTAGGGATGAATGGCCATGGGATAGAGAGGTCATACAGCTACCAAGTGGTGAGGTGAGGCTGAATCCCAGATTTAGCCCTTCTCTTGTCATGGAGTTACCTTTCATGAAAGCAGTTACCAACTTCTTAATCCTGAACCTGCCTCACACTTTCCTGCCTTCCTGGCCCCTGCAGAGTGTGCTCTGTTGACTTGGGTTCCTACAGCCAATAACCAGCCCAGCTCTGGGTTTTGCCTCATTTCTGTGCCACCCTGTCACCACCCTGAGTGATCATGAGCTTACGTCTCCCTGAGCTTCCACCATGTTGTCAAGCATCCTGATTCAACAAGATGAATAATTTCCTGAAATAAACATCATAGTAACTGAAGCCATAAAAGTACAGAGTACGCTAGGAAGATTGTTCTTCTTGTTGTTCAGTCACCGTCATATCCAACTCTTTGCGACCCCATGGGCTGCAGCATGCCAAGCTTCCCTGTCCTTCACTATCTCCTGGAGTTTGCTCAAATTCATGTCCATTGGGTCTGTAATGCTATCTAACCATCTCATCCTCTGTCACTGCCTTCTCCTCTTGCCCTCAATCTTTCTCAGCATCAGGGTCTTTTCAAATGAGTCAGCTCTTCACATCAGGTGGCCAGAGTATTGGAGCTTCAGCTTCAGCATCAGTGCTTCCAGTGAACATTCAGGGTTGATTTCCTTTAGGATTGGCTGGTTTAATCTCCTTACTGTCCAAGGGACTCTCAAGAGTCTTCTCCAGCACCATAGTTTGAAAGCATCAATTCTTCGGCATTCCACTTTCTTTATAGAATGATGGTCTGTGTCTAAAATATTAGGACATGTGAAAATGGAATCATCATTAATTTTTCTTTTTTTCAGTGGGGAGTGAGGTTTATATCTGTGATATCATTGTTTATATTCCTATAAAAAAAGCTTTGTAATGTGTTCATCTGTTTCCAGAGGCCTCAGCTATTTTTTCTTCTCAAGCTTCTTGACACTGAAAGAATCCTTCAAAAAGATTCAAGTCAATGTATGGCAAAAACCACTACAATATTGTAAAGTAATTAGCCTCCAACTAATAAAAATAAATGGGGAAAAAAAAAGACTTACTCCCTCTTGAAGAGACTTTCATCACACACACACACACAAATTCAAGGCCATTGGACTAGAAACCCCACAATGGGTTATAGCCTTGATTATAATACATTGCTAATTCATTCTATCAACCCATGAATTTTGCCATTGTTATTATGTGACCTAAGAGCCAAAACTGCTCCTTGGGGTGGGCAAATGGTGACTAGATTTAACTGGACAGAGTTTCTGAAGGCTTCCAATCCTATGTGAAGTAGTTGCTCTGATTTTTATATATGTTCATTAATATTTTATATCTGGTTCAGGAAATACAGAACCAGAGGAATTTATAGCCAAAGGCAAACATAGACTAAGCCTGTTGGTAGTAATTCATTTGAGCCAGCATGGTTAAATAAATATAATCGACTTTTTGAAGGCATATGTTTTATACAGTAAGGAATGTGAGTTTTTAGTTGAAAGATAAGGAAAAATTGTGTAAGCATTATGTCTATATCACAGATTTTACAGGACAGGTTGAACAGGGAAATTCACCTCCCTGGGTTGTGAACAAACATGTGAAGAGGTAGGGCTTGAGGAAGTGATCCAAAATATGGTGGAGTGATTTATAGAGGCAAAGCATGATGATATCCAAAAGAATCACCATTTTTTCACTGGTCCTTTTCCCATATGAAAGTCCTTGTCAAAATCATAGTCCATCGTTGGGTTGACTCTCCAATGCCCTCCTGTCAACCTTCCATGCCCTCCAAGGGGCTGTGACATCCTCCCCTGGAGTCCCCACTGGTCATCAATGGACATCTAGACTGGCACCTTACTCTGCTCTGCCTGCTGTTGTGGTTATTTGGGACCATCCTTCCTCGCCCCTAGGGTCTACAAATGAAAACTCCTTGATCTGGGGACCTTGGTTACTGGCCCACCTCAGGGATGTAAAGCCCCTGTGCCTCAGATGAGCTTGTTTACAGAAGATCCAGCATTCTCTTCCCTGCTTCCTGACCACTCCCTGCCTGAGAAGTCAAGGATGATGGGAAACCAGAGAAACAGAGAACAGACTATTTACCTTGAGACACTGAGCTCCCTGACATGTGTTAGTTCAGTTCAGTTCAGTTCAGTCATTCAGTTGTGTCCAATTCTTTGGGACCCCATGAATCGCAGCATGCCAGGCCTCCCTGTCCATCACCAACTCCCAGAGTACTCAAACTCATGTCCATCCAGTCAGTGATGCCATCCAGCCATCTCATCCTCTGTCGTCCCCTTCTCCTCCTGCCCTCAATCCCTCCCAGCATCAGGGTCTTTTCCAATGAGTCAACTCTTCGCATGAGGTGGCCAAAGTATTGGAGTTTCAGCTTCAACATCAGTCCTTCCAATGAACACCCAGGACTGATCTCCTTTAGGATGGACTGGTTGGATCTCCTTGCAGTCCAAGGGATTCTCAAGAGTCTTCTCCAACACCATAGTTCAAAGGCATCAATTCTTGTGCTAACTGCTTGTCAAAAACCCTTTCCCCTGCTACTTTTTCCTTTTATGTGTTATGAATTAGAAAACTTACAAATGCTTTTTTCCTTATGGGCAGAAGGAAGGGAGTAGAAGATTGCCTTTTATTCCATAAGTTTGGTTTTCTCTCTGTTAGAGTAAAACTATCTGCTATAGTAAATAAACCTCAAACTTTAAAAAAATTGAAGCATAGTTGATTTGCAATGGTGTCTTAGTTTTTAGGGTAAGCAAAGTGATTCAATAATACGTATATACTTTCTTTTTTATATTCTTTTCAATTATAAGTTATTACAAGATATTAAATATAGTTCCCTGTGTTAAACAGGAGCTTTTCATTAATCTATTTTACTAGAGCGTTTGTATCTGCTAATCTCAAGCTCCTAATTTATCCCTTCCTCCTTTTCCCTTTGGGAACCATAAGTTTGTTTTGTATGTCTATGAGTCTATTTCTGTTTTGTAAATAAGCTCATTTGTATCACTGTTTTAGATTCCACATATAAGTGACATCATATGGCATTTGTCTTGCTCTGTCTGGCTTCAGTTAGTGTGATAATCTCTAGGTCCATCCATGTTGCTGCAAATGACATCATTTCATTTTTTGGTTTTTATGGCTGAGTGGTATTTTGTGCATATACACACCACATTTTCTTTACCCATTCATCTGTCCATGGACATTTAAGTTGCTTTCATGTCTTGACTATTGTAACTAGAGCTGTTATGAATATAGGGGTGCATGTATCTTTTCAAATTAGAGTTTTGTCCAGATATATGCCCAGGAGTGGGACTGCTGGATCATATGGTAGCTCTGTATTTAGTTTTGTGAGGAATCTCCAGACTGTTTTCCATATTGGCCTCACCAATTTACATTCTCACCAACATTGTAGAGAAACCTCGAACTTTCAGTGGCTTAACACAAGGTAAGTTTATTTCCCTATCATGTAACAGTCTGATGTATATAATTTTACTCAGGAAGAACTTTCTTACGGTAATTCAGACACCCAGCTTCCTTCCATCTTGTGGATCTTATCTCCTGCTTCTTGTTAATGGAAAATTCTAAAAATGGCACATGTCGCTTCTGATCACATTTCCTTGGTGAGAACAAGCCATATGGCCACACCAGGATACAAGGGATAATGGGAAATAAATCTCTGGCTGGACAGTAATATCCAAGCAATGAATTCATACTGCAGAAGGGGGAACATACATTTTGGGGGGTTAGCCAGCAGTCTGTCACACTGTCTTAGTGTGGGTGAGAACCGCGATGTTAATATATTTACCCCCAGCTTAACTGCCTCATTCCACTCTAGCCAGCAGAGATTCCAAAGCTGGCCTTTATTTGGATTGGACCCCACACTGTTCAGTTTCCACCATCAGATGTAAGCCAAGCCTTTGCAAGCATTGGCAGTGTATGGCAGGGGCTATCGTGGAAAGGGTAGCAGCAAGTTGTGGGTCAGGGTCCCCACCAACTGTCTGCATCAGCCCTTTCCTGCTCTGCAACTGTAGATAATTATAAGTTTGGAAAAGGATATGCTTATTTTTTCATATCCTTTTTCAATCCTCTGTTGGCATTGCTAAAATAAATATATTTTTTAAAAAGCATGTCCTGGTTATGCTTGCTTCTCTTGTAGTATCTATGAGTGTTTCCACATCTGCCCCAACAGAGTGCCTTGCTCAGACAGGTGTGTTGAATGAATAGGCAAGCTAACATTAATGGCTGAATAATGTCCAAGGGAAGCTGCATATTAGGGTCTTAGACATTTTATACACCAACTAACCCATGCCTCCAAAATAAGGAGAACAGGGCTTATTCATGAAAACATGAGACCACCCAATGCAAAGCAGGCACCTCAACCCAAGTTCTTTGACGTTAGTGCTCATGAAATAATGCTTTTGATGGTCTTTTCCAGTCACTGTTTGCTAAGAATAGTGGATTGTTACTTAGGACTGTAATGAATATATTGGTTTTCCAGGTTGAGCTGGGCTGGTGTAAATCACTCTACTGGGATCTTAGTTATTCTGACCATGAGCACCTGGCCAGCCAGGTCCCTATCACAGAACTCAGCACATCAAAGCCTAATAGTTCTCTCACTGCTTAAGTTGGAGGCAGGGAGATCATGGTTGTCAGCCTGGGGGCTGTGGGGCTGGATTTGAAGGGAGGGAAAGATGAAGTGATAGAATTCTTAAAGGAAAGACAAATGGATATTGAGTAGGTGCTTTAATGCCTATCTAGAAGTCACTGAACAAAATTCATGGCCAGATAGAGAAATCAGAAAGACAGAAGTACAGAAAGTTTTTTGAGAAGAAAATAATATCGTGAAAACATTCCCAATATCCCACAGATTGGCCTAAATGAAATGGTCAGCTATTTGATTCCTCCTCAGTTGTTAGTGAAGCAGGCTACTTTATTTCTTTCAAACCTGGAAGGCATCTGGGAGGTGGTTTGCAATGAAGTCCCTGGGGGAGGTTGAATGCACTTAGATGCAGATTCTCTAAAGATTCAGGAAGTGGGTGGGGGGAGGCTTCTGTCTAGCTGGGCCCCGTGCCTGCTGGGAAGCCTGGCAAATGAAGTGGATGTGGGGGTCAATGGAGGGCAGGGAAAGGAGAAGGCTGGCTGCTAGGAACCATTTTAGAGATCTACATGGAAACTGAAATATTTCATAGTAGATGCCAATCTACTGATTGGGGCCACAAACCTATGCTCCCAGACACATCTAAGAGTGAACAGCAGTACCTTCTATTCATTGACAGGAAGTAGTTTCTAGGCAACTCTGAGATTGTTTTTTAGTGACTTTCATCTCCCCTGTATTTGTTTAAGTCCCCTTTAACATTGTCATCAGAAATAATACCATTTTAAATTAATCTCTCTGAACTCAATTCTAAGATGCAAATATTCCTGAAAAGAGTCACAAACGTTGTCTATACACACTAATATGATCCTGGCTTATTAGATGCTTTCTGTCAACAGGAGGAAATCCTGAAGCATGTTGGGAATTGGGAAGTGGAAGGAAAGTCAAGGAGACTCTGTGGCTTCTGGACTGGAGCCATATAATATCTGGGCAGTCTTTAATGTACACCTCGAATCTGTGGAAACATGTACATAAATGCTTAGGTAAGTATAATGTCTTATTCATTTGATGTATTTTACAATATGAATACGAGGACTCTTTCCAAATGTGTGGAGTTTTCACCATAGCATACTAGACTTAGAGCTATTTGACAATAACTTATTTACGCTATGAATAAGTTTAGAGTTGAGTTTGCTTAGAAGTTAAGTTAATGATAAACATCTAATGTAAAATACATGCATGCAAATTGGTATACAACCTTTTGGGAAGACAATATTTATTAAAAATTTGCATATGTATACTCTTTGATCTGGCAATCCTACTTCTGGGAATTTTTCCACTGAAATATTCCCACAGTGATGCTAGAATATTGCATAGGATGTTTCCTTAAGCATTGCTTATAGTGCTGAATAATCAAAAATAATTCAAGTGTCTTTTTAAGGAGATTTGTTAAAAAAATCATGCAACAGCTGTATAGAAGAATACCAAAAAACTTAAGAAGGGTGAGGCATTTCTGCAGTTACTGATACTGAGAAATGTCAAAGCAAGGTTACTATGTGAAAAAGCAAGTGCAATCTGATACAATTCTCTATGGTTGTATAGTCTCAGAAAAGGTCTGAGACATATCAGTTCAGTTTAGTTGCTCAGTCATGTCCAACTCGTGGTGAGCCCATGGACTGCAGCACGCCAGGCTTCCCTGTCCATCACCAACTCCTGGAGCTTGCTCAAACGCATGTCCATCAAGTCGGTGAAGCCATCCAACCATCTCATCCTCTGTTATCCCCTTCTCCTGCCTTCAATCTTTCCCAGCATCAGGGTCTTTTCCAATGAGTTAGTTCTTCGCATCGGGTGGCCAAAGTATTGCAGTTTTAGCTTCAGGATCAGTCCTTCCAATGAATATTCAGGACTGATTTTGAACTGGTTTGATCTCCATGCAGTCCTAGGGACTCTCTAGAGTCTTCTCCAATACCACAGCTCAAAAGCATCAGTTCTTCAGTGCTCAGCTTTCTTTATAGTCCAACTCTCACATCCACACATGACTACTGGAAAAACCATAGCTTTAACTAGATGGACCTTTGTTGGCAAAGTAATGTCTCTGCTTTTTAATATGCTGTCTGGGTTGGTCATAGCTTTTCTTCCAAGTAGCAAGTGTCTTTTAATTTCATGGCTGCAGTCACCATCTGCAGTGATTTTGGAGCCCCCAAATCACTGAGACATATACCACAGGACATATACCAAATTGTAAGTGGAAGTTATCTTAAGGGGATAAGGGTCTTCTACTTTCTGTTTTCATTATTCCTGTGCTGTTTGAATTTTCAACAATATCCATTACTTCTGCAATAAAGTTATTGTCAAAACTATATCCCACCAAGGTGTGGCTCAGTTTTGGTCACAAGCCCTCCTCACCAGGGGGATGCTCTTTCTTCTCATGCCTGCAGTGCTGTGTGTGTGTCCCAATCCCATTTCTACATGCCCTTTCCAATCTCCTGCCCTCTACTGTGTCTGGAGACAGGGTTTCCTTCTTATCAACCCAAGGACAGTGCCTGGATCTTTTGGAATTTGATGTCTTGCTTCAAATCCTTTTAGGCGTACTTTCCCTTCCTCACACACCCCTTCCTTGTTCTTTCCATTTTCATTGGGCTCCTTCCCCTTCTGTGGTTTACTCCATGCTCTGCTCTCTGCTGTCTTTTTCACGTGGACTTTCTTTCTCTCTGAAGGATCCCATTCTCTAAAAAATGTCTTTCTCTAACTGCTGTTATTTACTGCCTCCCACTTCAAAGAGGGTAGAAAGTTCTTCACCTACTGTAACTGCAAGTCTGCACTCACCTGCTTTCAGAGGCTGGCATTCATGCCACTAGCTAAAGATACTCTGAGGTTCAGTAGATTCACAGTAATTTCTTGACTTTCTAACTCTGCATGGCCAGAGAGGCAACTGAAACACTGTCATGGGGAGCGTGTAAGCTGGAATAGAGGAATAAATAGCAAGAGGGGCTGAAGTGATCAGCCTCCAAGTTGGCCCCTGGAATCCTTACCTCCTGATGTCACACCCTCTGTGGTCCTCCCTGGACCTGTGTGACCAGTAGAACAATGTGGAAGTCACAGCAGAGCTGTATACTAAGAATGACATATGTGTGTGTGTGTGTATATATATATATATATATATATATATATAGGGATACTTATATGAAAAGTTATGACCAAGCTAGATAGCATATTAAAAAGCAGAGACATTACTTTGCCAACAAAGGTCCGTTTAGTCAAAGCTATGGCTTTTCCAGTTGTCATGTATGGATGCGAGAGTTGGATTATAAAGAAAGCTGAGCACGTCAGAATTGATGCTTTTGAACTGCGGTGTTGGAGAAGACTCTTGAGAGTCCCTTGGACTGCAAGGAGATCCAACCAGTCCATCCTAAAGGAAATCAGTCCTGAGTAATCATTGGAAGGACTGATGCTGAAGCTGAAACTCCAATACTTTGGCCACCTGATGTGAAGAACTGACTCATTGGAAAAGACCCTGATGCTGGGAAAGATTGAAGGCAGGAGGAGAAGGGGACGACAGAGGATGAGATGGCTGGATGGCATCACCGACTCAATGGACATGAGTTTGAGTAAACTCTGGGAGCTGGCGATGGACAGAGAGGCCTGGCGTGCTGTAGTCCATGGGGTTGCAAAGAGTCAGATATGACTGAGAAACTGAACTGAACTGAACTAATATGTATATTTAAAAGTACCCCAGATCCTGACACAGGGTCAATGTTTAGTAAATGTCATCTTTTTTTAGATTAAAAAAATTTTTAAACTTATTTTTGGCTATGCTAGTTCTTTGCTGCTTCACTCTTCATTGTTGTGTGTGGGCTTCTCATTGCAGAGGCTTCTCTTGTTGCAGAGCACAGGCTCTAGGTGCCCAGGCTTCAGTAGTTCTGACACCGGAGCTTAGTTGCACCCCGGCAACTAAGGTGCAACTAAGGTGCAACTAAGATCCCAACCAGGTGGGATCTTCCCCCACCAGGGATTGAACCCATGTCTCCTGTACTGGGAGGCAGATTCTTTACTGCTGGACCACCAAGGAAGCCCAGTAATGTCATCTTAAAAGAAGACAAAGTTCCAGCAGCAAAAGCAGAAAACGCCTCTCCATGTTTCTCTCTTTACTTCTTTTCTGGCTATGTGTATATGTATATATATATATACATATATATACACATGTGTATATATACATATATACATGTATATATATGTGTGTATATGTATATATATATGTATATATATACATATATATATAAAGTTAACAACAATTTGAATTCAGTTCAGTTTTGTTTTGCTTCTAAATTCATTACTAATTCACCATCTTGCTTTTGTGTGAATGGAATTATTCTAACCTTAGAATGGGATGCAGGAGTCAATGAGAATGCTTTGACTGGTCTGTTAAATCAATAGGAATATGAGACCAGTGTTTGCCTTCCATTATGGATAGAGCCACACTGTTCATATTTTCATTATGAAAATAGGCACTTTCTCAATGGACTTAGCATTTTCTCTGAGTCAGAGCATGAGAGACAGGGTCGTCTTTGCTTCTTCTATTACTATAAATGCACATTAGTGAAGCCTTACTACCAACAGATACACCTTCCAGAGATGCTGTACAGTTTTATGGTGGAATGAATAATTCAGAGCTTGCATAGGCCCCAAATTCCTGGATTAAATTGTTAATGATTTTATCAGTGTGACAGATTGATGCAGAGTTGCATCAGAATATAAAACTACTAAATATTTATAGTGTTTTCTTTATTCAGTTACTGAGTGATTCCACTTTCCCAAGCTAGTAACTTGATCTGTAAGGGTAGAACTTTTTTTGTTTTGCGAGAATATTCTTCAATCTCACAACCAGTTAATTAAGTTGTTTAGGGAAATAACTTGTAAGATTTATGTCAAATGAAAGAATCAAAAGATTTGTTGATGATATGCTGAGGAAAATCTATTGCTGGATCAAAAGAAATCTATGAAAATTAGTTCTAAATAGTCCATTAGGATAGATAACCAGCATTACTGATAAGCATTAACTTTATTCAAAGTAAATAATTTGAGAAATTTTTGCATAGTTATTTCTCTCATCAGGGTTTTCTGTTATTGTACTTTTAAATAGTTGTGTATAAACCTTGTTTTAGGGGAGTAGACTAATACTTAAAATAAGCATTAATTACATTATATTAGGCTTTCATAATGTGCATGTTTTTAATGTGTTTTTTTTTTTCAAATAAAATTCACCCAATTTTGACCTAAAGTAGACTTTTGCCACAAGCCAGTCCTCCACCCAGATCTACTTTGTATTGATTAGGGTTCAAGTAGAGAAATAGAACTATCAGGAGGCTTGTGTGTGTGTGTGTGTGTGTATATATTCATGATTTGAGTATGTGTATATTCATGATTTGTGTGTATATATATATGTATACATATATACACATATTTGTATATGTATGTATAGAATTTTACAAATAGAAATTTCCTCTTAAACAATTGTAGAAGCTGGCTAAACAGTCTCCTGCGAGGCTGTCATCTCATATTTGATGGTGGATCCTGAAGTCTGCATGCAGAGCAGACAGTTCGGAAGGGAAGGTGGATAGAAAGTCGGGGAAAACAGGGACCAGCTGGAATCCACCAGCATGAACTCGATCCTGTGTCAGTTCTCACTTCCTCGCGCCTTGATGTCAGGGTGTCCTAAAGGAAAAGCTGCGTCCTTCATCATGGAGCTGAACAAACACCCGATGTAGGAGAGAGACAGGATGTGGGAGGAGCCAGAGCAAGCAGGGTCCCCTTGACGTTCTCTTACCCGAGGGTAAGTTATAGGCCACCATCCCCCATCAGCCAGGTGGGCCTGCAGATAATCAGCAACATAGGTGAGTTACAAAAAATGCCTGACTCCACCTTCTGAGCATAAAAAATGAAGTGCCACTTGTGGCTGAGTAACATCCCACTATGTATATGTACCACATCTCCTTTATTTGTTTGTGGCTGTGCTGGGTCGTCCTCGCTGCCCTCAGCCTTTCTCTGTTTGCAGCGAGTGGGGGCCACTTTTTGTTGCAGTGCAGGGGCTTCTCATTGCAGTGGCTTCTCTTGTTGTGGAGCACAGGCTTCAGGCACGTGAGCTCAGTAGTTGGAACATAGGCTCTAAGCCACCCAGGCTTTAGTAGTTGCAGCATGCAGGCTCAGTATTTGTGGCTTGAGGGCTTGGTTACTCTGAGGCCAGTGGAATCCTCCCAGATCAGGGATCTAACCCATGTCTCCTGCTTTAGCAGGCAGATGTTCATACACTGCCCCACCAAGGGAGTCCTGTATCACATTTTCCTTATCCATTCCCTTGTTGATGGACATTTAGGACATTTAGGTTGCACTGTTGTGGTTATTGTAAATAGTGCTGCAGTGAACACGGGGCTTCATGTGTCTTTTTGAATTATGGTTTTTGCCAGGATATACACCCAGCAGTAAGATTGCTGGGTCATGCGGTAGTTCTGTCTTTAAGGTTTTAAGGAGCCTCCATGCTGTTCTCCATGGTGGCTGAATAGCACAGGCAGCTCAGCTCAGTGCTCTGTGATGACCTGGATGGATGGGAAGGGGGATGGGCAGGGGGAAGGTCCAAAGGGGAGGGAATATATGTATACATATAGCTGGTTCACTTCGTTGTGCAGCAGAAACTAGCAAAACATTGTAAAGCAATGATATCCCATTTTTAAAAAAAGATGAGGAAAAATAAAGTGCCACTGCTCCACTTTTCACCCTCCAAATCTTGCACAAAGTGTATTTTTGGCACTCCCTAGTGGAAGGGGATTCTGAGAGATGAAGTTCAGTCTAACCACGTTGCCATATTACAAAGCTTCCACAGCCATGAATCCATTAAACCATTTTTTTGGCGCCGACTCTCTCTACCTGCTTCAGTGTGCTTTATGCTCTCAACCAGCACCTGCAGCTCTTCTTTCAGAAGGATAAGCTCAGGCTACTGGAATGGCTTTCCCTGGAGATGCCTGGAAGCTTCCTTCCCTTCAGGCAGCCCTTGACCTATAACTAACAAGTGGGTCAGTCCTCCATGTATCCCAGTAACTGGAATCTAAGTTTCTCATTAATAAAATTCTTCTCTGATGTCTCATATGGCCCAGTGGCTGAAAATTTTTTTCCAGAATGTTATTTTTCTGTGACAAGATCCCTGAGAGAAGCTGTGATTCTCTGGAATTGATAAACTGTCTTTGTGATGACCTGACCTCTACTTCATTTGATAGACACCCTAGATCCTAGATCCCCCATTCTTTTCTGTGAGCTGATGATCCAGGTCTGGACTCACCGTAAGACTTACCTCTCACATACCCTTCCAAAAACTGTCAACTTTGGCTTGTGCTTAAAGGTTCAGATCTTTGCCCTTTGAGCAACCAGCAGACTTTCTGGATCTGCTTGTTAGAGCCTTCCCCAGACTGATCCATCTGGTTTCTGCCGAGCCCTGTTTCTGACAAAAAAAAGAAGGAGGTGGCAGGTAACAATTTTTGATAAGTGAAGAAATATGGAGGTCAAAGTTTGAAGAATAAGAGTAAAGACAGGAAAAAAGTATATTCAACAGTGTTTCAGATATTGTTCTAGATGTTGGACAACTTGCAGTGAACTAACCAAAGTCCTTGCCCCCATGGAACTCATCTTTTTTTTTTTTTTTGAAACTTGTCATAGTAAGTTATCTTTATTTTTTATTTTATTTTTTTTGACAAAAACCACTACAATATTGTAAAGTAATTAGCCTCCAACTAATAAAAATAAATGAAGAAAAAAAAATAAAAAGGAACTCATCTTCTATAGGGAAGAGGACAGCAGCAAAAACCAAATATATGAGGTAGAAATAAGAGCTAAAGAAAATAAAGCACAGTAAAGAGGTAGAAAAAGGACAGTGAGCATGTGCTATTTAGAGAGGGTGGTTTGGAAAGCTCTCTGGTGGGGTCCCATTTGGGCAGAGACTGAAAGGAAAGGGCTGAGTCAGAGAGATCTGAGGGAGGAAACTTCCATGCAGATGGAGCACGAACTTGAAGGCCCATTAGCATTCAAGACTAAGCAGGGAATTACTGCAGCTTACATTAATTGATCACAAGGCATCCTGCTAAGCACTTACATATATTATCTCTCTGAATTCTGAAATGTTAACGTTATGATTAATGTTGCTATGAGCATCTTTATACACATGAATTTTTCTCCATTTATTTCAATCATTTTCTTAGGGTGAATTCCCAGCAGTAGAATTTTAAGTCAGAGAGTATGAATATTTTTATAACTCTCAATGCTTTATTGCCAAATTGCCTTTCCAAAGGACTAGGCTGTCAATTTACGTTGCCATCAGCAATGTCCAATTTAGTAAGGAAGTAAGTACTGGAATGGCTTGTTTTGCTGTGAATGTTCACACACAAAGGGACAGTTTAATATTTTCTCAAGTTAAGGGCAAAAAGATGAAGTTTTGTGCTTAGCAATGCCTTCTTTAAGGAAAAGCTGCCACCAGGGAACATTTGATCAAAAGTTACAGTATAAACCAATACCAGCTTGTCAGAGTCCTGAACTGGGATCAGAAGAGCTTCGGTTTCTGGCTTTGCCTCTTATTAATAGCTGGATAGCTTTGGGTAAATCTCTCAACTGTGCTGAGACTCAGGGTGCTCATCTGTGAAATGGTGATTTGTATTTGGTTAGGATATAAAGAGAATAGAATTATGTAGTGTATATGGAAGCACTTTCTAGCTCTGGAGCATGTTGCTCCTTATTTACTAGGCATTCACTGTAATTTTTCTGTACGCAGATTTGAAGCACAGCATTTATTATGAAAATATTTTAGTGACTCCTTTTCTGGTGGTTTCCTGTCCTAGGAAGAGAGCTTCAGTGTCCTTTGGGTACCAACACTCTTCACCTCTCACTTCCTCAGGCCAGGCGGTAGGTGGGAAGCTGACTTTGCAGTAGACTCTTGAGTTGAGCACATGACCTAGACTTAAACCAATCAGTTCATCACTCCCCTTCCTGACCCCAGTGATGGGTCCAGGGATGGGCATGTGACATAATGAGAAGTAATCCTGGAATATTTGCTGTAGCATCCAGGAGAGCATCTTCCTTTTCCTTCCCTGAGAGCAGGTTGAGTGTCTTGCCACTATGGAAGAAGAGCCTGAATAACCATGCAGCCAAAGCAGGAGAAAGGAGAGCCAAAAGATGCAAAGAGAAAGCCCTGACACCATTGTCTGAGCCCCCTAGTCCAGCCCTGTTTGCCCTGGACTTGCCAGTTTCATGTTTCCCTCGTGGCTCAGCTGGCAAAGAATCTGCCTGCAATGTGGGAGACCTTAGTTCAATCCCTGGGTTGGGAAGATCCCCTGGAGAAGGGAACGGCTACCCACTCCAGTATTCTGGCCTCAAGAATTCCATGGAATGTATAGTCCATGGAGTAATAGTTGGACACGACTGAGCGACTTTTACTTTTACTTTCCAGTTATATGTATCAATGCATTCTTATTGCATAATGCAGTTTCAGAAGGATGACCTGTGATTTGATGCCCAAAGATTTCAGAGTTACAGAAAGCCTGTACATTTGCATAGCACTTCTTGGTTCCCAAACTGTTTCACATATTATGTTAACTGTTGGTTTCTTCTAGTATCCTTGAGAGATAAGCATGCTAAGTGCTATCATACAATTTTAAAGGTGAAATACCTGGAGCAGTATGTGTGGTCATTCTGAGCCAGGTCAACATTCAGGTTAGACCTGTTACTTCTTACTTTTCAACCCTTTCTCAAAGTGGCTTTAAATCATGAATTCTAACTTACAGAAATATTGAAGGATATTTCTAGAGAGCCTATTAAGAAAACTCATAGCAAAGATTAGCTGAATCTATAAGGCAACATGCAGGAACGTATCAAATAACGATATCTGTTTCCAGATTGAATAAGTTGGCAAAAAACAGCAGGGGTCCTGCTGAATTTGCTGATCTCACTTCTTTCTCTTTTAATATAATGGAAATGTTGACATGCAAATTGTGTAGTGGAACAACTGCCAGATATTTTAAGTGCTTGTTGCCTCACTTGAAATGGATGAATAATTGCATCATATGCCTATATATTAGGAAGGACAGAAGGTATTTTCATGGGTCTGTTTCTTGTGCCTCTGTTTCCTTCTGTTTTTTGCCCAAGAAACTCACTATGGTGTATTTAACGATCTGCTTGTAGCACCCATGTATCCAACTGGTTAACATAGTTATTAACTTTCCATTCCCCAGGCAATAAAATACCCTAATCCCATGTGTCTTAAGCCCAGAAGGAAAATCATTTTATATCTTGAACTGAAGACATGAAATGAATCGTGTTTAACTTGCAGAATTAAAGTATTTCAGTGTGGTGATAGAGCATATACACAGAAAATGCAGAAGATGCAACCTTACTAGGAACCTGTTTTGCCCAGTTTTATTAGTGAGACCATTGCATTTTCACTATGACACTACTAATATTCTTGTTTTCCAAGTTTTGGTTAAAGTGTCAGGAAAACCCACGATGCTATAAATGCTAATTGTTATTCAGTGTTTATAATGTTTCTCTTTAGAAACATCAGTCTCTAGGGATACTTCTGAAACATGATATGCATGGAGATTATTCATGATTTTGCTGTCAGTAGTTCCTATGCTACCTGGAGAAGGTATATTCAAAGCCATTTAAATTTCTTAGCATTTCAGTAGTCATTTATTAGCATCCACAGAGTCAATATTGCTTCTTTTTAATATTGCTTTTAATATCAGCATTATTTCTGGAGATTATAAATGAGACTCCTTGGAACTCATTCCAAAACCCAAATATTCAGAAACTGGTTGCTTATGCTCTGTTTACAGAATATGTCATTGGTGGGGGCTAAATTTAGAAGCAGGGCAGTGATGCACTGGGTGACTGCTCTTTTGAGATAATTTGCAGTTGAAGAGCAGTAACCAAATTATTTTTCATTTCAGAGATGTTGATTTATTTATTTATCTATTTTTGTAAGCAAAAGCGATGCATGGAGTAACTAGCTATCTAAATGCCATCTCCTTGCACAAAGTGGACGAAGTGTGTTTTGAGTGAGTCCCAGGAGATCCGGTTGGACGCAGAGATGGATCCGCTGGAGCCTGCATCACGGATCTGTGACTGCACATCAGGGCTGGATGTGGGAGGACTGATGGTCTGACTCCCTCCTGCATGGATCCAGGAGTTACAGTTCAGCTTCTTCGTTCCCTCCTTGCAAGTGAAAATTTTATTAGAAAGGATGGTTTGTGTACTTGCCCTAAATCCTTTTGGTTCTTCTTGTTTTATGACCACAGTGTTTCGCCGTAGATTTTCTCCCGTTCCAGAGCCTTCTCTTTGTCATTTATCATGCTGACAGTTTAATAGAATCCCAGGCCTGGCAGATGGAGCTGGGATGTCCTTTCCCACACATTGCTAAGGAGCTTTAACCCTATCAGGGAGTCTCTTGACACACTATGGTGAGAAATGGTGCTAACAATCCTGACAAAGCAGCAACCAGAAGGGGAGTACGAAGCTACATGCATCAACTTCATGTGGCTTTATCATCAGTGCTTCTGGCAAAGTTTATGAAGAGGGATTCTTTAGGATCCCTTGCGGGCCAATATGTAAGCAATTAGAGTGATCCACTTGGTTAGGTTAATAAAAGTCGTAGGAGGGAATGAAGTGAATTTTCTGGAAATACCATAGCACAGCGCAGGTTGTCTTCCAGATAATAGCAAGAAGATCAGGGTCTAGCAAGGCAAAATGAGTGTGAAAAGAGGTTACAGCCTACTCAGTTCAAAGAAAAAGTTACCACTCGCTGAGAATTTGCTATATTCCAGAAGAGTTCTAAATACTTTGCATACATTGTTTAATCTACTTGCCAACCTTTTCATGGACTTATTGTCATAACACAACTTTTCTGAGCTTTACCATATGCCACTGTGCTAAGCACTGTCATAGGCATTAGCTCAGTTTTTCTTCTCAGTGGCTTTGGCTATCAAATCTGTCTCCAGTATCTATCTATTTTTGTTAGACTCTACTGCCCCCGCCGTACGCTAGGCCACCAAGAAGATTTGAAAACTTTTTAGCATAAAATAAAGAGCTTACAGAAAAGGACACAATACAATAAAGTGCCCACATTTTAAGTGCATATACATATACATCCTTAAAGGGACTGCCTTGATCAAGATAGGGACCATATCGAGTGGTCTAGAGGGTTCCCTCAT
This sequence comes from Dama dama, assembly GCF_033118175.1. Taxonomy (NCBI): domain Eukaryota; kingdom Metazoa; phylum Chordata; class Mammalia; order Artiodactyla; family Cervidae; genus Dama; species Dama dama. The sequence goes on from NC_083692.1 coordinate 32,940,574, forward strand.
GCCCCTCCCACTGGACACACTCTCAAAGGAAACAGTTATTCTGACCCCTGTCATACACTGGTCTTGCCTGTTCTAGAACTTCATATAAATGGACTCATACTATATATGTCTAGTGTCTGGCTTCTTTCATGTAACATTATTTCTATGAGATTCATTCAAGTTGTTGCATAGATCAATAGTTTGCTTTTTTTCTCTATTGTGTTGTGTCCCCTCATGTGAATATACAACAATTGTTTGTTCATCCACAATTGTTTCTTGCTTAAATTACCAATTAGCCCCTTGGCTAACTGGTCTACGAGTATCTCCAATTGCCTTCTGATCTTTTCTCCACTCCATAGCCAGAATGGTCCTTTTATAGAGTGGCCCTTTCTAAGGGAGATACACACACTGAATCTAGCAACCACTAGTATTCTGACCAGTCTGGGTTGAATTTGGGGGTGAAGAGTACAACTGGAAAATTTCAATGCAGCATACACTTCTTTGTACAGCCAAGGCATGGCTTCTGCTCTTTAAGAATGTACAGGAAGCTCATAGGAAGACAGGGCATAAATTAGCAAATTCTGTTCAGTGTGGTTGGTTGTACTCAATACCAGCTTCAGGGAGATCACAAAGAGGACAAAACCCTCTTCAAGATTTCTTTCCTTGGCTTTGAGTCCACCCTCACTGAGAAACCATCTCATAACTGATTGGCCTCCAGGATATCTGTATATCTGGAAGTGGGTCCTAAATAGGAGGTGGAGGCAGATAAGTCAAGAACCTCATCGTTAAAAGGATACATTGGGCTTCTGGATTCACAGAAGGGTTTGTTTTATTGTCATGTCCTGGGTGTGGGTAGTATGATCCCATCTTTGAGATATTGTGCGTATACGGAGAGGAGTGTGTTTCTGCTCTGAGATGCTGAGAATCAGACCCTACAAATGTGCTGCCAAGTGGCATCATTTGGGTACCAGGAAGCCTCCTTTTCTGACATCTGTTGTTCTATAGCTTCCAACTGTATTCAGTTCAGGATACTTAACAGATTAGTCACCCAATGCATAATTTTCAACTTGACCTGACAGTGAAGTATAATAAAAAGCTTATCTGCTTATTTAAAATAGGTGTTGACAAGAAGACAAATGATCAGCTCCTTAGTTATATTAAGATAGTCTTCTTTTGTTGATGATGCCAGGAAAGTCTGTCAAGCCTGAAATTCTCAAATAACTTCTCACTTTTTCCAGTCCTGTCAAAGTGAGGCCCTCCTTTATGACCTGATTAAGTTTAACAAGTGAAACCATGTGAAAAATTGAAATCATTGGTTGGTTTTAATTGTCATTAGTTTTTGGTGAGTGATAAGTTTTCTTTTTCATGACTATAAATAGTTTTTCTCTGAGTATGGTATAAATTCAGCAATAGATTTTAGAAGTTTGTTTACTGAAATATTTATAGGAAAGTACACAAATGATATTCAGTTCAACAAATCATCTTAAGGAAAATGATGCCAGTGTGAAGTTGAGCAACTGTACATATTTTATACAGCTTTTTGTTATTGCTTTTGTTCTTTTTTTTTCACTGACTGTTGTTTTATATATCTAGGCACTAATAGATCTAACTAACTCTCTCAAAGGTTATCATGTTTATATACCTTGTGGAGCCATTTCTTCTCTTGTTGGGCACTTGAGTTTTCATCCTTTTGCTGTTTAAATAGTACTGCAAGGGTACTATTTGTATGACTGCCTTTTTCCTTTCTCTTGAGCTTGGAATGTTAAATTATCAGTTTCTTGGAACGTGAAATTACCAGTTCAAAACTCATAAATTATTTCAAGGCTCTTTTTCCACAGTTACAGATTGCTCATTATAATAGCAATGAATAGTACCTTGAATAATACTTACATTTCAGTTCAGTTCAGTTCAGTCGCTCACCCGCATCAGACTCTTTGCGACCCCAGGAATCGCAGCACGCCAGGCCTCCCTGTCCATCACCGACTCCAGGAGTTTACCCAAACCCATGCCCATCAAGTCGGTGATGCCATCCAGCCATCTCATCTTCCGTCCCCTTCTCCTCCTGCCCCCAATCCCTCCCAGCATCAGGGTCTTTTCCAATGAGTCAACTCTTCGCATGAGGTGGCCGAAGTATTGGAGTTTCAGCTTCAGCATCAGTCCTTCCAATGAACACCCAGGACTGATCTCCTTTAGGATGGACTGGTTGGATCTCCTTGCAGTCCAAGGGACTCTCAAGAGTCTTCTCCAACACCACACTTCAAAAGCATCAATTCTTCAGTGCTCAGCATTCTTCACAGTCCAACTCTCACATCCATACATGACCACTGGAAAAACCATAGCCTTGACTAGACGTATTTCTGTACACTAAAGCTAAACATTGTCTTTTATAATTTTTTAGTTTATTTTACCATGTTTTAGTATAATTGTATAAGGGATTTGATGTGGTCTATCTCCATTCATTATCTTTTTCTGAAATGGTTAATAAAATTTTGATGCATAGGTGTATCTCCTAACTATACGTAAGGTTGTGGGTATATGATATAGTTAGTAGTCAGTTATCTGAATTTAAAATTAAACCAACATACTTTTGAATTTTCATGGAGGATAAAAAGAATCCCAGTGATTATTTTGATTTGGGAAGGGGTTTGAACTGTCATATACTTTAATTGAAATTTTCTCAGCACCTACTTCGAGGGGTTGGTTTGTTTTGTCGACATGAAAAAGAGGATCCCATAAACCCGAGAGCTCCGTTTATTTTTTATTTATCATTTTTATTGAGATGTAATTGACATACAACAGATTCAGGGGTACAATACAATGATTTGATATGTGTATATATTACAAAATGATCACCATAGTAAGTTTAGTTAACATCCATCACCACATAATTACAAATTTTTGTTCTCGTGTTTAGAACTTCTAATATCTGTTCTCATAGCAATTTTCAAATATACTATGTGGTATTATTAGCTATAGTCACTGTGCTGTACATTACATTCCCAGGACTTATTTATTTTACAGCTGGAAGTTTGTGCCTTTGGACAACCTTCACCCATCCCTCACTCTATTTAGCTCTTTAAAGAGGAGAGGGTAACAGGGCACCAACAAAGCAAGTTTGCTGGGACTGAGACCTTAAAGCTTGGCCTCCTTCTCTTGTTGATTGGCTGTTAGTGTCCTGTGGTCCAGGAAAGAGCATGTATGTATATGCTGACTAAGAACAACATAGCCTAGTTCTTTTTGAAGGAAAAAGCTGTCAAGAGCTGGGGCTTCCAATAAATAATGGCAAATGGATTGTGTTATGAGTTAGGCATTTAGACACAAACAGCTTGAATTGAGTTACCCACAATTTATCACAGCTTATAAAGGAGATCAAGCTTCTGGAATATGATAAATGAGTTCTTGGGAGGCAATGGGGTATAATTGTGTGCTAGAGAATGTGTACTTTGGAGACAAATAGAGCTGGATTTGAATCCTGCTTTTTCCTTTACTAGTTAGGTAAACTTGGAGAAGATTTTTAGGCTTTCTAAGCCTTACTTTCACAGTTTGAAAAATGGGAATCAAATATCTCAAAGAGTAACTGTCAAGTTAAAGCAAGATAATACATATATAACGAGTGACACATAACATCTGTTCAGTGTAGGTTAGGCATTGGTCTTTTTCTGTGGGTGAATGTGGAGACTTTAAGCTTCATAAAGATGGTGATGGCAGCACAAAGGGGGCACTAGAAGAGAACTGGTTGCTTCTCAACCTTGTGAAGATGGCTTTAGGAAAGGAAAAGAGCTGAAGTTTTCGTAAGCAGGTGGCATAGATTTCCATAAGCAGCTGGGATTCTCAATTGATAAAAAAGTATTTAGAGCCCTGACTATTTTTCCCTATCTTCAAAAAAGGTCCAATTCTATCCCTTAAGTGTTTTTCTCTCTTTTAAGCAAGAAACAGGGTAATATAAGCTAAATATGTGCTGTTCTGTGCTTAGTTGCTCAGTCATATCTGACTCTGCAACTCCGTGGACTATAGTCCATCAGGCTCTTCTGTCCATGGGGATTCTCTAGGCAAGAATATTGGAGTGAGTTGCCATGCCTGCCTTGGGGGGAATCTTCCCAACCCAGGGATCAAACCCAGGTCTCCCGCATTGTGAACTGATTCTTTACCATTTGAGTCAGCAGGGAAGTTCAAGAATACTGGAGTGGGTAGCCTACCACTTTTCCAGGGGAATGTCCTGACCCAGGAATCAAACCAGGGTCTCCTGCATTGCAGGCAAATTCTTTACCAGCTGAGCTACCAGGGAAACCCAAGCTAAATATAACCTGCAATAAAAACTATTCACTGATTTTTTTTTTTTAACAAGACGAATTTTAGAAAGACACGTTGTCTGCACTGGTTTGCAGGCTACTAAAACCTTGCAGGAGTATACAGGGAGAACATTTATTATTTTTGGAGAAAGGAAGATGCCCTGGAATTCAACTCTCTACAAGACTGTATTCACTGGATGAGTATAACTCCTTTTGTGAAAAATACCAACCGTGGAGTGGATACTACCTCTAACACCAAGGTGCTAATCCAAGTCATTTGTGTCTCCTACACAAAACAAACAAACAAAAAATTGTAATCCACACTTCATCCCTCAGGAGAGAAGGAGTATTGGGTATTGAAAACCGTAATCAGCTTTGAAACTTCAAACGAATTATTTCTGTCACATCTGCCAGCAGGTTCCTCTCCTGCGGAGTAGTTCTGGGAGCTGTGGATCCGGGAGTGGAATTATTTTTGGCTCACTTTATAGTTGCCTGAGACGTGTTAATGGACTTGGTGATGGTAGCCACACCCTCTGCCCACTGAATGCCCCTCCTGGAGGCCAGTGCGGGAAGGGTGTGAGGAAGTTCTTTTCTTGAGACCAAAAGTATCCTCTGACTAATGTGTCTAGACATGGCTTTTCAAAAACGGAAAGCCTAGTGATCATGCTTGATCTCAGACCCTCCCTCCAATATGGCATTGTGGTATTACCACAAACTCTTCAAGCCACATGTTCTGGATCTCTTTCCTCACTGATTAAAAGTGAAGAGATGAGGGAAAATGCACTTAGACAAGGACATGAGAAATACCTCCCAAACTAACTTTAACTCGAAATTTTATTTTATTTTATTTTTTTATAATGCATATTCAACTTTATTCATTAGGACTTATAAAAATTTACAATGTAGTATTAGTTTCTGATGTACCTAAAGTGATTCAGTTACAATATATATTTATTCTTTTCCATTATAATTTATTATAAGATATTGAATACAGTTTCATGTGCTAGCAGTAGGACCTTGTTGCTTATCTATTTTATATCATCATGATAGTCCTCAGGACTTTATTTTTTGGAGCAGTTTTAGGTTCACAGCAAAATTGAAGGGAAGATGCAGAGATTTCCCATAGAGTCCCTGTTAGAATTTTAGAATTTCATGAATAATACATGAGCACAGGGATTTTGTAAAATGATTTCTGTACTTGTATTCTCATTTTAGCAAAACTCTGGGAGTTCTTTGTCTATGTATTATAAAACTATATAGGCCTTGTCTATAGTAATCTAAGAATTATAAACCCAGAAAGAGTCTTAAGCTGTTAGTCCATTTACTGTATTCTTATTATTTCTACTTTAAGTTACCATACTGGTGATAGAATATAAACTCCAGGAGGGCAGGTCACTTGCTTAGTTTACCACGGTATTAAAACTACATCAAAACATGACAAACAGAATAGATGTTTAGTGAAAATTTCTTGAATGAATGAATGAATATCTATTTTTTAAAATAAAAGATACCATTTTAGTGAGGCATTTCAAAGACAACTTACGCTTTCCCATTAGACCCACTGGGTTTTAAAAAAAAATTTTTTTATGCTTTTGAAGTCAACAAAAAGGTCTTTGTTTTTGTTTGTTTGTTTGTTTGTTTTTACCCATAAAAGAGATCCACCATCTGCAAATACTGGGAAAACAGCAATTTGATACATTCCTCTGACTGATCAGGTCCCAGCATCCCTTGTTTTTCCTCATGTCAAGCAAGTTTACAAGAGGAGATGTTCAGCCTTCCCTAGACACTTGTTTCAGCTGGTATTTTTTTCTCCTGCATCTAAACTTAAACTATCAGGCTCCAAAGAGCTTGCTTAGTTTTATTTGCCCCTCTGCAGAAAAGAAGAAAGAGTTTGTCAATATATATTAACATTCATATTTTGGGGAAAACTGTTAACTTGTCCTCTAGTTTTTCTCCTCTAACATCAATCAAACTATGTATGAAGTTTCTGCTGGGAGCCCAGCACTCTACCTTCCCATTGTTTCATGCCTTATTTTCAAGACTTTCAATAACATCTTTTTCATTCTTCTCTAAATCTTCTCCAGTTTGTCCACAGCTTGTTTAAAATATGAATCCATAAAATTTGGCATACAGTGGTTAAGTATGTGAGGAAAATCAGGTTGGGCACAGGTTTTCCAGTGAGACCTAGACTCCCTTTTATTCATATTCAGAAAAAGAAGTATTGATGAATGAAACCCCACACAGCTGTGGCATGGGGAGAGGGGGTTACAAGCATGAAGACAGGGTAAGAAACTTGATGTCTTCCAAAATGTCTCCTGTAGTATATAATTTTTCTTTCATAGAAAATAAATAGCACATTATAATCAAACTTTCAAAATGCTGGAAATTTTCTTGCTTTATCTGGCTCTGTATTAGAGTGTCATTGTCACAATTATGTTGTGTAACAAACCACCCACAAACTCAGAAGCTTACAAAACAAAACAAGGGGAAGAGGATGAAGGCCCTCCACACCCAGCTGCTGAAACCATAGAACATGCCAAGAACCACCTGAACTGTCCCTTCCTGGAGATAAAAAGAGCTTTTAAAGTGTTGGGTTAAACAAAACAACCCCAAAAGAACTGATGTGTGTTAAAATTCCAGTGAAGAGTAATTGGTGATTTTTGGCCGAAACTAAATAATCCTTAATAAATAACTATTTTATAATAAGAAAGAGTTTACTGTAGTCTGCCTGAAATAGGGACAAAACTGAACAAACAAGATGAGTTAGATTCTCTGGAAAGTGTGAAAGCTGTCAGTGAACTCCATTCTCCTCTATCAGGAGAAGTTAATGACACTGAGATTAATGACACTTGTGCAGAAAATTCAGGACTTGTTAACAATCTTGATAGGAAGATGGTTGGCTAATCAAGATGAAACTGAGCTACCCTTCAGAACTAGATGAACTAATGAGCGAGGAAGCATATGAGAAACACATAAAACCTACTGAGGAGTGAAAATGGAACCCCTCAATAAGCTAGTTGGAAACAAATTGTAACTCATGCTGAGGGGTCAGCTGACTCAGCTGAGCTAGGCTGGCACCAGCCGGGCAGCGTTGCTTTAGGCTGTTGGTCACCTGGGCTTGTCTCCAGGGTGTGGGTCGATTCCTGTCTGCCCCATCTGTCCTCCCATCTTCCTGGGGCCAGTGGCTGCATGAAGCATGTTCCTATGAAGAAGGGCAGGAGCACAAGAGGCTAGCACGTGGAAGGCCACTGTTTATGCTTTGTCTGTCAACATTCTCTTGGTTAAAACAAGTCACACGTTCATGTGCAACGTCATGGGGAACATGGGAGGATACTGTAGCCACAGTGGGAAGAGGCAGGGATAGAATATTTATTAAACAGTGATCAAAATGGTCACCCAACTCACTGGACTGCAAACTTTACAAAAGCAGGACTTTTGTTTGTTTTGCTCGACAATGTATCCCCAGGGCCCTGCAAATGTAGTGGCTCAATGAACATTTGTCAAATGAATGGATGAGGAAGCCAGTAATATAGACCCAGCAAGAGCAGATGAAGAAGAATACTAATGGCAACAGAGCAGGATATTTTCCTTATAGCAAAAGCTTTCATTTTTTTTTTATTTTTTTATTTTTATTATTATTATTATTTTTTTTTCCAGTGGGTTTTGTCATACATTAATATGAATCAGCCATGGATTTACATGTATTCCCAATCCCGATCCCCCCTCCCACCTCCCTCTCCACCCGATTCCTCTGGGTCTTCCCAGTGCACCAGGCCGGAGCACTTGTCTCGTGCATCCCACCTGGGCTGGTGATCTGTTTCACCATAGATAGTATACATGCTGTTCTTTTCAAATATCCCACCCTCACATTCTCCCACAAAGTTCAAAAGTCTGTTCTGTATTTCTGTGTCTCTTTTTCTGTTCTGCATATAGGGTTATCGTTATCACCTTTCTAAATTCCATATACATGTGTCAGTATGCTGTAATGTTCTTTATCTTTCTGGCTTACTTCACTCTGTATAATGGGCTCCAGCTTCATCCATCTCATTAGGACTGGTTCAAATGAATTCTTTTTAATGGCTGAGTAATATTCCATGGTGTATATGTACCACAGCTTCCTTATCCATTCATCTGCTGATGGGCATCTAGGTTGCTTCCATGTCCTGGCTATTATAAACAGTGCTGCGATGAACATTGGGGTGCACGTGTCTCTTTCAGATCTGGTTTCCTCAGTGTGTATGCCCAGAAGTGGGATTGCTGGGTCATATGGCAGTTCTATTTCCAGTTTTTTAAGGAATCTCCACACTGTTCTCCATAGTGGCTGTACTAGTTTGCATTCCCACCAACAGTGTAAGAGAGTTCCCTTTTCTCCACACCCTCTCCAGCATTTATTGCTTGTAGACTTTTGGATAGCAGCCATCCTGACTGGCGTGTAATGGTACCTCATTGTGGTTTTGATTTGCATTTCTCTGATAATGAGTGATGTTGAGCATCTTTTCATGTGTTTGTTAGCCATCTGTATGTCTTCTTTGGAGAAATGTCTGTTTAGTTCTTTGGCCCATTTTTTGATTGGGTCATTTATTTTTCTGGAATTGAGCTTCAGGAGTTGCTTGTATATTTTTGAGATTAATCCTTTGTCTGTTTCTTCATTTGCTATTATTTTCTCCCAATCTGAGGGCTGTCTTTTCACCTTACTTATAGTTTCCTTTGTAGTGCAAAAGCTTTTAAGTTTCATTAGGTCCCATTTGTTTAGTTTTGCTTTTATTTCCAATATTCTGGGAGGTGGGTCATAGAGGATCTTGCTTTGATTTATGTCGGAGAGTGTTTTGCCTATGTTCTCCTCTAGGAGTTTTATAGTTTCTGATCTTACATTTAGATCTTTAATTCATTTTGAGTTTATTTTTGTGTATGGTGTTAGAAAGTGTTCTAGTTTCATTCTTTTACAAGTGGATGACCAGTTTTCCCAGCACCACTTGTTAAAGAGGTTGTCTTTTTTCCATTGTATATCCTTGCCTCCTTTGTCAAAGATAAGGTGTCCATAGGTTCGTGGATTTATCTCTGGGCTTTCTATTCTGTTCCATTGATCTATATTTCTGTCTTTGTGCCAGTACCATACTGTCTTGAATGAAACTCTTTAGTGATACTTTAAAATTAAATGGATTTTGATTCAATAAGTTCTATGGTTAGAGCAGTAACTTGCACACAGTAATCACTGTATTGTTATTATTTAGTTGCTAAGCCATTTCTGACTCTTCGCAACCCCATGAATTGTAGTCTGCCAGGCTCCTCTGTCCATGGGATTTTCCAGTCAAGAATACTGCAGTGGGTTGCCATTTCCTCCTCCGAGCACCATATAGTACTTGACAAACTAAATTGCAAACGAAGTTACCTTATTGTTTATATTTTTTCCAAGTTGGAACAAAGTTCAAATATTCTAACTTCTCTATCATGGCTCCTTGTTCTCCCAGTGTCTCCCATCAAACAGATCATATCGCTTAAAGTGATGATGTTAATGAAGATGATAATAATAACACCTAGTATTGATGGAGCCTTTACTATGCACCAGGCAATGTGCTAAGTGGTAAGCATGCATTATTTCATTTAATTCTTAAAACAAATGTATTAGGTGGAGCATATTATTAGTATCTTTTTGCAAAGTTAGTCTTTCTGATTCCAAAGTCTGTGTTTTTTATTGCTGTCTTTCCAACATTGAAGGAGGCTGCAGGTGGAAGCCCTCTTGACTCTCCTGTTGAAGTCATGTTGACATCAAGTACTCATTGAAAGCAGTACACAAGTTCTATAAAGTGCCTCTGAGAACACATCTTTTCTGTCTTGAGGGAGGTAATTGAGATCTGAGGCTTTTAACCTGTTTCTTAACAGTTTAGCCTGAAATTTAGGAAGAACCCAAATCTCCTTTCCTCTGAGGTCCTTCTGGGCTCAGACTTGGTTCATGAGTAAGTATGAAAGGAGATGTTACAGTGAAGTTAATTAAGCAGAGTGGGTCTTCTATAACCAAGAATTCCATGGAGGACTTTTAATTTATTTTTTAAAAATAATATTTATTTGCTGTGGTGGATCTTTGTCGTGGCATACAGGATCCTCAATCTTCATTGCAGCCTGCTTGATCTTTAGTTGTGACATGTGGAATCTAGTTCCCTGACCAGGGATTGAACCCTTGTCCCTTGCTTTGAGAGCACAGAGCCTTAGCCCCTGGACCACCAGAGAAGTTACCATGGAGGACCTTCTAGAGTTTAACAGAGACACCAGAGTCTACTTTGTCCCTTGGTCAAGGAATCTGCACCATCAGCATTTTCATGGTGCAGGAGAAGTCGTTTGCCATGGTTTATTGCAGGGAAATTATCTTGAGCAGACCTGTGTGTGTGTGCACATCTGTGTGTGTGTTGCTGTCAGCTGACACCCAAGAAGCAGGCAACTACAAACTTCGCCTAGTTAGCTGTGACTTTGAATCACTCTAGCGAAGGTGATGTGTTGAGTTTCCCCCTTGAGAATAATGCCCAGAGGAGGCTGTGCACAGGCTGAGGGTAGCTCTGCTAATCTTTACGGTGCCTTTGACACTTTCCTGGATGGATTCCTTTGCTGGAGCTCTGTAAGCAATGGTTCCCTTGACAGCAGGAGAGAAACAGCGCCCTAGCTTGCAGCTCTCTGATCACATGTAACTCTTCACTGAGGTGATGAGATGCACATCCTTCAAAGTGACACCCGAGAAAGCTGCGTTTGTCACTCACAGAGAGGCTGCCCAGTCAGTGGTGCAGCAGTGAGGGGTGTTGGATTTCAGTTTTCAGTCTTAGTAGACAGCACCATTCCCAAGGAATGATAGCAGCCCATTTATCAGGTTCTGCAGGACAGTTGGCAAGAAGAGTCTGTATTACCTGTCTAACAGTTGACCTGCCATGACTTTAACATACAAAGTGTGGGGAAAGCATCAGAGTCCGACTGTGGTCCAATACTGCCTCTCTCTCATCAGGGGTCACCTGCCTCTCCTGTATTTAGGTTGGCAATTCCACCAGGTTGTTACCTGGCCTTCAACCATTTTTTCCAGCACTGCCCTTGTTTCTGCTCAGAATGGCAGGACTGTGGGCCTCCCTCCATGTAAACCTGCTCTGCAGTGCTGGTTCCATAGGGAAATTACAGTTTTCTTTACTGCTTTGTCCGTAAATTATTCAGAGTCCCTCGCTGAAGGCTACTGTGTAGAGACTTTTAGCTAGGTTTTTCCCAGAGGGAAAGTATAGCACAGCAGGAAACAGGTAACATTAAAAATGGAAAAACATTTTAACTTAAGGATAGTAAAGTACTTAAGGACATGGTATTCTTAAATGTCTTGACCATTTACCACAGGGAATTTTTTTCCCCTGGGTTCCCCACCTTGTTAGGGATCCTTTCTCTTTCCCTCTCCTCACTTTCTAGATGAGCCTGCAACACCCAATTCACCCTTCCTTTATTATGCCTAGTAATTTAGCTTTTCATACTCCTTTCTTCACTCCACCCTGACCTGCTGTTGTATGATCAAAAACTTAATCAGGAGTTTGGCTAAAAGACAAAGTCTTACACACGTGGCTATGCCTTGAACTGTACAGAGGCAGCAGGAACTTGGAAATCACATTTTTTCCTTAATATGGTAAGAGTCAAGTTCTTAGAACTACCTAACCAGTTTTTGGTCAGTGGAACGAAGATGGTAGAAAAATATATTAATTTCCTCTTTCTTCCTACTTCCTTCATCTTTCTAGAAGGACCAAAATGTTATCCCCTACCTCTGACTTACATTAAGATGTTGATTTTGAAAAATCCCTACCTTATGCTTGGGGCAGAGATATATCTTATTCAGGATGTTATCTACTCTAATTCTGGAAAAGAATTCTGTCAGCAACCTGAGTGTTCTTGAAAACAGACTCTTCCCCATTTGAGCCTCCAAATGAGATCACAGCCCAGCCACCACCTTGACCATACCCTGTGAGACCCTGGACAGAGGACTCAGCTAAGCTGTGACTACACCTTGGACCATGGAATCTGTGAGGTGGTAAATCATGTTGTTCTAAGCCACTATGTTTGTGGTAAGTATTGTGCAGCCATGTGTAATGAATAAAAGCACCTGCCTCGTGGAGTTGTTAGAATTAAATGAGCTAAAACATGTAATGTGTTCAAAATAGTGCTTGGTGCACAGTAAGCAGATGTTAGCTGTGAAGTAATAGCGCCTTTTATAAATTTCCTCTCATAATCACTCTGTTGACAAATATTTATTGGGTGCTTACCATGTGCCTGTGTACTCCCCCCTTTTTAAGCTCCTTATAGCCTAGTGGGAAAATAATTCATTAACATTGTTTATAGCTATAAAGAGTAATATAGGGAAGAGTACCATAAAGGGAAAATTCAGTGGACTATGGAAGGATATAGAAGGACCCAGCATTGACTTAAAGAAAGAGAAGGATTGGTTGAGGTGATGTTTAAGCAGCAAAATTAAGGCTGAGTAGGAGGGAGGGATAAACAGTGGGAGAAAGATGAGTCTTGATCAGCGCTGTCCAGTGGAACTTTCTGAGTTGATAGAAATGTCAGTTCTGTCCAGTCTAGTAGCCACTAGCCATTTATGACAACTAATTGCTTTAAGCATGGCCAGTCAACTGATGAACTGACTTTTAAATTTTATTTCATTTTAATTCAACTGCATTAAAACATTCCCACAGTATTGGACAGTGTAGTGAAGAGGGAAAAAACATGTGAAAGGATTCTAAGGCTGGAGAAAATATATTTTATTTAAACCACTGAGAGAACTACAGTTTGACTGAAGCTAAGACTGAGCATTTTGTAATTGTGTTATTCAGTCAAACATCAGCAATACCAATGAACACTTATACAGCACTTATTCTGTACCAGGCACTGTTCTAAGTGTCTTTCCTATGCAAGCTTATTTATACCTGACAACAACCCCATGAGCGAGAGCTTTCATCACCTGCATTACAAAGGTGCTGCTGCTGCTAAGTCACTTCAGTCGTGTCCGACTCTGTGCGACCCCATAGACGGCAGCCCACCAGGCTCTGCCGTCCCTGGGATTCTCCAGGCAATAACACTGGAGTGGGTTGCCGTTGCCTTCTCCAATGCATGAAAGTGAAAAGTGAAAGTGAAGTCGCTCAGCCATGTCCGACTCTTTGCAACCCCATGGACTGCAGCCTACCAGGCTCCTCCGTCCATGGGATTCTCCAGGCGAGAGTACTGGAGTGGGTGCCACTGCCTTCTCCGTACAAAGGTGCAGTAGGGTTCAATTTACTTGTCCCTGGGGATGTATCAAGTGATTAGCTGAGCTGGGCAGGCTGGGTCCAGAGCCTGTGATTTGTCTACTGCGCAGTGTTGACTTTCACAGGCACAGAAAAGAATGGTAAGGCAAGTTTAGGAGCAGAGTACTCTTTAGTTCCCTACTTAGATCACTGTACCTGTGTATATTACAGAAATGAAATATCTTCTGGTGGAAAAGAAACATTTCCAAATAACAAAATATCTGTATCTAGTGAACTCTTCTTGAATTATATCTTTTAGAAAAGTTTTGGTATTCCTACTGTTTATGATATCCTTATGGAAGTATAGAGAGAAGAGAGTTTTTCAACAAGGGAGTTCGTAACCTTCTTTGTTTTACTCTAACTTGATCATTTAGTAACTGTTTCCATGAACATGGGGAGTCAGTGCTATGGGCATAGTTATTATTTCTGTTTTATACTAGTCACAACAACAAAGCTTGTATAAAATCTTAGAACTTTAAGAAATGTATTTCTGATTTCCAGAGGTACATAATGGATGCTTAGACTCATTCTAGAGAGGTTCTCTCTGTATATGTTGGCATAATGGATGTAAGACATCAGAGACTACGAAAAGAAGTAGCTGCTTTTTAAATTAATTTATTTACGGCTGTGCTGGCTCTCTCTAGTTGTGTCAAGATGGGGATACTCTCTAATTGCAATGCACGGGCTTCTCATTGCAGTGGCTTCTCTTGTTGCCGAGTATGGGCTCTAGGTGCACAGGCTTCAGTAGCTATGGTGGGTGGCCTCAGTAGTTGGGGTTCCCAGGCTCTAGAGCACAGGCTCAATAGTTGTGTGTGGGCTTCATTGCTCTGTGGCATGTGGGATCTTCCTGGACCAGGAATCAAACCTGTGTCTCTTGCATTGGCACGCAGATTCTTTACCACTGAGCCCACTGTGGCTGCTTTTTCTGCCGTTCGTTTTTATGAAGCTTGTAAGACTAAAATATCCCTCTTGGAGGGATGGCTTAGTGTCAGTATCTCCTGGGTGAAAAGGGGACTAAATGTAAAAGAGTTCCTAATCCATCTTGAACATTTTAACCAAGTTGCAAACCCAGTGGGTATTTGGAGATTATACCACCAGAGGGAGTGGGATTGCATTTTTTAAACTTTTAATCCCATCTCTGAACATCCTTTACTGGCTGCTTTAGTGTTACAAATAAAGGTGATTTCATATATGATTAAAAGTCAAAACATCTTGAAGAACAGATGCTCAGTTACTATTGACTTTGTTTAATTGGATTCCTGAAAATAAGAAGTACCTATAAGAATTGATCATGCTTTGACAGAAAAGGCTTCAGCATTTGGCAATATTCTCAAAATGCCAGAGAAGGGTTCTAATGGTTGCTAAATTAGAACATTTAGAAAAGTATCTTAAATAGTAAAAGAACCTGGAGATAAAATTTGTAAGTTATTTTTATCCTTTATATTTTTAGCTCTATCACCTGACCTTTTAGTTGGAAAAGGCTCCTTTCTCCTTGTGTTTGTGATTTTAAAGTTAGAAACTAGTTGGAGTTTGTAAATAACACAGGCAACCAAATAATAATTCTTCCTAAAAATCTAGAGGGGAGAATTGGTTTAGAAAATAAATGAGCCTAGAGAGACTGAAAGGTAAATACCTGAAGAAGAGTTAATTGCTCATTCAGGTCTGACTCTTTGCCACCCCATGGACTGTAGCCTGCCAGGCTCCTCTGTCTGTGTAATTCTTCAGACAAGAATACTGGAGTAGGTAGCCATTCCCTTCTCCAAGGGATCTTTCTGACCCAGGGATTGAACCTGGGTCTCTTGTATTGCAGGCAGATTCTTTACCATCTGAGCCACCAGGAAAGTGAAACCATATTAGCACATTCCATGGGATTCAGGAAAGAAAAGGCCAAGTTAATACAAACTTGATCTTCATTTTTGCCACCTCAACCCTGACTGTGCATTGGAATCACCAGAGGAAAACTAAAACATACCAATGATGAGGCCCCACTCCAGAATAATTAAATCAGAATTCCAGAGGATGGGGATGCAGTCAAAACAGAGATAGCCTATTAACAGTTTCATCTACATCATTAAGTCTCCTTGTTTGTGCCTGTGTGTGAATGAGTTACTTTACCTCTTTCTCTCTTTTTTTGTTTCTTTCATTTTAAGACTGCAAGTCATCCTTCTTCACCTAAATTAGAAAGTCCTTGCCAATTCCAGAGGTTAAAATCCTAAAATGATGATGTGTTTTATTTGTAGAAGTTAAATGCTACAATGACAGTGCCATTCAAAGAAACATTCATTCTGGTGCTATTGCTTTTGAGTGAACAGCCTATGGAAGAGTGACTACCCCAGGGATCTTCTCACCCCAACACTGTGAGAATGTGACAGAAATGATATTTTATAAATATTAAACGGACATCGTCCAATTTCCATCTTGAATCAGTTGGTTCTTTCCACAATCATGCTGTATGATGAACAAGTCTCAGGCACACAACTATAAGCCTTTATTTGTCATGTGTCTGCGGTCACCTGGGGGGTTGGTGCATATGTACTGGGCTCTGCTGGCTGAGAGCCAGGGCTGACTGTGAAAGGCTTGGTACTTACACTAGAAAACTCACCTTCCTCTTGTAGATGATGGAGAAACAGTAAAGGGTTTTTTTGAACAAGGATGGTGATGGGATGACATTTGTGTTTTGGAGCTATCCTACATGGTGTGGCAGGCAGGTTGGAAGGAGACGAGACTGGAGGTGAGGAACCCTCTGAGGAGACTGGCCATTGGTCCAAGTGAGAGATAGGGAGGCCCAGATCACACCAGGTCTCAGTGGGGATGCCAAGGAAAGTGATTCTCCTCTCCTAACACTTCTGCAGGCTGCCCACCATCTCAGATGACCCTGAACACCATCCCTCCCTCAGAGCTCTGACCTGAGGCCTGGGAGGATTTAGTTCTGGTTCTAGTTCTGTCTTCACACAGTTGTTTGCCTCTGGACACATCACCAAAATTATCTGGACTTCAGTGTCCTCATTTGAAAGATGTTAAACACACCACCCAGGTGGTGCTAGTGGTAAAGAACCCATTTGTCAATGTAGGAGTCTTAAGAAACATGGGTTTGATCCTTGGGTGGGGAAGATCCCCTGGAGGAGGGCATGGCAACCCACTCCAGTATTCTTGCTTGGAGAATCCCATGGACAGAGGAGCCTGGCGGGCTACAGTTCATAGGGTCACCAAGAGTCAAACACGACTGAAGTGACTTAGCATGCAAATACACTAGATGACTTCCAAATTCTCTGCCCCAGACTGTGCAGTAGATAATTGAGCAGAAAATAAAGACCCATGAGTCTACAGCTTCATGTTATTCTTAGTTGTGGAATATTTTCTTCAAATAAAATATTATGCAGAAACTTGATATATCAAAAGATTAAAGTTGACAACATCTGGCTGATGTGGAGGCGAGAACAGAGAACCCTGTCTTGCTTGGTATGGCCACTCCTGGTTGGGGGGTGAGGGCGGGTCCCAGGGCTCAAATTTGATGGTTCAAACCCTGGGCAGAGCCAGGCTTGGGGGAAGCATTAAGTTGTCCAGCTCCAGGGCAAGGAGTGCACCAGATCCTGACCCTCATGGTCATGTAGTTAGTGACAAAGTCAGAAAAACCTAGTTATCCTGATTCTTTCTCCAATACAGGTACTAACCAGCCTAACCTTGGTTAGGTTCCAAGATCAGATGAGATGGGGTTCACTCAGTGTGGTATGGCTATAGACCTGAATCTTTCTATTGTTTCCTGACGAGACCCGATCTTCAAACTAGTATTAGCTTGAAAAGTGCCGTGTCAAATACCTTGCAAAACTCCTTAGACTTTGAGATTTGGCAACACTTGATGTTAAGGTTTTCCCACACCAAGGTTATGATAATGTTCTAAGGATGTAAAAGGTTGGGGCCTCAATTACCCACACATCCTTGTTTAGGAGAAGACCAGGATTTGTTTCCCAAGGAAAATTTTGACTCTGCCTGGATGAAATGCCAGAGATGCTTCGCTCTCCAGTGTAGGCATGAATCAATACATTAGACAATATCAAACATATCTTTAGATTTGTTGCTTGTTAAAGAGGCACATGGATCTTCCTTTAAGGAGTAATGCAGAATATTTGGCTCCAAGGATTTGTCTGTAATAACCAATATTAAGTGAATCCGTGAAGTATGCAATTATCTATTAAACACTTTCTCTGTGCTTGGCACTGTGCTAGGTGTTGGGAATAGAATGATGAGCAAAAGCGAGCTAGGAGCTGCCTTGAGGAGCACACAGTCTAGGAGTGAAGACACACAGGTAAAGAGGGCTTCCCTGAAGAAGCAGCCTCTAGCTTGAGACATGAAGGGAAATTTCCAGACAAAGGCAGGGACCAAAGGATTGCAGGAGACAGTGTTCAAGATATAGGGAACAGCCCATTTAAGGATCTGGAGTGGGAAGAGAATGTGACTTTTTCAGTAAACTTCAAGAAGTTCATCTCGATCACTAGGATGAAGGAAATAGAGAGTTGAGATTGGAGATGTAGTTGGAGGCCTGTCTGTATTCAACCATCGAGGGTGTGGAATTGATGCTAGGGGACTTGTATAGCCATTCAGCCATTCATTTTATCCTTTTTAAATTATTATTATTGTTTGATTGGTTTATTTACTTATAATTGAATCATAATTGCTTTACAATATTGTGTTGGTTTCTGCCAAATAATTATTATATTTAATTGAAGTATAGTTGATGTATATCATATAAATTACAGGTGTACAATATAGTGATTCTCAATTTTTAAAAGTTATACTTCATTTATAGTCAGTAAAATATTGACTATTTTTGTGAACTACTTTTTGTACAATATTTTGTACAGCATTTCCTTGTAGCTTATTTTATACCTAATAGTTTGTACTTTTTAATCCTCTGTCCCTATATTGCCCCCCACCACTCCTTACATTCAGGTGTTTCAAGTGGAGCTTTGTTTTAGAGAAAACAGACTGGCTGTGGTTTGGGGGATGGATTAAAATAGGGCAAACGAATGAGAAGGCTGGGTGGTAAATCCAGGCTAAAATGAGGGTCACCTGACCTTGGGGAGGGATATTTAAAAAAGAGATTTAGTGATATTTACCAGTGTCTCATTTGAGAGAATCTCTATTTACAGAGACATCCCTGAAGGTTAGTAGCCTGTGAGTCTCCAACCTTTGGTTTTGGATTAGTTAGAAATGATAAGAAGATGTTGTAACGGAAGTGCTTTATCAGGGTAATTTTACTCAAGGGTGCTTTAAAATGGGTCCATCAGGTTATATGTTTGCTTATCTTCCTATGGATGGTTCTTCAGTCTGCTGTTTAGAATATTACCTGAGATCCTCTTTAGGAACATGCCCGGCAAAATTTACTTTCAGGGACCACACCAGTGATGGGCTGTGTTTCTCCTGACTGTGTTTTGAGCTCGGACTGGGATGAGTGGTGTTAGTGACCACAAATTCCATTTTGGTTGGTGTCTAGGAAGCCCCAAGCCAAATTATTGCTTCTTCTGGCAAAGTGTATTAGTCCTTGTGGCATTTACTGACCTCATTCTGGCTTCATTTTCTGGTTTCTATTTTTAATTTTACTTTCTTCCCAGTTCCCTACTTGTTTATTTAAATCTTATTTATCTCAAATCTTGCAATATAGTATCTTCATAAGTCACTTCAATTCCTGAGACTGAGTATAAATAATTATAATAATATGAAAAGAACTTCCTGGATCTTTGTGCCACAGGACACTTAGGAAGTTAATATTGGATATATACACCTAGAGAGAAGGCAATGGCAACCCACTCCAGTATTCTTGCCTGGAAAATCCCATGGACAGAGGAGCCTGGTAGGCTGCAGTCCACGGGGTCGCGAAGAGTCGGACACGACTGAGCGACTTCACTTTCACTTTTCACTTTCCTGCATTGGAGAAGGAAATGGCAACCCACTCCAGTGTTCTTGCCTGGAGAATCCCAGGGACAGGGGAGCCTGGTGGGCTGCAGTCTATGGGGTCGCACAGAGTCGGACACGATTGAAGTGACTTAGCAGCAGCAGCAGCATATACACTTAAGTGTTTAATTGTGAGTTAAAAATTTAGACTCAAGTTTTTGAAAATCTAAGAGTTTCTCTTCACTTATACTGCTTAACTGTGTTTCTTGGTCTTTTCTCCTTCAGATTATAATTCGAGTACCACCAACTTTTCCCTTCTGATTTAAGCTGAAAAGTAGTGCTTTCTGTTTTTGTAAGGGGTAACTTATCTTTACCAGTAATTCTATAATTTTTCATGTGGGAGAATCTTTGAGTATTTGCACAGACTCATTTAAAAATATAAATCTGGTTATATTGGGTTAGTTTTTATTCTGAGTCACAGAAATAAATCTCTTCCCCTCTCTTTTCCTTCAACAGTCAGGCTCTGTCTATATACTAGAAATATGGATTTAAAGATTTATTTGTATCCCAAAGAAACTAGAAATCTACTGGAGGTGGGAAGTCAATCAGATTTTCACTGTGTAGTGTGATAAATGCCCCCACAGGAGGTGAGCACAGTGAAAGCCTTAACTTCCCAGAGCCCTACTTTTTGTTGTGGTTGTGGGAACAGCCCTGCTGAGTCAAACTCACTGCCTTTCTTTGTTGTGTGTCTGATTGTACCAACGTTGTGCAGACTCATCCTGTGTAAGTGTCCGACTTCTTGCTCCCTGTTTGGAAGTCAGAGGGTTTGGAATTACATGTTATGCAAATAGCTGCAGCTTCTATTCAGGCAAAATCTCATGATTGCAGGTAACATTTTAATGCCAGAGTTTCCTTAATAAAGTTACTTTTCTCTTAATGAGTGATTGGAAGATTGCTTTTGCTGATCTGGAACCAAAGAATTCTTTTAAAGGAGACAAGGACATTTTTATTACATCTCCAGTTAAGAAAGCACATGCTTATTAAGTGCCTGATCAATCTGCTTTGCAACACTGGCATTGGTTTACACTGGTGGCTATGGTAGAGTCTAACAATGGACAGGTTCATTGGCAACAATCCTATCAAGAGGCTGAATCTATTTCTCCAACTGTTGAATCTGGGCTAGCTTGGAACTTGCGTTGGTTAATAGAAATGGCAGAAGCAATATAGTGCCAATTCTGAGTCTGGTCCTCAAGAGGCCTTGCAAGCTTGACTTTATTCTTGGAACTTTTCTGTTATCTTGAATAAGCCTGGGCTCACCTGCTGGATGATGAGATGTGTGGCCCAGTAATCTCTGTCTCTCCATCCAGTAGATATGTGAGAGAGGTTATCCTAGACTATTCAGTCCCCAGCTGATCCACCTGTTGGGCACAAATGCATAAGTGGCCAAGATCAGCCAAGCATGGGCAAATCAGTAGGCCCACTCAGCTTATAAGAAGTAATAAATGGTTTTTATTTTAAGCCACTAGGGTTTGGGGTTGTTTGATGTGCAGTTGAGGCTAGACAGTAGTAGTGCAGTTTTGACATCCCTGCAGTGGATATGCAGGTACCAGTAGACTTCAGAGAAGAGTAGAAGGAAGGAAAGAAGGAAGGAAGGGGGTTAATGAAAAAGGAAGAGGAGTAACATGCACTCCTCAAAAGCTAATGTTGCTTTTGGTCCATGCTGGGTCTTCACTGCTGCAGGTGAGCTTTTCTCTAGTTGTGGTGAACAGGGGCTACCCTTCAGTCCTGTACGTGGGCTTCTCACTGCGGTGACCTCTCCCTCTGCAGAGCACAAGCTCTGGGTGTACAGGCTTCAGTAGCTGCAGCACATGGGCTTAGTTGCCCCGCCGCAAGTGGGATCTTCCCAGACCAGGGATAGAACCCACATCCCCTGCATTGAAAGGTAGATTTTTAACCACTGGACCACCAGGGAAATCCTAGATGATGATATTTTAAAATCTAAGTTAATGAAGAAATAAATAAACGGTCTTATGAACATTTTAATAGATTATACATAAAGGAGGAGAGTCAAGCCTCCTAATTAATTATGATTCCAAAAAGATTTGTCAAAACAAGCCAGTGATATTTATGGCAGTGAATTTTGACAATAATCAAGCCTATAATGAGAAAGTATATAATTTTGCTCATTTACCCATATCTATAGGCAACACAAACCTTTATTTACCCCTATCCCCACCACCCAAAAGATGAGGGCTGACAGTTTATTTATTTATCCCCACTCCTACAACTCAAAAGATACGGGGTAGCAGTTCAATTCAACTGACTGCCAAATTGGATAAATAACCAGATACTGATTATACCAGAAACAGAATTTAAACAGATTCCAGATAATAGACATCTTCTTGGGTTTAAATTTCATTTAACAGAGCCCTTGAGGGTTTCCCTGGTGGCTCGGGTAGTAAGGAATCTGCCTGCAATTCAGTAGACCTGGGTTTGATCCCTGGGTCAGGAAGATCCCCTAGAGGAGGGAATGGCAACCCACTCTAGTATTCTCGCCTGGAAAATATCCCATAGAGCCTTCCAGGCTACAGTCCATGGGGTCACAAAGCGTCAGACACAGCTGAATGACTAATACTTTCATTTTACTTGATGGACAGATATCTCTACCATCTGCTGAGCCCAGAGCTCAACTAGGGGAAGGTAAAAGACGAAAAAGAAATGAGCATGACTCGCCTGGGAGGGTGGAGGAGTGAAAGGCGCTGATAGGTCATCAGAAAGTAATGTAGGAGAAGGTGGCACCGAGCAGTATTGGGGAGAGGATTATGTGCTAGGCGTGGGGAGGACTGCCACCAACTTGCTGAGGAGCCTTTGAACCATTGATTTAGGCTCTCTGGTCTGTTTCCTCATGTATAAACTTTGCACTGAGCAAGTTGTTACATTTCTTGTCTTGAGATAAATTGTGTGTGTGTGTTTGTGTGTCTCTGTGTGTGCAGACTCAGTCGTGTCTGACTCTTTGCAACCCCATGGACTGTAGCCCGCCAGGCTTCTCTGTTCTTGGAATTTTCCAGGCAAGAATATTAGAGTGGGTTGCCATTTCCTACTCCAGGGGATCTTCCCAACCCAGGGATCAAACCCAGGTCTCTTGCGTCTCCAGCATTGACAGGTGTATTCTTTACGACTAGTGCCACCAAGAGAAGTTAGTCTTGTATGCCTAAGAGTATGCACCCTATGCCTTCAAGGAGGTGATCCTGATGACAGAGTTTCTTTATTATAATGATCCTTTTAGTCCTCAATGTGTTCTGATTATCTGGTGCGTTCACGCAGTTGTGAACAAAACTCAGTCCCTGCCTTTGAGGAACACAAGTGTACAGTGGAGAGGACCACACAGCTCTTCGCTGAACCCTTCAGGAAGCGGGAAGCCCAGAAGGGAAACTCCTTAAAAAATAGTTGAAGGATGAGTAGCACTAGTTAGGTGAAGTGACATTTGTCACAGCTATTCATGCATGAATGGTCTTATCACTTAGTTCTGCGACAAAGCTATGTATGCCCAGGAAACTGTACCGAGGGTACTTTATTAGCTTAGGAATTTGAAGATTTCAGGACTACCTTGAGATGTTTCAAAACTTTTTATGTACTTGTTGTCATGGAGCCTTGGAGCCTTGTTTTATTATTTATGAGAACATGGAGAGCCAGCAGACTTAGAGACCTTTAGTCAGTCTTCATCACATCCACTGCAAAGGAGATACTTGCGATTACTGCAGAGATTAATGTGCAGGCAGGCAGCCTTCTCCAACGTACTGCACAGAAATGCCCAGTCTCCCTGGAGAACAATGAGCCAAAATAGGTTTTAGGGTTGTGTGTGTGTGAGCGTGTGTGCGCGTTCATTTTAAGACAAGCAAAACCATTTTTGAGAAAATTTGGAAAGTGACAGACTTCTCCTAATCCTATGTCTCTAATGGTCACTTTTTTGCATTTTGAATATCCTGACAATGCTTTTCATAACAATACTAAAGCATGTTACTGAACTGATCATCCTTCGGCTCAAGATTGAGTGCTCGGACTGATTGGTCTATTTGGGGGCAAGAGGCTGGGAAGCAACAGCTTCTCAGTGCAGTCCCTAGCATGTTAGGATGGCCAAGGCATCTAAGGCGCCAGACTCAGTTCAGTCCTTTTTGAATAGAATGGAGAAGCATTTATAACCCAGCTCCAATCTACCACACTCACAGGTTTGCTCCATGTTGCATCTGAACCCTGCACTTACAGGTTGTACCTGCTTGATTTAAGCAGATGCACTTTCATGTGTCAGCATCAAGGAAGAAGCCCTGGGGCAGGAGGCTAGAGGTGCCTGGCTCTGGCAGGAGGTGAGACGCCATCAGGCTGTGTCTGTGTGAAGCTGATATGAATCCACACAGAGCTGGTCACTGCCAAGGTGAGGCAAGAGGAAGTGAATTAGAGTTTAAAGGGTATTTGATTCAATCTTTTTGCTTTTTCTTTCTGGTAAGTTAAGAGTGTCCTCCAATATCATCTGGGTAACTGGAGGAAAAAAGATGAATGTCAGTACTGATGATCTATGTTATATCAGGGTATTTGAAGAGCAAATTTTATTGATGAGTATCACTGACAATGAAAATAATGATGAAATCAAACCTTATAAACATATTCCTTGTAAATTAATATTTATTGAGGTTAAAAGCAAAGTTATTCCTGGTATTGCTTTTGAATATTTAAGATGTGGATGTATTGAACTGTGTGGATGTGTTCTGGGCTGTCTTTGTCTTATTTATGCTTTCTAAAGAGTTTTAAATTTTCTGTTCTCTCTGATTTTCTATACAACTCATCATGCTTCTTTCCAATAATTTACGATGTCTTTAGTATTGTTTACTGATAAATTGCCTCAGGAACCGGTGAAACTTAAAACATGCATAGTATGCCCTTAGAAAACAAAAGATACAGAGAATAAGATTTAGAAATTAAATGTAGTGTTTATGGAAGGATTCAAAATCCTCTTGACTTAAAGCTTTTAGTAACTTCACTTTTTGTGTGTCAGCATCATCTTGAATGTTGATATGGTCCTTATGCCAGAGAAAAGAGATAAATCCCAGTGCCTTGTATTACCTTTGGCTGATCATTCCAAACTAGAGTCAGCCACATAGCTCCCATACAACCACAAGGGGGCAAGAAGTGCCACCCTGTGGAATGCCTAAAATGGGGGAGAAACGTGAGTATTTGGCAAACAGTACCAATGACTACCACAGCAATTTGGCATTTTTAACAATGTTACAAAAGCTTTGTGTGATAGATAATGTACAGTAGGTTGGAGGCTGTTTTGTGTGATAAATAATATGCAGTAGGTTGGAAGTTGCAGCATGCATGGCATTTCTACATGTTTGAATTACAGAAAGTCTTGCATGTAAAAAAGCAGGTTTGAATGTGTAACCACTAAAACAGCTGTTTAAAAATGTTATAACAGTTTTTATTAGCTTCAAATTACTGTCAAGTTTACTCTGAGTGCCCATTCTCCATAAGAATAGTGGGAAATGCCATTTTCAGTATTACTGGGGCTCCCCTGCTGCAGGATTATATGGTCAGGGGAGATCTTTGGCTAAGCTGACCATCACCAACTATGAGGGAGTTGGTCTTCAGCCCTCTGGTCACTTTTGAGTTGTAGGCTATCAAGCCCATATTCCATCCTTCTCGGGACGATGGCTCTACTGCTCCTGGACTGAGCTTGGAGGCACCAGAATCTCTGCTGAGGCTGGGAAGTCCGGAGTTAATGGCCCAGCATCCTACCCTAGGACCTCTTTAAGGTTACTCCACTTTCTTGGGGCACTGTCATCAAGCAGGACTCTGATGCTTGGGGACCACCAGCTTTGTCCCTGTCTCACTCTGAAGCAAGCTCTCTGTGTCCTCTGGCCTTCTCAAAGGACAGGAAGAACTGCTAACCTTGAGCCTTTCTCTTTCTTCAAAGCACTGAAGTTCTGTAGCCCACCTCTCCATTGGTTCACAAGATCTGCCTCTTGTGATTATCATCATGGTTGGAAGGTTTGAAGGATAGTTGTAAAAACATGCAAAAACATGAACCCAGAGATTATCATACTAAGTGAACAGACAAAGACTAACATCATATGATATCACTTAGGTAGGTTCAATCCCTGGGTTGAGAAGATTTTCTGGAGAAGGCAATGGCAACCCACTCCAGTATTCTTGCCTGGAGAATTCCATGGACAGGGGAGTCTGGTGGGCTACAGTCCGTGGGGTCACAAAGAGTCAGACATGACTGAGCAACTAACACTATCACTTAGATGTGGAATCTAAAAAAAGATACAAATGAACTTATTTATAAAACAGAAAGAGGCTCACAGACATAGAAAACAAACTTATAGTTATCCAAACTGTTTCCTTCTCCAGGGGATCTTCCCAACCCAGGGATCGAACCCGGGTCACCTGCATTGCAGGCAGACACTTTACCGTCTGAGCCACGAGGGAAGCCCTATAGATAACCAATGAGGACCAATTGTATAGTACAGAAACTAGACTCAATATTTTGTAATAACCTATGTGCTGTGCTTAGTCACTCAGTTCTATATATATATATATATATAATATATATATTATATATATATATATATACACACACATACATGTATATACACACACATATACACATATATCTCACTGCTCTACACCTGAAACTAAAATGATATTATAAATCAACCATAGTTCAATTAAGAAAAAAAGCAATTGCCACAGAGAAGTTCTTATTATTGTGAGTGAACTGTGAATGAATTAACTTTGATAATAAATAATGGACAGAGCAGGGGAGGTGTTGGGAGAAGGAAATATGTCTTTACTGTTCACCTATTATGTGCCAGAACTTGATAAGATATTTTTATATGTTATCTGACTTAATCATCACAGCAACTACTAAGTAGAGAGTGCGAGCCCATTTTACAGAGAAAACTGAAGCTCAGACGGTTCTGTGTATGTATTCAACAAAACAATAATGTTAACTGGCATTTATTATCCTTATTGGGCTTCCCTGGTAGTTCAGCTGGTAAAAAGTCTGCTAGAAGTGCAGGAGACCCCAGTTCGATTCCTGGGTCGGGAAGATCCCCTGGAGAAGGCATAGGTTATCTACTCTAGTATTCTTGGGCTTTCCTGGTGGCTCAGATGGTAAAGAATTCACCTGTAATGTGGGAGATCTGGGTTTGACCCATGGGTTGGGAAGATACCCTGGAGGAGGACATGGCAACCCATCCCAGTTTTCTTGCCCGGAGAATCCCCATGGACAGAGGACCTGGTGGGATATAGTCCATGGGGTCACAAAGAATCAGACACGACTGAGCGACCAAGCACAGCGCAGCATGATGCTTTTTATATGCCAGCCACTGTTATCAACTCTTTATGGATGTAAACTCATATATTCTTCACAATAGTTCTATGAGGCAGGTACAGTATTCTTACCTTGTTGATGAGAAAATTGAGTCATAGAGTTTAAGAGACTAACTCAAAATCACTAGAAAATGATGAGGTCAGATTCGACCCCTGACAGTCTGGCTCTACCGACTATGCTCTAAAGCACTGTACTATATGGCTGAGAGGTAGGGAGGGAAGGAGAAAGGGAAGGAGGGAAGGATGGAGGGAGAAAGAGACAGAGTCAGAGACAGATAGACATAAACATCACCGGCCCCCTCCCCCCACCACAGACATAGACAAATTCTAAAATTTGAGTGCATTTGTTAAAATTTCTTAGGACATCTTCCAAAAGATTTCAGTGTATTTCCAAAAACAGTCCTGTGGGTGAAGCCTGGTACCAGAGGTCAATGATGAGTGGACCTTGCCCTGACTTCTTAGACAAATGCTGAGGGTTGGGCCCCCAAGCCCTTTCAGTCCCACCATCAGCTGAAAGGTCAATTAACAGTGCTGACCATTGCCTAAGAATGAATAGAAAGGCAGAGTCAGCATTGCAAGTGTGGGTCAGTTGATGATTTGCTGGTTAAATACTCAGAACTACTTTTCAGAAAATGGAATATGAAAACCACACTTTTTCTTCCCAGATGGGACTGCTGTCACCTGGTTGCCTAGACACCAGATTTTTCCTTTAATTGAAGTATACACCAGATGCTTTTACACACATACACCACGCAAACTGTAGGGTCAACTTTTTGTAAATAGCGCTGATGCCTGTACACGGCAACAGGGCCCTTGGGTATTAAAGCTTAAACATTCTTGGCTCTCCAAGCAGCCAAGTTACTCTTAGCTCAAAGAGGTAGGTACATTATATTAGTTTCTCAGAGGGAGAAAAATGACTGCTTTGCTTTCTTTCAGCATGTTTTATTGGTAACTCTGAATAATATATGGTCAAAAAGATTGACTGGTTCCTGCCATGAAAAGAGGGCCCCTGACTGCTAATCAGGGTAAGGGAGACTAGATTCCATGGATTTTATTTTACAAATCCTTCCAAAGTATAAAGGCTGATGTGATATTTTAACAATTTTATGATAGACCATTTATCTTGAATAGAATTTATGCCCAGTGGTCATATTTAGTTTTTAATGTTATTGTTTGGTATAGTTATTTTAGTGTCAGACACAAAGATCTTAACTATCATATGGATTACCTTACATATGATTTTTTATAGCATACATAGCCAAGTTATGTATATTCAGTTAATATAAATATCTAATCTAACTTGATCAGATCATCAAAATAAATATGGTCCAGATATCAAAATTCACTGGGAACATATGCCCTGCACTTAGTGCCCTAGAAATATTTTTGAAAAGGCAGAAATATCTTTGAAAAGGTGCATAGAAATCAAATTTTTGATGAGTTGTAAGTTGAGTTGTATGTAGTAAGGCTGAGTTGTGAGTTACTCAGAAAATTGACTTACTAGGGAAACTGGTTATGTGAAACTGGCTACTATAAGGAAATATTTTGTAAATCAAGGGTCTTCAGCATTTATTTGTTTAATTATGTCTTTCCTAAGCTTTTCAGAATAGATTTGTGGTATGCTGATAGTTCACATTTTGTAAATTTGAATTTGTGTATTGGGTTGTGGAAACCAGCAGGCGAACAAATGAAAATATTTTTAAAAATTCTCCTGTCAAAATAATTTCTATACATTTGAAAGGTTAAATCATTTTTTATGTACCAAAGAGTGCGTATCACTAGCAGTAATTTACTTTTTATTGTTGATCAATTTATAGTTGTAGGATTTTAATTCCATTTTAAAAAGTGTGTCTGAGATTATAGCACCTGCTTGCATTTACTGTTTTAGTCACCCTATTACAGATGATTATGGAGACATTTGTAAATGCTCTGCTGTTTTATTTTATTACACTTTCTTATTTTTTAAATTTTATTTATTTATTTATGGCTATGCTGGGTCTTTGTTGCTGCACGTGGGCTTTCTCTAGTTGTGGAGAATGGAAGGCTACTCTGTTGCAGTGTGCGGGCTTCTCATTGCAGTGGCTTCTCTTGTTGGGGAGCACACGCTCTAGGCACATGGGCTTCCATAGCTGTAGCACTTGAGCGCAGTAGTTGTGGTCCGTGGGCTTAGTTGCTCTGTGGCCTGTGGAATCTTTCTGGACCAGGGATTGAACCCATATCCTCTGCATTGACAGGTGGATTCTTAACCACTATGCCACTGGGAAAGTCTGCTCTGCTATTTTAAAATTAATTTCCAGGTCAACCGGAGAGTTTTTATAATTTCTTTAAGGAAATATGGACTCTTGTGGGTCTAATATTTACATTATTTAAATTTATGCTGAATTTGTTGTTTATATGAATGATGAGGTCTGGTTAAATACATTTCTACTTCTCTGGAAATTTCTGAAAACAAAGCAAAACTAAGAAGAAGGCAACAACTACACAATAAATGTAATTTAGAATTTAAATACATTAATTATGATAAATTATAACCATGAATAGGACAAAACCAGTTGTCTTTAAAGTCTATGCATATTCATATTCCTATTACATTAGGAGATTTTTGCTTCAATTTCTTAATTTCTCTCTTGTTGAATTTATGTATCAATATGCTAAGTATTATGATGTTATTAAATGCATATTAGAAGTAATATAGGGCTTCCCTGATAGCTCAGTTGGTTAAGAATCCACCTGCAAAGCAGGAGACCCCAGTTCAACTCCTGGGTCAGAGGCAAATTTATTTTATAGAAACTTCAAACCAGAGGAGCGTCTTACATTAACGTGGTCAACCCACTTACCATGTGCAGTGCACACGTTTTATATAAGGTGTGCCACAGAAATAAACATATTTCATTGGCCATATATAAAAGTAACAGAAGTGTGTTGAAAATTGCTTTGGGGTGGGGCAGGTGGTAGAGTGTAAAGGCTCAGTCCTTTCATTTCTGCTTTAAATAGTCAGCTCCCACTATTGCAGTAGAGTTGCTTTTTCCTTGAAGTTCATTTTGACCTTTTAATTCTTTCTACCCTTCCATTGTTCCTGGCCCAAGAAAGCAGGTGTGGGAGGAAATTGGTTTCTTTATGAACTCTCCTCCCAGCCACAATCATCTCAGATTCACTCCACTCTCAAGATGCTGTGATAGGCTTTGTGTCCACATGAAAACCCTTAACAATTGTGAGATTTAATTCTGTATTTTCACATGCTTCAAACTAATTCACCTTAAAAAAAAAAAGTTTGCCTATTTCTTCCCCCTTAAGGACCCACACACAGTGTGGGAAATGCTTGAAGGCAAAATGATGTGATAGGTTCCTTGGCGGTTTCTGAGGGGGCACTGAAATCAACTTGCTTTTGTCCTTTTTTTCCTCTAAGCTTTAGAAATGTGAAGTCTGGCAGAGGTGTCTTAAACTGGCTCTGGATGGCAGGTGGACATAATGACCTCTAAGCTGATTAGCTCACACCCCAGCCTCACTCCAAGGCACCCTTTAGGTTCTGGGATGAAACTTTCAGGATTATTTTTTAGGAGTCTGTGACCGCCAGCTGTGAATAGAAGAATCATTCTACTGCTCACGGACTCTAACCTGGTGGCTGTCTAGCCAAAGCAGAAAAGTCACACCTGAGGGGAGGGGTTCATTCTGAACACACAGCTTCAAGGACGTTCTACACCCAAGTGGAAGGTCTGTGGATTGTAGCTAAAACTTTCACCCTCCCAGAGATATTTACGGTTTGAAGGGCTTACCCCTGATGTTTTGGCAATAAGAAGAAAATCATTTCTCCTCGGGGCATTTGGAATGGGCAAAATAAACATGCTGTGCACAGCTGCGGCTTCCAAGCCTTTGATGATTTCCCTGGGAGGCTGAAGGGTCCGGCCGGGTACCGACTGTTAGACTTGGAAGCTTCAGCTCTTACAGTCTTTGTGTCCAAGTTACCTGAATAATCACTCCAAGCATCACCTGCTGGGGCCTCATTTTTTTATTTCTTAAAAAAAAAAAAAGGCTTTCCGTCGTCTAGGCAATCGGAGGAAACTGATTAACGCCTGGGGAAGCTTGCAGATCAGCAGACCCCTGGTGGTGCAGACGCCCAGCTCAGGCGAAGCCCCGGGGGCGTCCCCAAGGTGTCATCTCCCCGAGCGACAGTGCACACCTCTCACATTAACAGCCCTTGGTTCCTCTCGGGTCTCTCCCACCCCCGGCCCTCCTCCTCGAGCCCTTGCCACCATCTCACCTTCTCTCCTCCCACGCCCTGGACCAAGCATCCCTTCTGTCAGGTGGGGTTGGGGGATGTTTACTCTTCCCGGAAGGGGGCAAAAGGGTTAATGATGAGAGTCCGCGCAGGTGGGGCCGCCCCCGGCCGCGGTGGGCGTCGGAGGTGAGGGGGCGCTGTTCAGGCGGGAGAGCCGCTAGGCTGACGGAGAGGCCGGCCTGAGTGGGGGCCGCTCCGCCGCCGCCGCCGCCGCCGCTGTGATGCGAAGCCGGTGTTGCGCCGGGCGGTGGAGTCAGAGCCCGGGCGCGGGAGCACGAGCTGCAACATCAGCACCCGCGGCGGCGGCGACACCTGCACCAGCTCTCGGGCCCCGCGCTGCGCTCTCCGCCCCGCCGCGCCCGGGGCCGCCGCCCCGTACTCTCTATGGATGTCAAGGCGGCCCCCAACGGGGTGGCCACCATCGAGGACCGCATCCTGCGGATCACCGGCTACTATGGCTATTACCCGGGTTACTCCAGTCAGAAAAGTAAGACGCCGCGGGCGCTGCCTGGCTCCAGACGCCGCAGGGGGTAGGATGCGGGAGGGCGCGCCGTCCGGACACCTGCAGCCCTGCTGGCGTGGCTACCGCGGATCTCCGGGCGGTGGGGCCACCCTGGCTGAAAGTATGTCTGCTGTCCTCGGTGCTGAACCGTGAGCGAGAACGGTGTCCGGACTGTTGGCGCCTAGGAGTTTGGAAATAGTGGCAGCCTTAGGGGCAGAAGCGCAGAGGCAACCCGGTGAGCGCTCCTGACAGCCGTCTGCCGGCTCAGCCCCGGCGTACTTACGGCAGAGGAGGCTAATATGGCTGTTTACTTAGCGAAAGTCAGCCCTTGGGGCTGCACTCCCCCAAAGTCCCTACTGGGTACAGGCTGCGGGCTGGGCGCTGGGGCTGCCGGCTGGATAGGCTCGGGGGTGGGGCTGGCGGAGAAGGCCGACCCAGACGTGGGTCCCGACGCCGATGGGCCAGGCTGTTCACTCCGGGCTGTTGAAACGTTGCCAGCGCGGGAATTACTCCTGTTAAGATGTCTTTTGGGAGGTTCTCCACCTTGGGTAGAGAAAGAGCCTCTTCAGGTCTCCGAGTTTGTGATCTTGGAGCCAGAGACCCGTGAAAAGACTGGGGGCTGGGGTGGATGAGAGGGGGAGGCGCGATCGGGCCCCCGGCCAGCCCCGAATGCCCGCCGCACGTCGCGGCTGCCTCTGAGCAGCGGCAGATTGCTCCATGGCTTCTGGCTTTCTTCCGGCTAAGCGAGGTCCTGTGGTGCGGATGCTTTCACGTTTCTGGAGCAGTTTTGCAGGGAGGGCGCTGAGGTGCGCTCTCTGTTCTGTCCCTCTCCCCCAACACACAAACCCACTGGCTGTATTTGCTGGGATTAGTTCTGCCAGTGACCCAAGTGAACCTCGTTTTTTTCTCTGAATTGAGGGAGAGTAGCTGCGGCTTAATTCCCATGCAGGTGGGATTTCACTTTTTTCTTTATCAACGCATTTCTGTCGCAATAGATGGAGCATAACTGATGTTTTTGCTGTTATGTTTAACCAGAAGCCTTGGAAGCTCATAGATGCGTTTCTGATTGGTATATTTTCTGAGACACTTGAGGTACAATCAGCGTTACAGTTTCTCTGAAGGGAGTAGACCCTATCACATAGAGGGAAAATCAACTTTTTCTCGGTAACTCCCCCCTCCCGGCCCCCCCCTCACTATGCTCCATCTCTCTTGAGCTTTCCTGCATGGACTGTCCTTACACAGATATTTTCTAGTTTAATATTTCATTTGGTTTCAGGAAAGGCCTAGCTGATTTGTATGGTCTCTATCTAGCTGTTTTTAGCATTAGAGGCTTACATTATTCATTTCCCATACAAAAGTAATTATATAGTGTTAGAATTTTCTAGAAGGAAAATAACATGCTGTGGAATGCAGTTTGAAGTCTTTGTACTATAGACTCAGAACTTTTTTTCCCCATTGGCAAAGGCTTTCTTTTTTAACCCTAGAAACTTAAGCAAAAGCACTAGTATACCACATGGAGATTACTTAGATTTCACCTTTGAATATTTTAATTAGGAACCATGGGATTTTGGTTGCTTAGAGAATGTAGACGCCCTCTGTGAGATTACAAGACTCAGGGTAGTATATTATTATAGCTTTTATAACAATGGAACTGTGGTTAATAAAGAACAAACTAAAAAGAATACTGGAAAAATGATATTTTAAACAGAGATATGTTCATATTATCTTTTTGTACTTGCTGAAATAGCTACACGTTTCATTTGCCATACAAGAACTGGACAAAAAGAGGGAAGAGCATTGGTTAAGACAATAACTGAGGCTAAAAGGGATAAAGATGCATTTGGTATAGTTATTTGTGATGGGCTAACTTCAGGCCAGCATTCAAACAGTGAAGACAGAGAATCTCAAAAGGACAGAGAATTATATGACTGTCAAATAACTTTCAGAATGTTTAAGCTTTCAGAGGTAGAAGGAGATTGCCATTTTGCAGAGTGAAAGGCTAGGAGAAGAGAGAGCTGGAAGAGGGCCAGGCAGCTGAGCACCATGAAATAAATAATCGTGCCCTTAATGCAGGCTTCAACTAGTAAACAAACACATTGAGGCAAACCAGTACAAGATGGGCAACTGATTTAGCTGTTACCAGGAATGAGCAATAACTTAGGAGAAGTCTGGAAAGATATAGTTAAGAAAAGCCTGTGGTGAGGAATATGTAACACGTGAAGGTGAGGTGACTTTCTCATTTTTTTATGGTCATGTCTGAGGCCTTAAGGATGGGATGATCTCTTAATGTTAGTGCCATTTACTTTTCTAGAGGTAGGTAGAGACTCATCTCTGACAATATGCATGAATGACCAGCCTCATGGTCATGCATCCTCCTGGCATTCCTGTCAACCAGGAAGATGAGAAACTTGTTGTTGTTCAGCCACTAAGTCGTGTCCTCTTTGTGACCACATGGACTGCAGCACGCCAGACTTCCCTGTCCTTCACCAACTCCCAGAGCATGCTCAAATTCATGTTCACCCAGTCGGTGATGCCATCCATCCTCTGTCGTCCCCTTCTCCTCCTGCCTTCAATCTTTTCCAGCATCAGGGTCTTTTCCAATGAGTCAGTTCCTTGCATCAGGTGGCCAAAGTATTGGAGCTTCAGCTTCAGCATCAGTCCTTCCAGTGAATATTCAGGGTTGATTTCTTTTAAGATTGATTTGTTGGATCTCCTTGCAGTCCAAGGGACTCTCAGTCTTCTCTTGTACCACAGTTCAAAAGCATTAATTCTTTGGTGCTCAGCCTTCTTTATGGTCCAACTCTCACATCTATACATGACTACTGGAAAAACCATAGGTTTGACTATACAGACCTTTGTTGGCAAAGTAATGTCTCTGCTTTTTAATGTGCTGTCTAGGTTTGTCATAACTTTTCTTCCAAGGAGCAAGCATATTTTAATTTCATGTCTGCAGTCACTATCCACAGTAATTTTTGAGCCCAGGAAAATAAAATCTGTCATTGCTTCCACTTTTTCCCTTTCTTTTTGCCATGAGGTGATGGGATTGGATGCCATGATCTTAGTTTTTTTAATGTTGAGTTTAGGCCAGCTTTTTCACTCTCACCTTTCACCTTCATCAAGAGGCTCTTTAGTTCTTCTTTGCTTTCAGCCATTAGAGTGGTATCTGCATATCTGAGTTTATTGATATTTCTCCCAGCAATATCAATTTTCATTCTAGCTTGATAACTGGGTTCAGAACAAATTCTAGTAGTCAGGCTGATACAAAAAAGAAAGAAATGTATGTGTACATAATTATGTATTTAAAAGATATATATAATATGCATAAGATATACATAAATATGTATAAAAGATATACATGCATTGTGTATGAAAGATATATATAATCACCTCTGTATCTATAAATTTAGATAGTTGGATGGGTACATAGGTGATTAAAGCATTTGTCTAACCTCAAGTTATGGTCTGGTAGGCGAAACAGATTCACTCATTCAACAGGTGCTAAATGAGCACCTCCTATGTTCCAGGAATACACCTGTGAACAGAGCAGAGAAACGTATTTCCCTTTTTAAAGCTTAAGTTCTAGTGGGAAGAAACAGACAATAATAAACAAACATATACATACATAAATAAAGTTTTATATTGCAAGGTGATAGCTGCTTTAACAAAAGTATCAGAAGAGTTAAAAGGATAAAGGATTGTGGAAGTTTTAAATAGATCGGGCAGGTGAAACCTCACTGAGAAGGTCCCTATTGAGAAAAGACCTGAAAGATGTGAAGGAGTTTGCTGTGTAGACATGGGGAGGAATCTGCTCAGGCAAAAGGAACAGCCTGTGCAAAGCTCTGAGGCAGAGCCTGCTGAGCCTGCTAGAGGAGGAGTGAGGAGGTCTCCTGCATGACTGGAGTGGGGTAAAGAATTGGGCAAGTGGTTGGAGATGAGGTCACTGTGGATACAGGGACTCACAGAAAGTAGCGTCTTACAGGCCATTGTAAGTCCTTTGGTTTATTCTCTGAATGAAATTGGGAGCCTTTGTAGGAGTTTTAATGGTTTTAACAGAGGAGGGATGAGACTTGACTTACATTTCAAAAGGATCAAGTTGACTGCTCTACTGGAGCAGAGGTGGAAGCAGAGAGGCTAGCTGGTATATATCACTGTGATAACCAAGGTGGGAGATGATAGTGGCTTGAACAAGAGGGTTAGTAGTAGCAGTGGTGAGAGGTGGTCAGATTCTCTTTATATTTGAAGTTAGATTGTCTGTATTTAAATGCTCTATTTGAATAGGGTTTCCTGATAATTGGATATGGTATCTACATGAAAGAAAGGAGTAAAAACTGATCCCATCTTTTCTGGTTTGACCAAGTTTGAGTTGCCAATGGCTGAAGTGTGGCAAGCTTCAAGGTAGAGAAGTTTAGGGTTTCAAGGGATAAGGATAACATTTTGGAAAGGAAATGTAATTGGAGTTGCAAAATAATCCTGGAGTTCAGAGGAGTTGTCTGACTAGAGATATAAATTAGAGATTTTCCAGTATTTGGGTGTTATTCATAGTCTAACACTAAAGAGATCTTCAAGAAGTCAATGTATATAGAGAAGAGAAGAGGAGCAAGGACTGAACTCTGGGGCACTGAGACATTAAGAGGGTGAGGAGAAGGGCATGTGATACCCTGGAAGGCAGAGAAGAGTTTCAGAGGGAAGAGATTAGCTGAATCCAGTGCTGCTGAAAGGCCAAGTAAAATGAAAACTGGTAACTGACCATGAATTTGGTGACCGGTCATCATTAGCTACCTTGACAGGAACAGATAAGATAGCATAAGATGGATTAGAATGTGCTTAAGCAAGAATTGGGCTTCCAGCAGTTAAGAATCTGCCTGTCAATGCAGGAAAAGAGTTTGATCCCTGGGTTGGGAAGATCCCCTGGAGGAGGACATGGCAACCCATTCCAGTATACTTTCTGGAAAGTCACATGGACAGAAGAGCCTGGAGGGCTACAGTCCATAGGGTCACAAAAATCTTGGGCCTGACTGAACAACAGCAAACAAGAATTGGAGGAATTGGAAACGTGAGTATAGACAACTCTTCAGTAATTTTTGTGCAAAGGGGAGCAGAGGAAATGGGAGTAGTGGTGAGGTTATGAAAGTTTCTTTTTATTTTAAAGATGGCTGGCAGTAGCAGCATGTTTGCAAGCCCCTGAGAATGATTCAATAGAGAAAGAAATATCAGTGATATTGGAGAGATAGGGTACCAAATCTAGTGTACAAAGGAAGGAATATTGCTTTAGACAGGAACATGGATATAGGGCAAGGGTATGGATAAAGGGTTTGGAAGGTGGATAACTGAGATGGTGGGAGTCTGCTGAGGTTCTCTTCTGATTGCTTTCATTTTCTCCAAATAGAAAGCAAGGTCATCAACTGAGAGTGAGGATAGAGGAGGAGGTGGTAGATGTTGGAGGAGAGAGAATGTATAAATAGTTTGAGAGGGAGAGTGAACAGTCTGAGGAAGTACAGTAAGGTTGTCTGGCTGCCTTAAAGGGCACATTTAGTTTCTGGTCACATATTTAAAGTGAGATCAGTCAGTAGATTGTTATGATCATTGACACAGTGGAGGCATGGAGCAAGTGAAGAGAAGGATTTAACAGGAGTTACAGATTATCCAGTGGGTGTAATAAAATAATAGTAGCAAGGGAGTTTTGAATGTATACAAGAAAGGAATTATAATGAATGGCCATAGCATTTAAAGCTGGTGAGTACAGAAGAGAGAAAATTGAGATGACTAGGGAGAGTGGAAAGTTGGTAGGATCAATGGATTGGAAATCTCAGTGGGATCAGAGGCTAGTGGATGTTATCTGGCAGATAAGAGGTGGTAATCAGAGAGGGTTGTATGGCTGTAAGAAGTCATTCATTCCATAAGTCAAGTCAAAGGATAAATTCATTTATTTTACTGTATCCTATTATCGATATCTTTGAGCTGAGTCTTCTTTATGTGTTGGTATGAGGAGGCAGTGTGTTATTGTGCAGTGAATTAAACTCTAGGGGTTTGGAAATTTATTCTTGTTAAACTTGCCAGTAACTAGGCCTTGAGACCTGGGTATCTCTTTGTGGCCAACAGTTTCCTTTCTTAAAAAAAAAAAAAAGAAAGAAATAGGGGAGGGGATAGAAGTCACTTTTTTAAAAGAAACTTTTAATTTTATATTGGAATATAGCTGGAATATAGTTAATTGTCACAACAATTAACAATGTTGTGACAGTTTCAGGTGGATAGTAAAGGCACTCAGCCATACATATACATGTATCTGTTCTCCCCGAAATTCCCCTCCCAGCCAGGCTACCACATAACGTTGAGCAGAGTTCCCTGTGCTATACAGTAGGTCCTTGTTGGTTATCCATTTTAAATATAGCAGTGTGTACATGTCCACCTCACACTCCCTAACTATGTCTTCCCTTCATCCTTCCTCCCTGATAACCATAAGTTCATTTGCTAACTCTGTGAGTGTTTCTGTTTTATAAATAAGTTCATTTGTTTTTTTTGGTTGTTGTTGTTGAAGGTTCTGCATATAAGGGATGTCCTATAGTATTTTTCCTTCTCCGTCTGAGAAGTCACTGCCTTAGAGCAGCCATGCAGTAGGCTGGCTTTGACAGCTTTCAGAAAAGCCCCAACTTCCATGAAGGACTCTATCTCAGTAAATTCTAGTTTGTTTACTTTGCCTCTCCACACTCCATTTTCCATTTCAGATGGTGGCCAGTGACCTCTCTTTGCCTTTTGTACTTGCCAGCTTTCTGTTATTTCCTATCAGTAGCAGCAAATTTATAGTAAAACTTCTTGTCCTTGCTCTGATGCCAGCCCTGACCATCCCATTTCCAAAAAGAACTCTACTAACTTCTGGCTCTTCTGGCTCTCTGAATTCTCCAACTTGTGCTATGACTTAGCATTTCCCAAGGTGCCAGCCTCAGCTCTCTCCTCCTCACTTTACCTTCACAGAGCAAGCTTATTCAGTTTCATGGCTTCACTATCTTCTATATGTCTCTATTTCTAGGTACACTTTTTCTAAGCCTAGCCCCATATTTCAACTTTCTACTAGAATTCTTACCTGAATGTCCTCCAGGCATGTCACACATAAAACTAAATTCATCATTCTGTCCTTAAAATGTGCCTTTAGCTTATTATGTTCTTTAAGCTTCCAATATCTGCATCTAACCAATTGCCCAGAAACCTGGAGTTATGCTCAAACTCTGCCCTTCCCCCTTTCCTTATATTCAGTTAACAAGTTCTATCTATTTTACCCCAAATACGTATTTCCATCCCTGTTATCAACTGCCTTAATTCTACCTGTCATATCTTTCACCCAGTCTCAAATCCTTTTAATCCAGTATGCGCACCTTAACAACATTGAATTCTGTAAAGATGCAAATCTTCCTCTCATGTCCCTGATCAAATGCCTGAAATAAACCTCCATTTTCTGTAGGACAGTGTCCAAATTCTTTAGCATGCCACAATCTGAGTCCAGCTTACACTGTTCTATTTTAGCACACATTTCCCCCTCTAATTGCCAAAGTAATGCAGACTTAATGCAGAAAATCTGGAAGGCAGAGAAACAAAGAGAGATTAAAACAAAATCACTCATCATTCCACCACCCAGAGGTGATGAGTGCTAACATTTTGGCTAACACTATCCTTAGAGTCTCTTTTATATCCATAGACACGTGCAAATGCTGTTTATTTTGTACTGAGCATTTCTGTCACTGGTTTATAGGTTTTAATAACTGAAATTTAATGTATGCATAGTCTTCAATGTATTTAAACACCTTAATCTACTTACATTGTTTAATTTTTTGTCCAATTTTTCTTTTTTAATTTCATATCTCACTTGTCCTCCACAAACCTGCTAATAGTCTCATCAAGCAGCTCATCGTTTTTAATAACATTCTAATCCCCATGTTCTTCCAGTCCTCAGTGTCTTTTTATACTATGGCATGAATGGCTTTCTCTTTTCATGTCTCCTTCTTCACTCTCTGAAAAGCTCCTATTTATCTTTCGAGGCTGAGTTTAAAAGCTCTGTCCTCTGTGAAGCTCCCTGATTGCCCCAGGCTGGGTTGATCCTCCTCTGGGCTCTTGTAATACTGTGTATTCACCTCTGCTCCAGCGTTTAGCACACTATTTTGGGCTGTTTACTTTTCATAAGACTGTCTCACCACAGAGCTTGGGGAAGGCAGGGACTTATCTGTCTTTATTTTTGTCTTAGACAACATGAAAGTGTACTAGAGTACATTCTGGGTGCTCAATAAAGTTTATTGTAGTAATGAATGAATGGTTATAGTTTCTGTTGAAGAAATTGGAGAGTTAATTCTTTTCACATAGAAAAAGAAAGAGTACATGGTGGTGGTGATTGAAGGGAAAGAAAAAACTCACCAGCTATGAATGAATTAAACAGATGTGCCTACTCAGAGAGTGAGTACACACAAATGGTATTTTGTGATCACTTAACCTTGCGTCCTTACTGCCTTTATAATGTTCTCTGTACTTGAATGGGGAGAAAGCAATCTTTAAATATAAAATAGTATAAAGTTATTACAACTATAAGAAATAAAATGTGGTCCATCCCCCCTTGTGAAGTGATTACTGTTAGTCTTTGTAGTATGATGTTTTAAATCACAAACCAGAGTTTTTAATTATAAAAGTAGTATTAATAACTTAGCACTTCAGCACTCTAACTGGCATAAGTTATAAAATTGTCTCTTACTAGTGAAGTGAATGCAATAATTATTTCTCCCAGTTCAGAGTCTGTTTATACCTCAATAATAAGCGTTATGTTTCTTTGTATATGATAGGGTAGTGTTTTTGTGAAAAGTTACATTGATATGAAGAAAGAAGTCTATAGTTTTAAACCATAACTTATAAGGGCTGTGTTGATACTGAATATCACTGTAGATGTCATTGTTGTATAATGTAATTTCTGCAATGTTTATTCTGATATGTATTTTTCATTTAAAATATAAATTTACACAGAAACTCTATTTGTATTATAAAATACTACTGCCATTAATAGCTAACACGTGGGTTTGACATTAAGTGTCAGATATACTTTCTTTAGAAAGCCCACCTAAGACCTGTTTGAAGCCAAAAAGTCTAATGCAACGATCACATGACCGTTCTCTTCTACCCGTTAGACTTTTAAACTTGCATAAGTAACTTCTCAAATCAACAGCTTGCTCCCGTAAAATGGAAATAATAATAATTGTTTCATAGGTCATTGGGAAGGTTATGTAAGATAACATATATAAAAGCCTTGCACAATGCCTAGTTCAATATAAGGAAGCTGTTATGATCATGGAGGAAACCAGTAGAATCAACTTCATGATTTCAAAAAGTCTTGCTCACTTTTTTCTTGTAAATAAATGCTTCACCACTCATATTTTTCTCCTATCCAATGTTGTAGTTTGAATTGTTAATGAAAATTGTGTTATAGCAATGTTAAGGATAATTTACAAATTATCCAAGTTTGCAATGTGTTTTATTTTTGGAGATTGCCTTCTGTTTTTTTACCTGGATCACCTCTGGGAATAGTTTAAAATGGGTTGGAGCCTTTTGTGATGAGATTATTTCCATGGGGCCAATCCAAAATAGATGAGAAAAATCTAGGGCTTACAGGTGACAGGATGGGTCTGCATGTCTGGAGATGCAGATACTCAAACACCAAAGTAGAGAGGAGTGTAGGAATTGGGGATGGGAAGTGGAAGAGTGGTGTGGGAGACTGGCAGAGAGGAAGGATGAAATCTCAGCTAAAAATGAGTAGCATGGGATGAGGTGGGATTATGTAGGATTGGGCTGGCAGATAGGTGGAGAAGAAGTGAAAATGTGTAGTGTTAGTCACTCAGTTGTGTCCGACTCTTTGGACCCCATCAGGCTCCTCTGTCCATGGGATTCTCCGGGCAAGAATACTGGGGTTGGCTGCCATTCTCTCTCCAGGGGATCTTCCCCACCCAGAGATCAAACCCCAGTGTGATCTGGGATTTGCCATCTGTGCCACCAAGAAAGCCTGGAGAAAAGAAGCCTGAGGATTACTGGGGACTAGTCTGTTGGAAATTTCATTGTTGTTTTTACATGTGGAGTCTTAAAGGGACAGTTGCTTTTTGGTCTATTTATATAGTGGCGAACATTACAGATACAGTCTTTCAAGTTCCACTTTTTAAAAGACATCATTATGTTATAAACACAGTTACATAGTCTTTGAAGTTACAATTCTGTTCTGAAGTATTTAACTACTTAAAGACACAGAAGAATATAGAGGAAAAGGAAAATAATCCTGTCACCCTAACATGACTACTGTTATTTTGGTTGACTTTCTTCCAATCTTCAAAATGCATATAGGGCTTCAAATCTTGATTTATTGACAAATATAAACTATAGTAAAGTCATAATTCTGATATATACAGTTTTGTGTCCTGCTTCTTTCTTACTTGACATTTTAGGGTAAGCATTTTTCATTTCATTGCATG
Organism: Dama dama; assembly: GCF_033118175.1. Classification (NCBI taxonomy): domain Eukaryota; kingdom Metazoa; phylum Chordata; class Mammalia; order Artiodactyla; family Cervidae; genus Dama; species Dama dama. Next base: position 32,982,669 of record NC_083692.1, read on the forward strand.
TGCCTGCTTGGAGAGGCTGGAATTAGATTCCCTTTCAGAGATCTTGGCTTAAAAAATTTGGGCAAGCTGATTCTCGGTTCTTTGAGACTAGATGAAATGGAGAAACTTGAAGTGTTAGAGAGGGCTTGTGTGACTTCTCATCACAGGATTCCACTTGAACTGGCTTAGGTAAAAATGGAAGGGATTGAAATGATACTGGGAGTCTTCCATGGATTTTAAGGGCTAGGGTAAGGTGGGGTAAGGGCTTCCCTTATCCTGGTGACTCAGTGGTAAAGAATCTGGCCGCAGTGCAGGAGACCTGGATTTGATCCCTGGGTTGGGAAGGTCTCCTGGAGGAGGGCATGGCAACCCACTCCAGTACTCTTGTCTGGAGAATTCCATGGACGGACGAGCCTGGCGGGCTACGGTCCACAGGGTTGCACAGAGTTGGACACGACTGAAGCAGCTAAGCAGCAGCAGCAAGGTGGGATAGATGTCAGGCCCCTGAGTGTTGTTGTAGGGAAAATAGGAAGCCCTCCTTCTCTGCCTTTCATTTCTTTCCTTTTTTTTTCCTTTTCCTGGCACATGTTCTCCATGCTTGTCTCTTGCTGCAGGCTGGCTTTCTCTATTCCTTGTCCAAATGGTTGAAAATAGCCTCTGCAAGCAGTTCCAGTGTTTATATGTCCTCTATTCAAGAGAGAAGACAGACTGAGCAAGAATCTCTGACTTCTAAAACCAGATTCCCAGGGACAGGGACTCTTTGGCCTAATTTGTGTCAGGTGTGCACTCTTGATTGTCTTGACTGTGGTCATCCGGGGCAGGGTCAATCTCTGCCGTCCTGACTGCCAGAGGCTTTCTGTTGTAATCCTACTGACTGTAGGGCAAGAGGTAGTTTCCAGAGAAAAGAAGTGTTTGTCTGGAGAGTCAGCTTAATAGCATTTTGGTTCACAGAGCTTTGCATAGAGAAGTTTTTCATTTTAAATTATAGGCTTCAATCAAGATCCAATCTTTTCTATTTTCTAGTTTTGATAGTCCTTAGAATGTGCCTACATAATACTTAGTGAGGTTATAGATAGTGTATTCCTACAAACTGAGAAAATCCAAGTGTTTGTTTAGAGTATAAGTCCCTAGGGGGTTCTGTTTAAAAGTACTCAACCAGCGCTGCTGACTGCTTATTAAGTTTTATTGAAGTGCTGCTGGTTATATCAAATTTGGAAGATGTTTTTCTTTTTCTCGGTCAGATAGGGCAAAACACCAGTTCCTTCAGACTTAAGGTATAGTAACTGAAGGTGACATTTAACATTGTATATTTTAGGGAATGAAAATTACACTATTCTGCAGTCTGGGAATTTCTATATTTAGTTCTGCGTTAATGCCAAGATGGCACTGCTGCTGCTGCCGCTGCTAAGTCGCTTCAGTCATGTCCAACTCTGTGCGACCCCATAGACGGCAGCCCAACAGGCTCCTCCGTCCATGGGATTCTCCAGGCAAGAGTACTGGAGTGGGTTGCCATTGTCTTCTCCGCAAGATGGCACTGGTGGAGGTCAATAATGGTTTTATGGTCCTGGAAACTGGACGTACAAGAATTCTTTATCTCTTGTGAAGCTTAGGTTCTAAGGGTGTTAGAGTTTGCATGTTTTTGCTGCTGATGCCTTGCTCCAAGTCATGCATATGTATCTTGCATTTTTGCTTCACACCCACATTTAATATAGGCGTCCAAGAGGAAAGATCCAGGTCAAGTGAGCTGGGAACCATTTGGAGCACCATCTCCCCTGGAGCTATGGTGGCAGATGAAGAAATGAATTATTTCCCAGAGACAGTCTAGAACAAATACATTTAATATTTAGAAGCTATGAATTTTTAATTTCCCTGTAATTAAAAAAAAATAGGGAGGGCCTCAAATGTAGCCTCTTGCTTTCTCCTTTCTTGTCCACATCCACAGACCAGTCATTGTGATCTTTTAGAAGCTCTGATTGGATCATGCCATTCCTCCGGTTAAAGTCTGCCATGGCTTCTCATATTTCTTTGGAAAACTATAAAAGCCTAAACCGGGCCTCCAGGGTCCTCACGTGGTTGGGTTCTTCCAACGGCACCACTTTCCATGTACTGTTGATGGTTTGGTCATACTGGCACGCTCTCCAGGTCCTTTCCTTCCTCCAGACTGAGGCACAAGCACATCCCTCTTCCTAGTGCGGTTACCTGGCTGACTCCCCATCATCATTCAGGTCTGTCGTAAGTGCTCCTGCCTCAGGGACGCCTTTGCAGCTCTGCACCTTTCTCATCTCATGTACTTTTCCTTTACCGCACTTACTGCAAACTTTGCTTACAGTTCATGGTGAGTCTTGTGACTGTTCAGTTTCTTTCCTGCCCGCTCACTCTCTTAGCTCCACAAAGGAAGGGCTGAATCTGTTTAGGTCAGCACTAGGTACTCATCATAGAAGACCTGGATATTTCATAAATATTTGCTGAGTGATTAATTCTTGTTAAAAATTTGGAGCGGACTTCAGTTCAGTTCAGTCGCTCAGTCGTGTCCGACTCTTTGTGACCCCATGAACCACAGCACGCCAGGCTTCCCTGTCCATCACCAACACACGGAGCCTGCTCCAACTCATGTCCATTGCATTTGTGATACCAACCATCTCATCCTCTGTCATCCCCTTTTCCTCCCACCTTCAATCTTTCCCAGCGTCAGGGTCTGTTCCAATGAGTCAGTTCTTCACATCAGGTGGCCAAAGTATTGGAGTTTCAGCTTCAGCATCAGTCCTTCCAATGAATATTCAGGACTGATTTCCTTTAGGATGGACTGGTTGGATCTCCTTGCAGTCCAAGGGACTCTCAAGAGTCTTTACCAACACCACAGTTCAAAAACATCAATTTTTTGGCATTCAGCCTTCTTTATGGTCCAACTCTCACATCCATACATGACTATTGGAAAAACCATAGCCTTGACTAGACGGACCTTTGTTAGCAAAGTAATGTCTCTGCTTTTTAATATGCTGTCTAGGTTGGTCATACTTGTCTTCCAAGGAGCAAGCATCTTTTAATTTCATGGCTGCAATTACCATCTGCAGTGATTATGGAGCCCAAGAAAATAAAGTCTCTGTTTCCCCATCTATTTGCCATGAAGTGATGGGACTGGATGCCACAATCTTAGTTGTCTGAATTTTGAGCTTTAAGCCAACTTTTTCACTCTCCTCTTTCACTTTCATCAAGAGACTTTAGTTCTTCTTTGCTTTCTGCTATAAGGGTGGTGTCATCTGCATATCAGGTTACTGGTATTTCTCCTGGGAATCTTGATTCCAGTTTGTAAGTCATCCAGCCTGGCATTTTGCATGATATACTCTGCATATAAGTTAAATAAGCAGGGTGACAATATACAGCCTTGACCTATTCCTTTCCCTATTTGGAACCAGTCTGTTGTTACATGTCCAGTTCTAACTGTTGCTTCATGACCTGCATACGGATTTCTCAGGAGATGGGTCAGGTGATCTGGTGTTCCCATCTCTTTAAAAATTTTCCACAGTTTGTTGTGATCCACACAAAGGCTTATGCATAATCAATGAAGCAAAAGGAGCAGACTTAAAAACATTTCTTTGGAATAATTTTAGACTTACAGAAAAGTTGTAAAGATAATTCACAATGTTCCTGTGTACCCCTCACCCAGTTTCCCCTGTTATTATCATTTTATATTACTAATGTGTATTTGTCAGAACTCAAAAACCAGTACTGGTACATTACCATTAATTAAACTCTAGGTTCTATTTGGATTTCACCAGTTTTCCCATTAAGGGCTCTCCTTCTGTTCCAGGATCCAAACCAAACTACTGCATTGCATTTAGTTGTCATGTCTCTTAAGTAGGCTTTTAATGCAATGAACTTGAAAAGATAATTTCAATTTTATAGACACTTCCTGGCCATTCTTTTAGGGCTTGGATCAGATCACACCTGAAAATTTAATTACTAGTTTTTAAGGTGACATTGGATTAAATTCATGTTAGAAATGACCTGTGAAATCACATGGTAATTACATACTATTTTAGAGGACTGTTCTATAGTGTAGAATAGTAGGTTTTATTGTTTCTGCTTTTTAACATTTTGGGGGAAACTAGGTATTTTTGAAAATCTAAATAAAACTATAAATTACCCTGCCCCATGTATATATACACCAAATGTTTTCATGCAGTTCACTTTATTACACTGGAAATTTATTACTTCATGGGAACAGGCTATAAAAGTGATAAGTCCAATGAGTCATATCTATTTTTCTATTTTATGGGAATGTGTACAAAATTTAATGGTAATGTCTAGAAAAACTGAAATAATTAGAGTTTGTTAAGTAAAATGAAAATAAATTTCAGTTTTATTCCATTTTCAAAAGTGAATTTTAGTGAGAAAGTTCTCATAGTTTGGATTGAATAAGAAGCTGAAATTCTGGAATGTCCTTAGGCATGAGAATATGCAGCTCATCTTTGATATTCATTTTACTGCAACTGATTAAAATATTATTGTTGATGTTCAGTCACTCAGTTGTGTCCAACTCTTTGTGATCCCATGGACTGCAGCATGCCAGGCTTCCCTGTCCCTCACCAACTCCTGGATGTTGCACAAACTCATGTCCATGGAGTCAGTGATGCCATCCAACCATCTCACCCTCTGTTGCCCCTTCTACTCCTGCCTTCAGTCTTTCCCAGGATCAGGGTCTTATCAAACAAGTCAGGTCTTCACATAAGGTGGCCAAAGTATTGGAGCTTCAACTTCAGCATCAATTTTTTCAATGAATATTCAGCATCAATTCTTTGATACTCTGCCTTCATTATGGTCCAGTTTTTCCAGTAGTCATGTATAGATGTGAGAGTTGGACCATAGACAAAGCTGATGGCTGAAGCATTGATGCTTTCAAGCTGTGGTACTGGAGAAGACTCCTGAGAGTCCTTGGACTACAAGGTGATCAAACCAGTCCATCCTAAAGGAAACCAATCCTGAATATTCATTGTAAGGACTGATGCTGAAGTTGAAACTCCAATGCTTTGGCCATCTGATGTGAAGAGCTGACTTATTTGAAAAGTTTCTGATGCTGGGAAAGAAGGAAGGCAGGAGGAGAAGGAGGAGACAGAAGACAAGATGGTTGGATGGCATCACCCACTCAATGGACATGAGTTTGAGCAAGCTCTGGGAGTTGGTGGTAGACAGGGAAGCCTGGTGTGCTGCATTCCATGGAGTCACAAAGAGTCAGACACGACTGAGTGACTGAATAACAACATCAACTGGAAAAACCATAGCTTTGACTATATGGACTTTTGTCGGCAAGGTGATGTCTCTGGTTTTTAATATGCTGTCTAGGTTTGTCAGAGCTTTTCTCCCAAGGAGCAAGTGTCTTTTAATTTCATGGCTGCAGTCACCATCTGCAGTGATTTTGGAGCCCAAGAAAATAACATCTGTCACTATCATTTTTTCCCCCATCTATTTACTATGAAGTGATGGGACTGGATACCATGACCTTAGTTTTCTGAATGTTGAGTTTTAAGCCAGATTTTTTACTTGCTTTCACCTTCATCAAGAGGCACTTTAGTTCCTCTTCTCTGTCTGCCATTAGGGTGGTGTCATCTGCATATCTGAGGTTATTGATATTTCTCCCAGGAATCTTGATTCCAGTTTGTGAGTCATCCAGCCTGGCATTTCACATGATATATTCTGCATATAAGTTAAATAAGCAGGGTGACAATATACAGCCTTGTCATACTCCTTTCCCAATTTGGAACCAGTCCACTGCTCCATGTCTGGTTCTAACTGTTGCTTCTTGACCTGGATGTAGGTGCCTCAGGAGGTAGGAAGGTGGTCTGGTATTCCCATTTCTAAGAATTTTCCACAGTTTGTGTGAGCCACACAGTCAAAGACTTTAGCATAGTCAATGAAGCAGATATAGATGATTTTTGGAATTCCGTTGCTTTTTCTATGATCCAATGAATGTTGGCAGTTTAATCTCTGGTTCTTCTGCCTTTTCTAAATCCAACTTGTACATCTGGAATTTTCTCAGTTCATATACTGTTGAAGCCTATCTTAAAGGGTTTTGAGCATTACCTTGCTAGTATGTGAAATGAGTACAATTGTATGGTAGTTTGAACATTCTTTGGCACTGCCTTTCTTTGGGATTGGAATGAAAACTGACCTCCTCCAGTCCTGTGGCTACTGCTGAGTTTTCCAAATTTGCTGGCATATTGAATGCAGCACTTTCACAGCATCATCTTTTAGAATTTCAAATAGCTCAGGTGGAAAACCATCACCTCCACTAGCTTTGTTCATAGTGATGGGCCATAGTTCCTAAGGCCCACTTGATTTCACACTCCGGGATGTCTGTCTCTAGGTGAGTGATCACACCACTGTGGTTATCTGAGTCATTAAGACCTTTTTTGTACAGTTCTGTGTATTCTTGCCACCTCTTCTTAATATCTTCTGTTTCTGTTAAGTCCATACCATTTTTGTCCTTTATTGTGCCCATCTTCACATGAAATATTCCCTTGGTATCTCTAATTTTCTTGATTAAAATATTAATATTTTCTAAAAACTGTGACTTGCAAGGATATGAGGTAACAAATGAAATTAGAGATCCCACAGATTATTTGTCTGGCAGAACAATCTACAATCTGGTAGATTTGTATCAAGAAACACCAGACTTCTTGAAGACTCTGAAAGGTGAGTTAATGTCACATCATTTCATTTGTACTCAAGTCACTGAGGTCTTCTTTGAGGCAAGATCAGCATCATCCATGCTGTCTTCATCAGCAAAGAAAGAATGATGAATCTTTATTTCAATTTTAAGATTGTTTAAGCAGAACTAGCCTCCAAATATATCTTGCAGTGTATCTAGATACTTCCAGGTTTTTGTCTGCACATGACATTTTATGACATGTCACTCTGGATCCTTATTTTCCTGAGGAGCTCTGTTTCCCAAAGAACTTGTTTTCAGCTGCATTATAATAATTACTTTAAGGTTTCCAATGAAAGATTGTATCATGTTCATATCCATAAAGTAAGCAAAGTGAAGAATGAAAACTTCTCCTACTGAGCAACTAAGGATGTGCTTCACTATTTTCTCAAAGGTAATAAAAATGTTCTATAAAAGAATAAAGATTTCAAGTCAGGATTTCTGAAAAGACATTAACTTCCAAGTAGTCAAATAGAACTCCACGTTCTCTTCACTGGCTGTGATGGAATTGACTTTCAAGGCAACAGAAAAGGTTTCTTCTTGGATCATTGGCAATATTTCAGATGTATCACATGCAATAAGTTACACAAACATGCAAAGCTACTCTCATCACCAAAGCAGCACAACCTGCTTTCCATGTGCAACTTGTTTGACATTGCAAACTTTCACATTTCCTAAAAAGTTCACAGAACAGTGTTCTCCTTAGATGACATTCATACATACATAATAGAAAATCAGGAGTTGGGAATATTATGAGATATGCAGTTATTTGCTAAAGGGAAATAGAATAGCTGCTAGTATCTCCAATGTTTATGTCAAAATTATGGCAAAAGAGCAAGTTCTGAGAGAGGACTTTATTTGATAAAGGCATGCTTCCATTTTTATTCCCTGATGCACACCACAAGCTAGTTTATTCTTTTCCAAGTCACACTAGTTCCCAAGGTCTTCCTAGGATTAATTTAGCAGCAAGGAAAGAAAACTCAGTTTATATTGGCTTAAGCAATGAGGAAATTTACTCTTTCCAAACAGGAAGTTGAGAGGTGGGGTGCCTGAATTAGCAGTTTATGCTTGAATGAAGTATGTAGATTACAATCTTTTTTGGTTTTCATCTCTATGTGTGTGCTGAACTTTATAGGATATTTTCTTTGCTTTATTATCAAGTTATTCTATTGTTTTTCACTTAAAGTTAAGTTATAGTAGTTATTTTATTTTCCTGGTATTTAAAAATAATATATAGCATCTTATTCTTCCAGTGATTCTGATCTTCAGAAATAGGCTCGTTAGAAGCCACATCACCTGTTTTCAAACTGTGTGGAGAAAAAGCAAAATCTAGCACTTGTCTAGAGATGTTTATTGTTGTAGTGAGGGATATGCTGGGTCATGCTGTGGATGTAGTAAAAGACATTGAATTGAAGACTTTAAAATGGCAAATTTTATGTTATCTGAATTTCACTACAAAAATAGTTAATATTCTAAAAAATATTATCTTATTCTTGTTTTATGGATATAATAGCTTCTCTTATTATTCCCTGAGGATATTACTAACACTTTTTGGGGAAAATTTTCTCCTCTTGAATGGGCCATTTCCTCTAAGTTGCTTTTTTGAAATTTCTTATTATTGTTAGCCAAAATTCTTGGATGTTTTGTGATTTTTGTGTCTGCGTATATTCAAGAATGGAGGGCTCCAGAACTATTTGGGAGCTGTGAGAATGAATGAGGACATCAGGAACTATGAAGGGTCTTACCCCACTTTCAAGCTAACAAGTTAGTCTGCTGTGTTTTCATGGATGCTTCCAAAAGATAGGAAATTCCTGGGTCAGATACAAAGGACATTACTACTCACAGTTTAGCAAGCAGCATGTGGTTCCCCTTGCTCTGAAAGTTTCACAGGAACAATACAGAGCAAGCAAAGTGGGCCCTCATTATAGTAGGTTTATGTTATACCTGAGAACTCCTGAGTTCAAGAAATTCCAGTCATTTATAATGGTCTACATGGGCTTCCCTGTTGGGTCAGATGGTGAAGAATCCACCTGCAATGTAGGACCCCGAGTTCAATTCCTGAGTCAGGAAGATCTGGAAAAGGGAATGGCTACCCACTCCAGTATTCTTGCCTGGGAAATCCCATAAACAGAGGAGCCTGGTGAACTACATTCCATGGAGTTGTTTAAAGAGTCAGACAGGACTGAGTGACTAATACTTTCACTTTCATAATGGTCTACGAGCAAAGCTACCCAATCTTTGCCCCAGAGTGAGACATTAGCAAACAAACCTGCCTGGTATTCTAGAGGGAGACAAACTTCACTATACAGGGTCTTGAAAAGCTAGTCTAAGACAAAAAATTGTCAAATCCTGCACAAGATGTTCAGAAATGGAAGAAAGACCCATGGAGAATTGTCAACAAGGGCTTGTCTATTGTGACTTTACTATCAAATAGCTGGGCTGTTTCCTTGAGAACCTTCAATTTCATTTTTTGTGAGGTCTGTTCCTTTGGATCATAGAAGTCTTTTCCAACCTCCTGACTGGCTGCTTCCTTTCTGTGAACCAAGGAGGAAGGTGGCCTGGGCATTTCAGTGAGCAGTATGCATCAGTTCAGTTCAGTTGCTCAGTCGTGTCCTACTCTTTGCGACCCCATGAATCGCAGCATGCCAGGCCTCCCTGTCCATCACCAACTCCCGGAGTTGACTCAAACTCATGTCCATCGAGTCGGTGATGCCATCCAACCATCTCATCCTCTGTTGTCCCCTTCTCCTCCTGCCCCCAATCCCTCCCAGCATCAGGGTCTTTTCCAATGAGTCAATTCTTCGCATGAGGTGGCCAAAGTACTGGAGTTTCAGCTTCAGCATCAGTCCTTCCAATGAACACTCAGGACTGATCTCCTTTAGGATGGACTGGTTGGATCTCCTTTGCAGTCCAAGGGACTCTCAAGAGTCTTCTCCAACACCATAGTTCAAAAGCATCAATTTTCCGGTGCTCAGCAGTATGCATAGGTTCAGCTAATTCATCTGTGACATTGGTAGGGTACTCCAGTCTTCAACCATACTTGGTGTCACTGTAGACTTCTGTTTGGCCAGAGAGTAAAGCTCAGGCCTTTGCCAAAGTGAAGGGAGGCATATGCTGTACACAATAAGGGTGGAGATTGTGAGAGTTGTTCAGTTGTGTCCGACTCTTTGCGACCCCATGAACTATAGCCCACCAGGCTCCTCTGTCCATGGGATTCTCCAGGCAAGAATACTGGAGTATTCTCTTCTCCAGGAAGTCTTCCCAACCCACAGATTGAACCAAGGTCTCCAGCATTGCAGGCAGATTCTTTATTATCTCAGTCACCAGGGAAGCCTGAGGGTTGGGATTAGGACTTCTTAAACCAAATGAAGAGGGATGACAATGAGACTACAATCAGTAGCTTTGTTTAAGTCTATTTGAGGATGGGGGTTAGGACTTCTCAAACAGACTTAACCAAGGATACTGACTGAATCCTCATTGTCATCCCTCTTAATTTGGTAACTGGCAAGTTTGGAAAATTCTGTTTTATAAATTGGACTGTTATCTAATTTTTCTACCCTCAACTTATGTTTTAGTTTCCTCAAACCTGACAAGTCATTTATCACTTTCTAGCTTCTTAAATTTTTGTTTTGTCTCGTTTTTCATTCATGATTCTTATGGATTTATGCCTTTAAATAAGACACACTTATTGTCATTGTAGTGGAATTTCCTGAATGAAATTAGGAAATTAGATATGTATGTATTTCAATTTGGCATCTTTACAAGGAAGAATCATTGTACTTTCTATTCCTATTTTTTGAAATCTTTTAGCTTAAACTAGATCTACCAAGATAAATATCATATTCATAGTGGCAGAGTACATTGTCTTTATTTCCTCTCAGTGGGAAACTATTTTAAGATGTCATAACACCAGGGCAAATAGTATTATGCATCATCTATTTCTTTGTCTGAATGTTAGTTTCACAGGCGTGTTTACATTATGAAAATACCAAGCTGTGCACTTAAGGCTTATGAACTTTTTTGTATGCACGTTATATTGCTATCAAAGGTTTACATTAAAATTGTACAAAATATGACTGTATCAAAGCATTCAGCCCATTTTACTGTTTTTGTTTATTTATTTATTTTTAGCTGTGTTGGGTCTTGGTTCTGCACATGGACTTTCTCTAGTTGCCGCGAGTAGGGGACTACTCTCTAGTTGTGGTGTGTGGGCTTCTCATTGTGGTGCGTTCCCTTATTGAGAGCCTGGGCTCTAGAGCTCGAGAGCTTAGTAGTTGTGGCTGCCAGGCTCTAGAGCGCAGGCTCAATAGTTGTGGCACATGGGATTAGTGGCCCCCTGGCATATAGGATCTTCCCAGAGCAGGGACCAAACCCATGTCTCCTGCATTGTCAGGAGGATTTTTAACCACTGGAAAGAAAGTGAAAGTTGCTCAGTCGTTTCTGACTCTTTGTGGCCCCATGAACTATTCAGTCCATGGAATTCTCCAGGTCAGAATACTGGAGTGGGTAGCCTTTCCCTTCTCCAGGGGACCTTCCCAACCCAGGGATCAAACTCAGGTCTCCCACGCTGCAGGCGGATTCTTTACCAGCTGAGCCACAAGGAAACCCTAACCCTAACCACTGGACCATCAGGGAAATCCCATGTCTAAAGTATTTTAATAAGGACATTATTGTTCTCTTTATTCATGTTAACCTCAATGAGGTTAAGTTCATATTTTCAACTATAAACCAGCCAATTCATCGATTGTTCTCCTGATAGATCCTTTCAGAATAATCATGGATGATAACCAGGTACAAGGTATAGTCTAGGCTACTATCTTGGTATAGTTCTAGCTACTGTTGTGTTTTAATAAAACATTGATTTATAACTTAAAAATATTTTTCAAAGTAACATAAAATAAACAGTTATTTTTGTGTTTTCCCTGTTCACTCACCCCTAAGCGCATCCCCCAATTTCTTAACTATATGAGGAAGATGGTTCTTAAATACTTCGTGCATATTAGAAACACCTGGGAGTTCTAAAAAATCCCACTTCAAGGCTGCATTCCATCCTAATTAAAAGAGTCTCCGGGATGGAGACCCAGGCATCAGTACTTTTTAAAGCCCCCCAGGAGAGTTCAGTGAACAGTCAGGGCTGTGGACATGGGTCTAGGATGGTGCTTCTCAGGCTATCTGTGGTGAAGAACTAGTTTGTGTTTTTGATAGTACCAGCTCATCACAGATCAAAATTCTTGCAAAATCAATAAAAATGGACTAATAGAAAAGTAATCATGTGCTGGACTATCAAAGCAATGTCAACTTGCTATCAAGTTTTCTCAATGCTTATTCTTGATTATCTATATTTATCTTGCCACAGACTGATGTCAGTTCATGATCAGTGACAGTCCACAGAGCACAGTTGGGTAGCACTGACTTAAAACACTGGAATACTCTTTCCCTTTCCTAGCACAAGCCCAGTATCCATATCCTCTCCTCTCTGTGCAAAGAATCTTTTTTGAGACAGGGGAGTTTCCCCAGGGGCCTGTCATTTGTGCTCCCCCTCCTTTCTCCATAGCCCCGCTGACACATTGTATCCACTCAGATATATTTCTGGGCTCTGAAAGCATGAGGTGAATAACCCATAGGTTGTCTGAGATTTTCTAAGTATTGTTCCCCTTCAGCTATATTAATTAAAAAAAAACACAACTCTTGACTATTAAAATCTTAGAATGTGATCTCATATATTCCACTACAAAGATACATGAGATCACATTCTAAGATTTTAGTAGTCAAGAGCTGTTCTTTTTTTTTTTTTTTAATTAGTTGAAGGGAAACAATACTTTAGGAAGCAATAGGATGAACAAAGCTAGTGGAGGTGACAGAATTCTAGCTGAGCTATTTCAAATTGTAAAAGATGATGCTATTAAAGTGCTGCACCCAGTATATCACCAAATTTGGAAAACTCAGCAGTAGCCACAGGAATGGAAAAATCAATTTTCCTTCCAATCCCAAAGAAGGGCAATGCCAAAGAATGTTCAAACTGTCATACAGTTGAGCTCATTTCATATGCTAGTAAAAGACACTTGCTCCCTGGAAGGAAAGTTATAATAAACAAGAGAATGTATTAAAAAGCAGGGACATCTTTTTGACACCTTGTCAACAAAGGTCCACATAGTCAAAGCTATGGTTTTTCCAGCAGTAATGTATGAATGTGAGAGTTGGGCTATAAAGAAGACTGGGCACCAAAGAATTGATGCTTTCTCATGTGTGGATGTGAGAGTTGGACTGTGAAGAAAGCTGAGCATCGAAGAATTGATGCTTTTGAACTGTGGTGTTGGAGAAGACTCTTGAGAGTTCCTTGGACTGCAGGGAGATCCAACCAATCCATCCTAAAGGAGATTAGTCATGGGTGTTCATTGGAAGGACTGATGCTGAAGCTGAAACTCCAGTATTTTGGCCACCTCACGCGAAGAGTTGACTCATTGGAAAAGACCCTGATGCTGGGAGGGATTGGGGACAGCAGGAGAAGGGGGTGACAGATGATGAGATGGCTGGATGGCATCACCGACTCAATGGGCATGAGTTTGAGTAAGCTCCAGGAGTTGATGATGGACAGGGAGGCCTTGCGTGCTGTGATTCATGGGGTCGCAAAGAGTCAAACACGACTGAGCGACTGAACTGAACTGAACTGAATTGTGCATTGGAGAAGACTCTTGAGAGTCCCTTGGACTGCAAGGAGTTCAACCCAGTCAATCCTAAAGGAAATCAACCCTGAACATTCATTGGAAGGACTGATGCTGAAGTTGAAGCTCCAAAACTTTGGCCACTTAATGTGAGGGGCTGATTGGAAAAGACCCCGATGCTGGGAAAGATTGACTGCAAAAGGAGAAGAGGGTGGCAGAGGATGGGATAGTTAGATAGCATCATCGACTCAGTGGACATGAATTTTAGCAAATTCTGCCAGATAGTGGAGGACAAAGGAGCCTGGCGTGCTACAGTTCATGGGGTTGCAAAGAATTGTACATGATTTAGTACCTAAACAACAAGAACAACAATCCGTAAGTTGTGTGTGCAAGTGAGTTTCAGGGAAAAATTCACTGAAGACTCTCAGGAACAAAAATTCTCTTTATTCTTAGTAATTTTGCACTTTGGCTAGAATGCAGTGAAAACTCTCCTGTTACTTGGGCTGGAATATCTAAAGAACAAGAGGAATTTCACTTACAGGAAGCTGCTTGTTGCGTTCGTAGGACTGAATGAGAGCGGGCTGCCATAATCTGCTATGCTGGACACTTTTCCCAGTAGTCTGGCAGCATGGACATTTGCCCATGTGGATGGAATCCCATTAGGTTTATGAAGCATGGAATAGAGAACAAGGTTTGGGATTGGAGGGAACTTCATCTGAGGGAGAAGTTCAGAATGATTCAGATGAATCTTCTGATGAGGACCTCTTAGCCCCTTCCTTTTGGGTGATTATTCTGATGGGAATGCAATTGAATTCTGGTTGAAGCAGGTTATCTGATTCCCATGGTCCAAGACATCTCTAATTTTTTTTTTCCTTTCTAAATCTTGGCTCATCTGTTTCAGAAAAGATGGCACAATTATGCTGGTTAGAGAACCAAAGGCCACATCTGATATTATTAATTCTATTCTCAGTCTCTTGTGTACTTTTTAGTGAAGCTGTCTTCAATGCCCTTATTATGCATCTAGATCTCTGTTACATTCTGATTATATTTGCTGGGTATGTAGAATTTTACTCCTCCAGAAAGGAAGCAGAAAGGAAATGGGGAACATGCTCTGGGACTTTGGACTTGGGGACCCTTCCCAACTCAAATTTGGTTACTTGATAAGAGATGGAAAATAGAGGTAAAATGTCTAACATACTTGTATATAGAGATCTATCTTCTTTAAAGTTTTATACTCTATGAAAATCTCATGCATGTAAAACTGCTAGCACATGTAACATCTGGCACATGAGAACTTATTAGGGAAGAAAACCAGAATGGAAATCTCATCCTAAGCCATAACTTAAGAAAGAGCTTGTTATTTTGTGGCTTTTAAAAGAAAATTATACTGAAATATGTACTGAGTACAGTCTTGTTGAGACTGTAGCTAGTGCAAGGCAGAACTGTGTGCAGAGTAATCTTTGAAGACTGAGTATAGATGAAATGTTTAGAAGACTTAAAACACTCTGAAAGAGCTAGCAGGAGCCTTAACTTAGCATAGCACCCAAAGAATTCAGGCTGTCAATTCTGAATCATGATACTCATGCCCTGAGACATGAGTTTGAGTAAACTCCGGGAGTTGATGATGGACAGGGAAGCCTTGCTTGCTGCGATTCATGGGGTCAAGCTGGAGACAGCTTGATCATGGTTTTTTACTCTATGAGGCAATAGCGCAGTATGATTTCATAAAAACTCCCAGCCCCTCTGTGAAGTGTGTATAAGTATCACTATGTTACAGGTGAGGAAATTGAGGCCCAGAGAGGCTACCTTGCCCAAGGGCCCAACTCCTGGGTGTCAGGCTTAGGGTTTGAACCCAGAGCTGTCTGCTTCTTAAGTCCATACTCTACCCCAGGGCCAGTAACAAGAAGTCAAAATTGTAAAATTCAGATCGTCCAGTGGCCCAGCTCCTTCACCTCCTCCTGAAATTATGGGAGAAGATGGTAAACTTCACTTCATTTTTAGCAATGCTCTTAACTTGCAAAACATGGCTCTGGTAAAGGGCTTACCTTCAGGACCTAAGCAAGGCTTCTCCCTTTCCCCTAAATCTGAATTTTACATTGAATGGATACTGTGCTTGAAGGCTCTTTCTGGAAAGAAAAAGAGAGATTGAATAAGATGACCTTGAGAATTAGGCTGGGGTGTGTGTGTGTGAGAGAAAGAGGGAGAAAGAGGAAAAGAGACAGATAGAGGGTTAGACATGTCTACTAAGATGCAATTGGTATTTGGAATCGTATCTTTTTCTAGGGAAGGGAGAAGGGCAGTGGAGAGACAGGAGGAGATGCCGCCCCCTGCCCTGCTTTGACTGGATATTTCAAGCTCCTGGCTTTCTCCAGATTTTACCTGGATATTTGAGGAGCTGTCTTCCTGGTCACACTGAGGAAATCATGCTTCCTATTTCCTGCATCCACAAGCTAAAAAGAAATAAACCTATTAAGGGAATGGAGGATGAGGATGTTGTTTATTTCTGTGGCAGAGTACAGATATCTGTAGTTTTGAGTCATGGTACCTGAGGATAGGGTAGCATGGCATGCTGCAGTCCATGGGGTCACAAAGAGTTGGACATGACTGAACAACTGGACTGAACTGAATTGATGGTACCCAAGAATAGTATTTGGGGAATTTTAATCAGACATCTTCCTTGGCCGTCAATATTGCTCTAATATCTAATAAAATCTCTCTAGTTTTAAGTCATTGGAATGTTGCTATTGGTGTTGCTATTGTCCTTTGCAGAAAATGGAGTCCAATATTGCTCTACTATTGGTTCTTTGAGTCTTAACTGTCTCACTTACCTTCTATTGTTTTATTCACATTACCGAGGCTTTTACAGGATTCACTGCAGACCTCTCCCAGTGGCCTTGGAAATGCATGTGTGGTTGTAGTGATGCCTCATTATAGGTGGGATTTGAACACCATTAGATTCACCCCTGTTGTAGCTAAACCATGCTTGTTTCCAACATTTCTGTGTGAATGTCTTTAGATAGACGAGTGTCTGAGTGCCTGTGCTGTGGCATTAATAAGATCAGTAGGTTTTTAAAAATGTTAAATCAATTGTATTTATGCTTAATGAGTAACCATTTACACATTAAGATGATATTCCTCTGGCCTGCCCCTATCTTAAATAGAAGTTGAATATGAAGTCTGTGAATTCTTGATGGAAACCAAAACAAAAGCTGAATTTAAGAGAAGTTACCAGGAGGTTATAACATCCTGCACAGCTACGGAAATTGCTATGCAGTTTTGAGTTTGTTGCAGAAATATTATATTCTACTTCTTTTGCTAATATGACAAGTGAAGAGTATAAATTCAATTTTTAAATTTTTTTGTTATGTAATTGTGAGAGATGTTCCAAGTACATTAGGAAAAAACCCAAATGGGGAGAAACTGTGCTTCCAACTCCTTCTACTCCAGCCTTTTAGCCCTTTCTCTTGGGTACCCTGTTCTGGGGGGTTGCTGGTGGCTTATTTTATGAATAAGTGATTTTGTTCCCCTCACAGTACTCAGAAACTGAAATCTCTAAACTTATTGAGCAAATTTAGGGGAGGGCATCTGCTCTCACAATGATTGGCCAAGTAGAAAGAGGAGACCCTTTTTTCTTGCATCCAGGACTGAAATGTTTGGATACTAACTCAAACAGCTCTGCCAGTGGAGTTACGTGACTTTCCCCACTGCGACTGCTGGAGCGGTGACTGTGGAATGATGATATTCAGTCCAGGTTCTGGCAGGAAACAGACACACACTCTTATTGGTTGGCAGGGTGTAGATAAAATGAAACAAAAGAATTTGGTTTCTCCTTAGGGCTGGGAGACTGGCTGAGAGGAGGGAGCAGTTCCTGAAACATGGAAAAGAGGGATGGCTGTGTGCAGAGGGCTGCCTGGCAGGACTTGTGTTGAACGGAGGGACCGTGCAACCTGTGACCCCCTTCAGGGACAGAGCTGGGGTACAGATATCTTGGCATCATTTTCCTCTCTGCTTCCCACCTTTTGCAGGTGGGGGCTCTCTGTTGGCTGAACAACATGAAAGTCAAGGGGCAAAGGGTCCCACAGTTGCAGAACACATAGCATCAGCCTTCAGGCCACAAAGCAGAGTGGAGAGACGTAGGAAGTATCTTCAGGACTCCAGCAAGGAGGGTCTCCTTTTATCCTTCCCTTTACAGGTTTAGCTGGCTTGACTCTCTGCCCCGTTTTAGAATGCTCTTCTAGAGGAGAAATGAGAAATTTCTCCATTTAACAGCTCTGACTCCATATATCGAATGGATATGTGAAAATGTGATGGAAACAAATGATCTGTGATTTTTCTAATGGCCTAGACAGACCATAAGCCATCTTAGTTGTTTATCATGTTTAGCTTGGTTATTTTTCTACCCTTTTCCACAATCTCAGAATAAGCAGTCCATAGCCCAGCATTTCTCTTAGAAAGGAACGAGGGAAATATGGCAGTACATAGAATTACCTGTGGTGAAGGATTTGCTCCCACCACAAAAATAGATCATTATTTCTGCCAACATCTGATAGAGCCGCAACAGTTACTTGGTATTCCAAATATCTCCTTTATGTAATTTCTGAATATCATGGTGTCTGACATTCAGTTCACAAAAATTTTGAAGCATTTTGCTGTTTTTTATTCTAGTTTTCCATCCTTTTTGTTTCAGTAGAAATACATACCATAATTTCAAGATAATTGATATTTTGTCAAACCTGGTTACTACTCATAATGATTTTCTTAGCTCTTAGTCTCTATAGATTGACAACTTCCACAGCTGGATTTAACCATTTGGCCTCACCTGTAGATTTGCCCTTTGCCATGGTCCCTGGTACCAGAGCTTTGTCTTTTGGTGACTGGAGACTGGAAGGAACTGAGAAGCGGTACACCAGTGGCTCCTAGCTTCGGTCAGTGCCCCGTGAGTCTTCTGATCTTGTGCCCATTTGAAGTGTGGTGCCTTGCCTATTTCCATTTAACCAAGCCCCTACCATAACCCAGTGTCAGTGAATGAGTCTGGGTCTCTGAGACCTCATTGTCTCGCTTCCTATTTTGGTTTCTTGCCTTGTATTCTGGAGACTGGTGCTTTTGCTTTAAAACTTGACCTATGTTTTCTTAGGGATTGTAGATCTGTCAATGAACCCAACCCCTTTGCCTGGTCCCTACTACCTGTTGACAGATTTCCCAAACTACAAACTGCTCACTTTCTTGGGTGATATCCCATCATCTGGAGTCAGACTTTCCTTGATCTTGCACTCAGCTCTGCATTCTAACTGGTACCAGGTTATTAGTCATACCTGGACAGCTAATCATACCTGGTTTATGTGCTTCTGTTAATCGATAATCTGGTTCCATATGTAATTTCTTCTTCAAAAGCTGGTAATAAATAAGATTGCTAGAATGTAAGTGAGTTCCTCTGGGACAAGGAATCTGTCTCTCTCTTTTTATCAAGGAACTCCCAGCCCCTGAAATAGCACTTAATTTTTAAAATTAAGTACAGAACTTACAGATGGAATAGCTGTTTAGATGAGAGATTCTTAATGTAAACATATGTGCATGAACATGTGTATGTTTCTCTGAAAATCTTCATAAAATTCTTCAGATTCTCAGCAGCACTCCTGGCCCTCAAAAGATTGAAATAACCACCAACTTAAAATGTACAGGAGAGAAAGGAATACATGACTCCCCCTTTTGAAAAGATTCATTCTTTTAGGGCATTTGGATATTGTGTAGCAATGTATTGGAAAATAGCAATACCACTTGATGATTAGGTAAGCTTAAGTAATGAGTACAGGGTTTCTCTTTGGGAATTAATGATACAGTGATCTGATGGTTAACCTTTAGTTTTTGGAAATGAGTGAGAATGAGCAGAACTCAGATTTTGATGGTCCTTTGACCCATGGGAATTGAACTCCACTTCCTTAAAGTTTTGTTGATGTGTTCCTATAACTATAGATTATATATTTACTTCCTCCCCAAGAAAATGTAATTTTCTGATGGTAAAGCCTTTATCTTGTTAAGTTGCTGAGTAGCAAAGTTTGTTGTTTATTCTATTTTCAGCTTATTTGGTATAGTCTCTGTGGCAAATTTTATCCCTTGAAGTTTGAGTAAATATATTGTTACTTTGGAATGTGTGAGTACTGATACATACCATATGTGACTGAGGACACTGTAGCTGTATAGACAGTGCTTAATCAGATATTCAGTGAATAAATGAATATTGTTAGTTTCGGGAACAGTGTAGTGGAGTGGCTAAAAAGAGAGTTTATTTTGGATCAATGCATTCTTTGGTGTAAATTCTAGTTTTTCTAATTTATGACTTTGGAAATTGGAATATTAAAATGCTTTCCTCTTTGGATTATGTGAGAATTAGATCAAATAATATGGGTTAAAAAATTACAGTGCCTGGGGGCAGAGTAGGCACTCAATAAAAGGTAGCTATTAAAGTTATTATTATCATTAGCATCATTATTAGATCACTTGTCTGGATTGCCTATAAAAGAGTAGAATAAAGTGTGTGTGTGTGTGTGTGTGTGTGTGTGTGTGTATTTCATTCAGATTTTAGGTAATAAGTTGGAGCATGCTTTGGACTATTGAGTATCTATCAAGTTCTTAACTCTGGCTATACATCAAGATCGTCTGTGGAATATTCTTAAAAAATGCAGAGACTTGGCTCCAATTCAGGACTTCAGGGCTGTGTCAAGGGCATGTGTATTTTTAAAAAGCCCAACAGGTTTAATGATGTACAGACTGGTTCAAGAATTATTGCCATAGGTATTATATAAAGAGTGACTTCAAAATGTGAGGTGAAGAGGGAGTGACCCGACCTTTGACCTAGTTGGGTCTTAGATAGAAACAGAGGGATACTGGAGTCCCTTGGGCTTGGGAGTCCAGGATATGAATTCAGTCCATCCACTTATGAGCTCTGTGGACAAGAGACTGTAACCCTTGGAGGTGAGGAGCCATATCAGTCTTGTGCATCTGAATGTTCCTAATAGAGTGACCTTGAACTAACTGCATAACCTCTCTAATTCCCCTGGGTTCTTATCTGAGAATTAATTTAGATAACTTATGGGTACCTATGTAATTTATGAGTAATAGATGCTCAGTGAGTAGTTCCTGCTCTTTGTGTGTGTGTGTGGACATGCTGCATTCTCAGAAGTGACCCCCTTGCTGGAGGAGGTCATCAAGAAGATGTGACTGCTAGTGGATTCACAAACTAAATCAAGGCAACTGGAGATTCCTGACCCCCTACCCCTCCCCTGGCCACAGAATGCATTCTTCCCACCATTGCTGAGGAAGAGCCATTTTCAAGGACATGGCTTTGTGATAGTGATGTGTTGTTGAGACCATCTGGACTGAACACCTGAGTGAACCCAGTCAAACTCTCTCCGTAAACCAAATGGGTCCTAAGTCTGTTTATCTTATGATTGCAATTCAAACATCCTAGGGAAGTTCCTTGCTGATTAAACCGACAACCTACCACTCTGGAGTCGTCTGTCTTTATCTTAGGTCTCTCTTTGCCCTCCTTGTCCAGGGACTAGTTTCATATTTCACCCAGGAAGCTCCTGAGCTTGTAGACTAATACTCTCCCTATTTTTCTAGGTTTTTAATTCATGCTGTTCTGCCACTCAAATTCTTTCTTCCAACCAAATAGGTTTATTTACCAGCCCTTGAACTTGTCCTGTATTTTTCTACTTTTCATTTAGCACTTGTCTCTATATGTATATATCTCCATAAAGTTCTCCCCGACTCACATAATATGAAGTGATCATTCTTTAAAAGAAATGGCTGTGTTAATTTTGTCACTTGATCCTGTGCTATATGTGTCTTTTTTCTATTATTAGACTGAACTCTCAAGTCTTTTATTGTTGTTTAACTCTCCGTGAATTTATATACATAGCTCCTCAGCTAGATTGCTTTTAGACAGGCATTGGACCTTGCTGGTAAGGACAGTATTAAAGTGCATTTCACACAGCAAGAATTCACTGAAGATGCATTGATTTAGAAAAAAAATTGTTTCACACTATTTTCTTTTGATTCCTTCATTTTCTCTTATGGGCTTTTGATCAAGGTTTTTTTGTTGTTGTTGTTGAAATTCTTAGACATACACATTGCTGGCCCTGGCTAGAAGATAAATTGAGCACAAAGAATGTTTGGGTCATATTCTCAATTTGGGTGTATATACTAAGGGTGTAAGAAGGAAAAGACATCATCTCTCTTCTTTGTTTGCCTGTCTTGTGAATTCCCACCTACTCTTTAAGCCTCATTTCTGCTCTCCCCACCTTCCCAGAACCTCCCAGGGAATGTGAGTTCTTCCACCTGAGTTGATACCCTCCATTATGGAACATTGCTTTGTACTCTGTTTATCCACTTATTTCTTCCACTGACCTGTGTCTTGCTGAGGATGTAGGTTTTTTTTTTTTTTTTATACATACACAGATGCTTTACTAGTATATTATGCATGCTATAAATAGGTTACTATATAAATTTTTGAATGATAAAATTATTTCAACTGAACTTTTTAAAAGGTACTTTGTATTTATTTGTGATACAAAGTATCTCACTGTTTTTTTTCAGAAGTATTATAAGTGATTATAATGATACTAATTTTTTTTGTGAAAGTAGTGTGACTGAAATGCTTCTTTGTTTTTAAATGTAGGTTTTTGACTTAGTCATCTTGGTATCACTGGTATTAAGCACAGTGATTTACCCATAGGAAAACTCATTAACTCCTGAGCTAATGTAAGAACACAGGGACTCAAACTCAAGTTGCAGAGGTAGGATATGGCAAAAAAACAGTAGCAATAACATAGAAAAGCCTGTATTAAGGTTCCAATGAGTGATATAAACAATAGGCCAGTGACTTTGAAAAGAATATTCGAGGAAACATAAGGAAGAAACCTTGGACGAGGTAGAACTTGATGGAGGGGTCAGATGGGGCCATGCGTAGAGGATGGAGGAGGTGATTTCTAGTGGAGGAAATGAGCCAAGTTGGGGAACAGGGGCAGGACATCAGTAAGGGTTTTGGTTGCACATGATGGAATCAACTCTAGCTGGTTTAAGTGAAAAAGGAATTTATTAAAGGATTTAGAGAGGTCACACAATCTCTTCATCTGAGAATAATACTTAGATGCTAAGGAGCATTCCCATACTCTAATATCCATAATATGAAAGAGTCTGTGGACTTGTAAACTTTCTGACTTATACCTTTGGAAGGTAGGACAAGTGATGAGTGAAATAATCAGTGAAATAATCAGAATGCCGGGTAGTATTAAACTATGTATTAAACTATAAAGCAGCATTTTATATCTATATATATACATATATATATAAATAGTGAAGTCATTCAGTCATGTCCGACTCTTTGCGACCCCATGGACTGCAGCCCACCAGGCTCCTCCATCCATGGGATTTTCCAGGCAAGAGTACTGGAGTGGGTTGCCATTTCCTTCTCCTATATATATAAACTATATATATATATTATATATAGACTATATTATATATATTAGAAACTGTATTATATATTATATTAGAAACTATACTATATATAAACTATATTATATATAATATATAAACTATATTATATAAAACTATATTCTCCTATATATAAACTATATTATATATATTATAATATATATTATATAAACTATATTATATATATTATATACTATAATATATATTATATATAAACTTTGTAATATATTTATATATATTATATACAAACTGTATTTTTTATATATATATATTAAACTATAAATTAACTATAGATGACTTTGTGCCTGGGCATATTTGAATGATAGCAGCTATATCAAGTAACCTAAAGCAAAGACCTCTGGAAAAATATTAGGAAATAAAGTTGGGAGGATAAGAAAAAGTGAGATCTAGAAGATCCTTGAAGAGTACTACAAAGATGTGAACTTTTCTCTGGATGAAAGGGGAGCATGGAAGATAGTCGAGAGTATGTATGTGGGGGTAGGGTGAGAAATATTCTGGAAAATGTCATATTTTGTCATTTCTTGAAGGCTTGGTGATTTAGTTGCAAGAGAAAGTGCTCATGAAGAAGGAGAGCCTCAGGCCTGGCTCTAAAGCACCTTCTGGGGAAGACTGGCTTTGGAGAGGTGGGGGTAGCTTAGATAACAGTGAAGGTTCAAGAAATGAGGAGGAGGGATATGGGGCCATGTGCCTGTGACAGCAGTCACTGCATTGATTCAACTGATTAGACTGGCTACATAGTACCTCTTTCTCTCTCCATTTTCATATGGATCCCCTACCCCTGAAGCTGTGAGATCAGTCAAAGAGAACCTTCCCCAATAGAGGTTGATCTCTTCTTCCATCAAGGGTGTATGAGTGCGTGTGTTCCTTTACTAGAGCATTAGATGAATTCTTCTACAAGAACCAAACAAGCTCTTAAGAAGTAAATGGGGTGACTCAAGAAGTTGGGGGGGCTCTTCCTTCAACTCCTCTTCCCTCCTTCATAATTCCCTTCTGTTCTTGCTGCTACTAGAACAATTTCTCCAAATTATGAATTCCATCAAGCCCAGAATTCTCAGATGCTTTCCTGTTCTGTATAGCAATGTGTGCCAAAGTGTGGGACAAATATTCCTGGTGAACTGTAAGATGATTTAGGTGGTCCATAAGCATGGCATTAAATCATCTTAAGTTGCATACTGAGAAATTTATTCCTTTTAAAATTCTCTTGGAGTCCTGCTTTTGACAATGAGGGAGTGTAAGACTAGTCTCTCTAACACTTCTAATCTCCACTTTTAATAAGGAGAAAGGGTCTTAAGGTAAGTGCTCCAAATGCAAGCATATCATGCCATAATTTTAAGGATATTATTTCTTTAAAAAATTTATGGCAAATTATTTCAATTTTTCATATATGGAAGTGATATAAATCTTAATGTCCTGGATACTTAGGCATTATTATTATTTTCTTGATGTGATAATTATGTTTTTAAAAAGTCCTTTAAATAATGATTGAGAATCCCACAAATTAATGTTGGACACCAGACTACAGATCTTGGCAGCTCAGAAAACACCGAGAGTGAACTTTTAAGGTAAACTAGACTCTGGGTGATTATGATATATCAATGGAGGATTGTCCTTGGTAGAAAATGTACCATTTTGGTGAGTGATAATGGGGGAAGTTTTGTAGGTATGCAGGCAGAAGGCATTTAGGAAATTTCTGTATTGTCCCCTCAATTTTCTTGTAAACCTAAAACTACTATAAATATTCTTCAAAAAATTTATGTATCTACATAACCAGGGAAGCCCTATGTATGCATGTATATGTGTGTGTGTATATAACACTAAACAACACCGCCACTCACACATGTATACACACACACGTGAGTGGTGGTGTTGTTTAGTGCTAAGTCATATATATGACTCTTTTTGTGATGTCATGAACTATAGTCTGCCAGGCTCCTCTGTCCATGAGATTTCCCAAGCAAGAATACTGGAGTGGGTTACCATTTCCTTCTCCAGCGGATCTTCCTGACGCAGGGATAGAACCCATGTCTTCCGTATTGGCTGGGGGCTTTTTTACCACTGAGCCACCTGCTGGTAATAGTAAAGGGCCTGCATGCTGAGTCGCTTAGTCGTGTCTGTGGACTATAGCCCGCCAGACTTCTCTGTCCATGGAATTTTTCGAGCAAGAAAACTGAAGTGGTTTGCCATTTCCTACTCCAAGGCATCTTCCTGACCCAAGGATCAAACCCATATCTCTTGCATCTCCTGCACTGGCAGGTGTATTCTTTACCACTGTGCCACCCGAGAAGCCCCCCCCCCCCCCCACACACACGCACACACACACACTGAAATGACGTAATATCTGTGATCTGCTTATCACAGATCACTTAATTCACCCATGTGTGCTGGTGGAAGTGGTGTAGAAGGGGAATATAGAATGAAACGAGGTTAGACATGGGTTGCTATCTGTTGTGCTGGGTTCATGTAGATTTGTTTTACTGTTACCTCTACTTTTGTATGTATTTGAAAATTTCTATAAGATGTTTAAAAGCTAAAGGAAAATTTCAATGTTAAAAATCGATTAACGTAGAAAAATAAGTAATTTATAGAAAAACCAAATCAAATAATATAGATGGTGTATGGATAAAGCATTAGTCAAATTACTTGCAGTCTGCAGCACACTGGTCTACTGGAAAAAGTTGCAGGTTTCACATTGCGGGGTCTCAGGTCCTTTCTGTCAGAGCTTTTGCATCTCCTTCCTTGCCTCTCCAGATGCAACAAAATCAGACTACCAGGAGTTTCCTGGTGTGTCAGTCTCTCACACACCTATGTCTTGATGCAAACTCTTCTGTTTCTCAGAATGCCATCCACACACATTTGCTTGGAGAATTCCTGCTTGTTCTTTTTTTAATTTTTTAAATAGTTTTTAATCGGAGGATTGTTGCTTTACAGTGTTGTGTTCATTTCAGCTCTACGACAACATGAATCAGCCATATGTATGCATACACCTTCTCTCTCCTGAGCCTCCCTCCCCATCCCACCCCTCTAGGTCATCACAGGGCACTGAGCTGAGCGCCCTTGTTACAGAGCAGCTTTCCAGTAGCCCATTCATTAACTCTCAGCCTAAAGAATGGAAAGGAAGGAATATTCTTAGAGGCCCTGAAGGAAAAGCTGAAATCACTCAGGACTAGCTGGGACTACCAGGAAAAGGAGCCAAGTGTAACTCCAAGGTTTTCATAGTGGAATGATGACAACTTTGACTGGGGAAGCTGCAAAAGGGGAGGTCTCCTTGAATTATCATTGGCAAGTGAGGCTTTAGGCATGTTGAATTTGGAATATCCTCCAGGGGTTTAGGAAGGTGATAGCAGAAAGCTGGGGGGGGGGGGGGGGGGAGGGGTCATTTCTCTTCAACCAGCTCTTGAGAATTCTGTGGATAATTACTTGGCAGAAATATGGATGAGTCTGTTCTTTCCCTCTCCCTTTCCTGTCAGGCATCTTTTGAGTAGTAGTATCTGACAGACAGTGATGCAGAACAAAAAAAGAGCGAGAGTGAAACGCAATCATTTGCTGCTTTTTAGGGGTGTTGACAAAGGCTTGGGGGATGGGACAGCTGGAAACTATTAGTTGTGACTGAATTCTTCATTTTATTTTTAATTGGAGGATAATTGTTGTCTTATTTTCTACCATACAGCAACGTAAATCAGCCCTAAGTATACAGATGTCCCCCTCCCTCTTGACCCTCCCTTCCACCCACCACCCCAGCCCAGCCCTTTAGGTTGTCACAGAGCCCCGGGCTTTGCTGCCTGTGTTATCTAGCGATTTCCCACTAGCTATCTATTTTACATACAGTAAATGTACATGTTTCAGTGCTACTCTCTCATTTCGTATGTTTCTGAGTTCTAATCTGACTTCAGATTGTTGAGAGGCAGCTGGAGTTAACGTGGCTTCACCTTGGCTTGTATACTGCAGGGGCTATTGGACACATCTTACAAGACTCATCTAGACTCTGTGGTCTTTTAAACACCTTGTTCTTTAGTGAGGAGCAATAATATCAATATAGAATCTGAGGGAAATGGGGTGGGTCCTTCACCCCAACCCTGGATCATCCATGGGGAGAGCAAATTACACTGGTTCTGTTTTCAAGTTTCTGCTGCAAAGAGCAGCTTTGCTACTGGTGTGTTAATACTTCGACTATTCTGTTATTTTGAGAAACAGCTCACTGTACTGACATGCTAGGGAGAAAGATTTTTATCTAATTTTAGTTGGAGTAAATACAGTGCTGCTCCTTTATTGTGTTTGCAGTTTCCATTAATAGAATGGTGGTTTAATTATGCCACTGTCCTAACACCCATCTTATTATCTCCCCTTCCTTCATCAGCAGCAGGAACCAGAGATAAGTTCTACTGAGATGTTTTTGCAATTCCCATCACTTTGTTTTATAGGCAAGAAGCATGTTTTTCTATGTATTTAAAACTGAGAAATACATGATTACCATTTTGGGTCTCCTTGTGAGCACAGGGTTTGACACTATTTGCATGCTATAATTATGACATTTTTGTAGCTCACTGTTAGGACTTACACAAAATAGAATGAATCTGTAGAGGAAAAAGAAAATAAGAAAAGTGAATACATCAATGTACTGCATTATTCAGTGCTGTGCAAAATCTTGAAGTAGCTTGTTTTGTCTGAAACAGATTTTACTTCTCGGGACTGACTTGTTAATTTTTCTTAATTTTTACCAGTTTAGTCCTCTTGGTATTCACATTTTGTATTCTAAAGTTTAAGATGTCATGTTTGGAGACTTGTTTTCTGGTAAAGTGTTTCTTAAAATGTTACATTGCTCTTGTCTTAGTTGGATTTTAGAGTCTGCCTCTGATATTATTTTAAGTTATAAACTTCTAATGATGTGTGGTATTTCTTTTCTATTTCACTTAATTCAGCACAAGATTTTGTGAATAAAGTCAGATTTATTTTAACACATGAAAAGAGAGGGAACAAAAAGATTCTTGTAGTAAAATTAAACCCTTTTTCAAACTGAGGCTGTTGCTTGGTTTGTGTTCTTGTTTAATGTGCATTTTTATTGTTTGGTATGAAGCTAGTGTTCATAAAGGTGATTTGTGAATATATGAAAAAATAATAAGAGACGCATCAGAATTGTGCATGCAATCTCCATGGTATATTTAAATACACTCTATAGCTTCCCTAAGGAGAAAATTAAGCATTTATCCAAATTGGAAAGCCAATGAGAGGTTAGCTGTGGGCATGGCTGAAGTCTGTATTAGAATATTCATTTAACATAGATTGTTGATCCGTTGTATTCCCCTGGATGGTGTGGATGCCTGTCAACTAGAGAGCAATTCTCAGTTTTTGGTATGTATCCGAGTCAACTGAAGGGAGCTTCTTCACAGTACAGATCTCCCAGGCCTTGAACCCTGGAGATTCTGAGTCGGTTGTTCTGGGACAGAGCCCAGGCATCTGTGTTTTGATTCATCAGAATCACCTGGGGAGCTTCCAGAACACACTGGTACCTGGGCTCCATCTAGAACACTGACTCACATCCTCTGGAGGTATGAGCTCTGGGAAGTCTGTGCTGATAGTCACAGAAGAATGAAAAAATCTGACTTATCTAGTAGGGTTGGTCCTTGGCAAATATTTAACATCCCAGAACATGCAGAGCTAGGAATAAGATTGAGGTCTCTCATGGCCATGAGAGATGACGAAAGATGAGAATTCTGTCTATCTCCAGGGAGATTGCCCTGAGACTAGATGATATGATGATGGTGTTGATCTTGATGATGATGATAACAAAGTAGCTATAAACTTTCTATCAATCTTACTTCTATTAGCTCTAAGTAGAGGACTTTTGTGCCTGTGCATATGTGACTTTTGTCTGTTTAATTAACATCATTCAATGGATACCAGCTCTCATATTCTTAAAATATTTATCATTAACTGAACAAATTCTCCAACAATTATGAGGAGTTTGGGAGAATAATAATATACTGGGTCTTTATTGGCAGTGCTCACAGAAACCAACATCTGATATATTTCGTATAGTCTCAGAAAGGTACATTTGCTATGTGAAATTTGAAATTTCTAATATGAAATGTGAAATTTCTTTATCAGTAAGTGAAACTTTATAGATTAATTTCAGTTTCAGCAGGCTATTTTCAGTGGCCATAGCAGCATGTTTATTGTTGCCAGAGATTATGGAGAACCTGAGATCCCTTTTCTCTTACCCCATATGTAGACATGCCAAAACTGGAGTTAGTAAAACATGAGGTTAGGAAGATCAGGACTTGAGTTCTAGTATTTTCTATTTCCTTTGTAACCTTGGACAAGCTGCTTGAATTCTCAGGGTCTCATCTTCCTCATTTATAAAATTATAATAATGTGTTTGAAAGCAGGGGACTAGACCTGTTAAACTCTTGAAGCACATTCCACCTGCCAGTTCCTGTACTGGGTCTCCAGAGGAGAGAGGAGTGTCTAAGACCAGGTCAAGTCCAGTCGAGTGGGCAGGGAGGAAGTGGGCTTCTGAGCTCAGGAAGGCTGTATACCCCT
Source organism: Dama dama (assembly GCF_033118175.1). Taxonomy (NCBI): domain Eukaryota; kingdom Metazoa; phylum Chordata; class Mammalia; order Artiodactyla; family Cervidae; genus Dama; species Dama dama. The sequence continues at coordinate 33,012,063 of NC_083692.1, forward strand.
CCAAGTATTGTTCTTTAAACCCTGGCCGCCTCTTCAGTTCTGTCCCTGGTTGCTATGGTTTTCCATGTCTCCTGGTTTGTAGATACATGGATTTATTAAATAATGTGTGATAAAGCCTCAGTGGGACTCCTGAGTCATTTGCGAGGGATTAAAGACAATTTTACAGAGTTGTTTGCTGACTTGAAGAGTTGCAGTGCTGAAAATATGAACTTGTTAAGATATGGATATACATTTATGATTAGGAAGAATTTTAATGAAACATTCATGACTATTTCTTACATTTCTCTGGAAAAACAAATTCAATCACAGTAGGATTTTTTTTTGTCTTTTGTTTCTCACTTAGTTGCTTATTAGAACGCATTCCCCTGCCTGGGTAGTATAAAGATACAATTAACGTTTCTCCTATTTTGCAAAGATATTATTGGACCCACAAATATACTCTGGCCTCTTGAGAAGAAAAAAGCTGTAAGATTTTCACTGTTCAAATTACAGAAGTAAAGGGAAATGATTACAGTGTAATATCCCCACTGGCTGCTTGAGATTTCCACAGAAAACAGTAACACAGGGTGAATTATTTACTGTAGTCGTTTGTGAATCGTGACTGCTGCCGTACTGCAAACCTGGCTTGTCTCCTACCTGTTGTCTGCTCTGGAAGGGTGGAATTTTTCCCTCCTCCCTTCACTCTTTACCCCCTCCACCCTTCTCTGATACCTGGGAGGCTGAGCTATGAGACTGAATCCACCAATGTCTTAGTCTGCTGGGACTTGGTCTTGCTCAGTCACTCAGACGTGTCCGAATCTTTGAGACCCCATGGACTGCAGCACGCCAGGCTTCCCTGTCCTTCACCATCTCCTGGAGTTTGCTCAAACTCATGTCCATCGAGTCGGTGATGCCATCCAACCATCTCATCCTCTGTTGTCCCCTTCTACTGCTGCCTTCAATCTTTCCCAGCATCAAGGTCTTTTCCAATGAGTCGGCTCTTTGCATCAGGTGGCCAAAGTATTGGAGCTTCAGCTTTAGCATCAGTCCTTCCAGTGAATATTCAGGCTTAATTTCTTTTAGGACTGACTGGTTTGATCTTGCAGTCCAAGGGACTCTCAAGAGTCTTCTCCAGCACCACAGGTGAAAGGCATCAATTCTTCAGCACTCAACCTTTTTTATTGTCCAGCTCTCACACCCATACATGACTACTGGAAAAACCATAGCTCTGGCTAGACGGACCTTTGTTGACAAAGTAATGTCTCTGCTTTTTAATATGCTGTCTAGGTTGGTTATAGCTTTTCTTCCAAGAAGCAAGTGTCTTTTAATTTCATGGCTGCAGTCACCATCCACAGTGATTTTGGAGCCCAAGAAAATAAAGTCTGTCACTCTTTCCATTGTTTCCCCATCTATTTGCCATGAAGTGCATTTATTTCTCACTGTCTTGGAGGCTGGGGAGTCCAAGATCAATGTGCCAGTTGGCTTCGTTTCTGGTGAGGGCTCTTCCTGGCCTGCAGATGGCTGTCTGCTTGCTGTATCTTACAGAGCAGAGAGATATAGGGCCCTGGTCTCCTCCTCTTCTTATAAGGGCACTAATCACATAAGGTGCTCCCCAGGTGGCACTAGTGGTAAAGAATCCACCTGCCAATGTAGGTTTGATCCCTGGGTCAGGAAGATCCCCTGGAGAAGGAAATGGCACCCCACCCCAGTATTCCTGCCTGGAGAATCCCGTGTATAGAGGAGCCTGGCAGGCTACAGTCCACAGGGTCCCAAAAAGTCAGACATGACTGAGTGAGTGGGCACACACAGTCTTATAAAGGAGGCCCCACCCTCAGGACCACCTCTAGCCTTAAGTATCTCCTGAAGGCCCACATCCTGGGCTTAGTCACTCAGTTTTGTCCGGCTCTGTGTGACCCCATAGACCATGGCCCATCAGGCTCCTCTGTCCATGGAATTCTCCAGGCAAGTACTGGAGTGAGTTGCCATGCCCTCCTCGAGGGGATCTTTCCAACCCAGGGATGGAACCCAGGTTTTCCACATTGTAGGCAGATTCTTTACTGTCTGAGCCACCAGCAAAGCCTTCCTAAGGCCCACATCCTACCACTGTCTTACTGGGGTTAGGGCTTCAACATGTGAATTGAGGGGTGGGGGTAGGGGGACCCAGCGCATAGTAACCAGGCTTTCTTGCCTTGCCTTTTGGAATCAAGCTGAACTTGTTTAATGGAAGACCCGGTAGGAAATCAGAAAGAAAAACTACACATTGAAAAATCTTGCGGTTATCCTTTGGCAGAGAGATTATGAATGACTGATTTTTCCTCTTGTGATTTTCCATATTCTCCAGATATATATTCCTTTAAAGTAAACATTACTTTTCTATATTTAAGCACACATATTACTATAAATGAAAAATTATTTTCAACATGAAACCTTCAGTAAAACAAGGGTTATTTGTAAATAGTATAGCATGGTCTTGATGCTATTGAGTAATATTCTGTTGCAAAACTGAGGAGCAGAGAGTTGGCATCCAGGGCCCAGCCCTAACCCTGTTTCTCTCTGCAGAGGGGGACAGCTTGGGTGACTGCTTTTACCAACTTTATTTCTCTCCTTGCCAGATAAACCTGGTTATATACTGCATTTCCTACTTAGTTTTAAAGAGAGAAATTTGGTCTGCCCTTACATCTACCTAATGTATTGGTTTTATTTCTGGGTCTCTTTTGGGAATCTAGTTCTTTTTTTTCCCTCATGCCACACCTTTTTTCCTTGCCAGGTGTGGACTTCTAAACTATTCTTTCAGATCAGGTTATGGGAAATTGATTTTCTTTTTGTTCATTCTCCCTCATAATTATGCAAAACCTGATCCAACCTTCTAGTTTTCTGTGTCCTACAGACTTTCAGACATGGAGTTATAGTGATATATTTATAGGAAGCAAGGCCATTGTCACTGTTTTACCCACAGTTTGTGTGCCTGTGGGGTTCCTGTTGAGATGAATATAGCTCAGGTGGGGGTGGGAGTGGGGGAGAGGAATGCACTATACAATGTTAGCAGTCAGTACCTTAGTGGTCTGTTAGATAATTAGCTATTACTTTGAAAAGCAGAAGCAGGTCCAGAAGGAATGGGGCACAGTTGAAGCTGAGATGGAAAGGGAGAAAGGAGACAATAAGGACCCTTGGGGATACTAGCCCAAGCCTCACTTGATATGAATTTTCAGCCTAGGAGGAGAATTCTGAGGAGGAAGCACTGGGAAAGGGCAGTGGTAAGACGTCAAAGATGAATTTTGCCTCTCTCTCTCTCTTTTTTTTTTTAAATTAACCTATTTTTCATACTTCCTGGCACCAGAAACCAGGACAGTGAGCTACTAGAATTGGGTGTGGTCAGCTGCAGTGAAAATGGCACAAAAATGGTAATTTTTGTTGTTCAGTTGCCAAGTCATGTCCGACTCTTCGCAATCCCATGCACTGCAGCACGCCAGGCGTCCCTGTCCCTCACCATCTCCCAGAGCTTGCCCGAATTCGTGTCCATTGAATTGGTGATGCCATCCAAGCATCTCTTCCTCTGTAGCCCTCTTCTCCTTCTGCCTTCATCATAATTTCATCATCATAACTTCTATTTATTGAGCATTTGCTATGTGCCAGGCTGTGCTGAGCACTTATATACCTTATACCTTTTTATCCTCTCAACAATGCTACAGAGTAGATTTTAAAACGCCTACTTGTGGGTGAGGAAACTAACCCTCAGTGAAATGAAGGAACTCATCTGAACCATAGTTGATTGCTGGGGTCCAGCCCCAGCAGGATCCAGGGGAACCCTCAGGATGAACGGCGTTGGCAAATGAGACAGAGAGTGAGACAAAGCTCGGGGCTAAGTCTGAAGTTTATTTTTGCACAGCCCCTTTATAACCTTAACAACATCTTTGGGGTGAAGTGCATATCGCTTACACACAGGGCATCTCAAAACATTACAGCAACTTGACCTTCAACAGAAACAGGATGTCACCCACATACTTTTTCGTTCACAAGAGTCTTTCTTATCATTTGGCCTTTAGGCCTGCTAACATTTTATGGCTTACACCTGGAGTGACAAGCAACTTCAGTAGCTGACCCTGTTTTTCTTATAATTAATCTATTTTCTTTCTAATAAGCGTCATCTCTATGGGAACTAGATAGGATTACATTTTTACAGAACAGAAATGTGAAGGACTGCAGAAACAGCAGATATGGCACAAAATAGGCTCTTAGTCTAAAAGTTAACTACCTGCAGGAAGTCGCCAGCTAATCTCTATCTAAAGTATTTTCTATTAGGCACATTTGTGGCTATCATATTTGTGGAGCTTTTCTCACCCCGCGGAGGGGCCTATGCTTAATAGTTTCTTTTGTTAGCATACTGTGCTTAGGATGTTTAGAACAATCAAGAGCATTTTGTGCAATGAGATCACACATTTATCAAACAAGCCATAATGCCAGCAAAATGTTTGAATGGAAGCATTTCCTTCATCTCTGGCCCCTTCATAGGGCAGCAGCATCCAGGAGATTTATTAATTAGGGTTTTAAGTTGGTCCTCATTCAGTGAAAGAGGAGGAGAACTCTTGGCAGGCAACAGAAGAATCTGCAACAGGGCAAACAATAACAACAGCAGAAAAAGGGGGGAGGATACAGGGTGGGGTAGAGGCCGAGGCCAACCTGGAGGGTCCCTTATCCTAGACGGCCTTGCCTGTCAGGTTTTTTCCTCGTGACCTCGTCATGGATGGGGTCCCAGACGGCCTTGCCTGCTTGGTATTTTCTTCATGACCTCGTCACGGTCGGGACCCCCCATAATGGCTCCCGGCAGTTGATAAATGATCCAGTTGTGTTTTGATCCTGTATGCTGTGTTGTTACTAAATACAAAGTGGACGTCCCTCATAGTGGAGGTCCTGGATTTGTGTCCCAGCTCTGATCATAGCAGTGAGCTTTCACCAGCGCTAACATCTCCAGTGATCAGATTCCTGTGCTAGAACTCACAGCTTACACATAACTGACATCATGTCAGATGCATTCGAGTTTGCAAAGTGCTTTCTAACAAATCCTTTAATTTTATCCTCCCAGCAGTTCTGAGACATATCAAACACAATGCCTGTTCTACAAACCTGCTTTATCATTAGACTATAAAATGGATTTGGAGAAACCTTGTCAATCTTTCTACACTCACAGAACAGTTGCTTTGTTAACAAGACTTGTAGCTCATCCTGTTCAGTTCACTTACTCACAAGCCAGGACCCAGAGGAAAATGAAGAATAAAGATTCTTAGGCAGACTCTCTTTAAGGTGGAGCTTCAGGATCCTTCACTGGCATGGACCCCTTCCAAGGCCCTGGGAGTGGCCCCAAAATGAGTTTGTCCCCTCTCAATGTTGCTTGTCATTCATTGCAAGTGGTGTGGCAGTGATTGTTGGAAGTTTTGGGATCCAGTTTAGGGGAGGTTGAGTTGGGGATACAGTAAGCCCCCTACATATGAACCTTCAAGTTGTGAACTTTCAAAGATGCAAACGTGTGTCTGCATGTCCAATCAAGTACGTCAGTTCATGTGTCTGGCACATGTTGTCATGTGTGTGCGTCGTCTACACATGGCTGTGCAGCTTGCCCTCCGTCTCCTATTGCTGGTGATCCTTCAGCTCTACCATCTCCCACCGTCTTCCTCCTCCAGTCGGTAACCCTTCCCACCTGTTTACCCGATGCCAGCCCCTGTATGTCAGCTGTTGTGCAATCCTACTGTACTTTTCAAGGAACTGTACTGTAAGATTGAAAATGTTTTCTTTATTTTTTGTGTTTGGTTTTTATGTATTATTTGTATGAAAGGTATTATAAACCTATTACAGTACAGTACTATATAGCCAATTATGTTAGTTAGGTACCTAGGCTGACTTTGCTGGACTGAAGAACAAATTGGACTTAGAACTCGCTCTTGGAACAGAACTCGTTCATAGGCAGGTGACTTACTGTATATTTTGTTTGGATTTAACTACTTCTTAACTTCTTTTTGTATGTTTCAATTTCTTTGTTTTTCCTAAACTATTTCTTTCCCCATCATGCCCTTTCCCTAACCCTTTATGTCAAAATTCTCATTGATAATCATGGTTCCTGTCAAATGCATGTCCCTCAAAAAGGCTTCCCTGTTTATCCTACATGGATGACCTCCTCCCTCTCCTTCCTTCCCACAGGGCTCTATTGATCTCTCTCCTTTTACTCATAGCACTAATTTGCTGCCTACTGATGAGTTTTTTTTCTCTTATCCCCAACAGACTGTAAATGCCTTTAACTTCCTCTCACTTCCCCCCTTTAACTCTCTTTACTCTGTGGTTATAGTTTCTAATATCATCTCTCTATTCAGACCATAAATGCATTGAGAGCAGGCATCTAACCTTCTTCAGCTTTTTGTCCTCCTCCAATACCTCAGTGAGTGCCTTGCACATAGAAATCTTTCAGTAAATCTCTGTCAGATGAATAAATATTTCTAGCTTTAACTATCAAAGAAAAATAGAGATGGGGAAACACTGTTATTTATTATAATATCAAATCATTTTTCAAAAAATTATGTGCTCAGCAAAGGTGACTGTATTATTTCTCTATTGCTATGTAACAAATTATTCCAAAATTCAGGGTCTTAAGACAACACCATTTATTATCTCACAGTTGCTTTGGGTCAGAAATACAGGTGATACTTAACTGAGCCTTCTCTGTCTGGATCTCTCACAATGCTGTCATCACCTCAAGGCTCACCTGGGAAGGATCTCCTTCCTAGCTTACCTGCACGGTTGTTGGCAGGGTCATTTCCAAGTAAGCTATTGGACTGAGACCTCAGGTCCTCATGAGTTGCTGACTTGAGGCTTCCTTTGGTCCCTTGCCATATGGCTCTCTCCACAGAACATCTCAAAACATGGCTGTTTGTTTTATTGGATCAAACAAGTGACAGGGCAAAAGAGAAAGAACAAGTGGGAATCGGACTCTTTTATAAACCAGCCTTGAAAGTGAATTACACACATTTGCTGAATTCTATTTATTAGAAGCAAGTTACTAGGTCAGCTCAAAGGGGAAGGAACTACACAAAAGATGCGACTATTGGGAGGCTGGGATCACTGGGCCATTTTAAAAGGCTGTGTATTGGATACGTAACTGTTTATGTGTGTGTTGTAACACTTTACAACATACAGTTATTGCTAGCTCTCCTATGAGGAATGGCTTCTGTTAATACAATTGAGAATACAGCAAAACAGTTGAAGAAAAGATAAGAAAAGTAGTTTCAAGATCGTCTGGATCTTGAATATCAAGTTAAAAATGCAGATCTTACCATAAAGGCAATGGGAATTACAAATATATAGTAAGTCCCCTATATATGAATGAGTTCCAGTCTGAGAGCATGTCTGTAAGTCCAATTTGTTCGTAAGTCCAACAAAGTTAGCCTAGGTACCCAACCAACACAATTGGCTATTTATTAGTAGTACCGTACTATAATAGGTTTATAATACCTTTCACACAAATAACACATAAATACATAAAAAACTAAACATTTTAAATCTTCTAGTATAGTACCTTGAACAGTACAGTAGTACAGTACAGCTTTGAGCTGATGAAACCAGTCATGGCTGGCATTAAGAGATGTGTCCCCTGATTCTTTGCTGTTTCTTCTTCAAGTCTTCATATAGACTTTTAGCTTTCTCTTGAATCATCGTTAAGCTGAGTGGGACTTGACACTGATGCTGCTCTTGTACCCATACACTGAGAAGTTTCTCCAGCTCCTCCATCACTTTTCCAAGCTTCTTCAATGTTATTAATGTTACTGACATCATTGGCACAGTAGACTTCACATGTCCCACTATCTTATTCTTTAGAATCATGCAGATGGTTGAATGATTCATATGATAAGAACAAGCTAATTCTACACTCCATGATCTTAATTATTTTCTCTTTTATTCCCATCATTATCACTTGGCACTTCTGAGCAGTACTGGCTATATCGCTGCTGCCTTTATGTTTGCTTCTGGGCCTCCTGGGCTTGAAATAAAGATATTGTACTACTGTACTCTATACGGTTATTGTTGTGTAGTCACTAAGGTGTGTTTGACTCTTTTTCTGCCAGTTGGACTGTAGCCCGCCAGGCTCCTCTATCCATGGGATTTCCCAAGCAAGAATACTGGAGTAGGTTACCATTTCCTTCTCAAAGGGATCTTCCTGAACCAGGGATTGAACCTGCATCACCTGAATTGGCAGGTGGATGCTTTACCACTGGGCCAGAAGGGAAGCCCGCTCTATACAGTACTATACAATTAAGTACTCAGCAGTAAGGAATCCACCTGCAGTGCAGGAGATGCAAACTCAATCCCTGGGTCGGGAACATCCCCTGGAGGAGGGCATGACAACCCACTCTAGTATTCTTGCCTGGAGAATCCCATGGACAGAGGAGCCTGGTGGGCTATAGTCCATAGGATTGCATAGAGTCGAACATGACTGAAATGATTTAGCACGATCATGAGCCCTGATGACCAGGGCCATGGGTTTTATTTTGTATCCACACACACTGCTTTTGTGCATAACGGGTGCCCAGAAATCCAGATCAAAGGGTGTTTTTAACCTATTGAAGATTGTACAGAGACATTTCTCTCTATGAAGCATTACTAGGAGGGCTGTTAAAAACAGCCAGTTGTGTAAAACAGCTAAGAAGTGTCCTGTGGGTGAGCTTGGGCTATGGGGAAATTATTATTGTTGTTGCATAATATTGTTTCCTTTTCAAGATACCCTTGTGGAGCTCTGCTCTCCTTGGTTTCCCAAGTGGAACTGCTGACTTCCACCCCATGGCCACCCAGGCAACTTTGCTGTGTTTTGGAAGAATAGTTCTCTATCTGCGTGCCACCCCCACCCCCCCGCCCCAGTTCTCCGGATCACCAGCAACCTGTGGAAGGAGCTGGCTGCCAAGAGGAGGAGCAATGTTCTATGATGCAATGGATTTCTTGTGGTATTTAAGAATCTGGTGAGGAGCACAGACTGCTAGTATGCGATTTTTAAAAAATTGGTTTGAAAGCACTCTGCAGGTCATGCATAGAGGTCACTACTGCGGTAGATGTGTAGTCTTTTTAAAGTTTAAATATCCCCATTGCCTGAATTTTCTAATTCTCATTAATTTCCCTATCACCTGAGTATTTTGCCCAGTGTGTCTATTGGATTGCCAAGCATTATTATTTAGAATATATTCTTTCTGTAGGTGTTGAAATTCCCTACAAAATATTTGGTGCTCATAACCTTTTCTAGAATGGTGGTTTCAGCCCTGAATATACATTATAATGTGTAGGGAATTTTTAAAAAACTCTTCACACTTTCCTAGACCAATGAAAGGAAAATCTCTGGCATTGAGTTTGAGGCATGGATATATATATATATATATATATATATATATATATATTCTGACAAAGTCTTGGCAAGATTCAAATGTGCATATAAGGTTTTCACAAGATTCAGACGTACATCTCAGGTTGAGAGGCTCTGATCCAGCAGCTACCTGAGATCTCAGCTGGATCTCTTGGGGAAGTGCCTGCCTGTGGTGAGTGACTGTATTGATTTTTTTTACCTGACTTGGTGATTACTTCTGTATTTCCTTTTTATAGAAATTATATGAGAAGAGACTAAGGAGAAGACATCATTAGCAGGGTTTGGGGATTCATCAAAGTACCCCTTCCTGACCAAAACAAATGTAGATGTAGGTTACTAGCTGAAAGCCTAATAATGTCTTAGGATGAGTATTATGTTTATAAAAGTCCTCCCTGCATTTAAAAAGATAACTATGTCCATGTGCCTGTTTAAAAAGCTGTCTATTTGCTATGTTCACAAGAAAGGAAGGGATGAGGGAGAGACTGCCTTATAATTGTATATGAGACAAGGGGTGTGTGTGTGTGTGTGTTAGTGGCTCAGTCATGTCCTACTCTTTGTGACCCCATGGACTGTAGCCCGCCAGGCTCCTCTGTCCATGGAATTCTCCAGGCAAGAATACTGGAATGGGGTGCCATTCCCTTCTCCAGGATATCTTCCCAACCCAGGGATTGAACGCAGGTCTCCCACATTACAGGCAGATTCTTTACCATCTGAGCCACCAGGGAAGATGAGACAAAGTAGTTAACAAAAGAAATCACTAAAGTGTGGGCTTCTGTAGAGCCCCATTTGGGGGAATCTCACATAGGACTGTTAGTTTTTCTCTCAAACACTGTTAGTAGACAACTGGATACTACTTACTGCAGAATTCTGTGTTGTTCTGCCTTTCATATGGACATCTAGAGAAATATTTGAAGATAGAAAATAACTGTCTCATAAGAAAAATCAGTAATTACTTTCTTGTTAGTGTTCTAAAGCTTATAGAATTGTATTTTTATGCTTGGTGAATTGATGCTTATTGAGAAGTTATTCTACACAGGTATGTAGGCAGTATCGAATCCCTCTGACTGCTGCTTAAAGACTCTTTGTTTTTGGGGCTCTTTCAGAAGAAACACATCCAGTATCAGAACAGACCCAGTTTATTCTATTAACTGTGCTCATGCTCAGTCGCTCAGTTGTGTCTAACTCTTTGTAATCACATGGACTGTTGCCTACCAGGCTCCTCTGTCCATGGAATTTTTTTCTAAGCAAGAATACTGGAATGGGTTGCCATTTCCTCCTCCAGGGGATCATCTTGACACAGGGATCAAATGTGCATCTCCTGGCAGACAGATTCTTTACCACTTCCCCTGCTTGCCACCTAGGAAGCCGCTCTATTAATTGCGCTCAGTCACTCAAGTTGTATCTGACTCTTTGTGACCCCATGGACTGTAGCCCGCCAGGCTCCTCTGTCCATGGGATTCTCCAGGCAAGAATACTGGAGTGGGTTGCCATTTCCTCCTCCAGGTCTATTAATTGTAGTAGTATTTAAAAGCCTACTTATCTTCATTTATTATGCACTCTGCTACCTATTTTCTCCCCTTTAACATAGTCAAGCAATTATTTCCCATACATTTTAAAATCTTAAACTTTTTTTCCCTTGAATGTCCTAATATTCCCCGGTATTTGCTTCTCCCATGGTCTTTCACTTCTGTGTAGTTGAGAACTCCATTCTTTCTAGTTGCTCAGACTGAGACTTTGGGGTGATCAAGATTTCACCTACAAGTCCTCCACAAAGATTTTTAACTGTACCTTCAAAATATATTTTGTTACCTTTCTTGCCCTGTTCCATCTAGTCCAAGTCATCCCTTCTCTTTCCTGGTATATTGCTGAACTCTCTTGCCTACTCTTTCTCCTTCTGCCCTCCACTCAGCTACTTCTAGCACAGTAACCAGAGGAATCCTTTTACATATTAAGTAAGATGATATCATTCTTAAGTCCTAAGTCTTCTAATAGCTTTCTGTTTCATTCACTGTAACAGCCACAACCTTTATAAAAGTTTCTATGGTTCTGATTAATGTGCTACTTCTGTGGCCGTATTTTCTACTACTTTCTTCCTTGGTCACTCAGCTCTAGCCACACTGACTTTAGGCTCTTTCTAGAACAAATCTGACTCTCTACCTCAGAGCCTTTTCAGTGGATGTTTCCTCTGTCTGGAACACTCTTCCTCAAGATCTCTCTCTGCTGGACTTCCTCTCCTGTTTCAGATCTGTTATTTAACTTCATAAGTCCAATGACAAATTAAAATCGCAACTTCTTCATCATTCTTCGCAAAGAATTGAACACTACTGAGCAACTAAACTGAACTGATAGCACACCAAATGATACCGGAATCTAAAGCTGTCTCTTTTAGCAAACAGTGATTACAATCTAGTCTAGAAATTGACTTTACGGCTCAGTGTACCATGAGGCAAAAGCAAATTTTTAAAAACCAATAGGTTCCTAAGGGTAAGATTAAGGGTGTGTTCATGCACCATAATAACTACAACAGCAGGTAACAAGGGCATTTTGCAAAACTAAAGCAAGCCATTAAGGGGCCTGGAGAAACAAACTCAGCAGGGAAGTTCACTTAATAACTTGTCCCATCAAGTAAATGTTATCTGTGGACAAATATGACCATCTCAGGTATAGTGAATGCTTTTTCTTCCACCGTAGTGGGGAAGGCTGCTCAAATCAAATATTCTGGTCAACTATAGTACTAGAAAAATTAATTTGCTTCTGCAAATGGACTTCCAGAAAACCTAAAGCCTGGTTCTACTCTCAATATTCAGAGATGCCTGGGAAATTGACCTCAATTTCACCTGCTGCTGAAGCTATCACTCAGAAATATGAATCTGGTGTGGGGGTGGCATACAAGAAATCTAAAACAGTTGGGAGAGGCTGGGAGCAGACACTGGACTTGGGTGAGGTGAGTATGATGCCTTGGTGGAAAATTTAAGGAGGCACTAACATACTCAGGCACTGATCCTACATTTGCACAACCCTGTGAGTGCCTTCTTAAAAACCGTGCCCTGGCCACTTCACTCCCCTCTTTCAGGTCCTAGCCCTGGCCAAGGGACACAAACAAACAAATTGGCAAACAAAACCTGAGAATGAACCCAGTGACATCCTCAGGCCATGTCGATGCTTCTTTGGAGTCCCCAGGGGAAACCTGGGAATCTGGAAGGCCTAAGCCTGTGCCTGGGAGCATAGTGAGCAGTTTGATTCTTGTGGTTACCTGCTTAGAGCTAAATTTCTGTATCTTTAGCAATAAAATAAGTTTTCCATCTTTTAAGTGTGTTTCTTGGCACTTTTCCATCAATTACATCATTGTCCTGTGGTATCACCCATGCAACACTTGACACTAAAATAAGATACAGAAAATCAAGGTCAGCATAATGAACATCAGTGGTTGCACTGCAGGTGTAAGGAATTAGACAATAGCAGACCTATGGCAAGAAGGTAAACTAGGTTATTCTTCACGTTCACTTAAAAATTCTGTTTATTAACTGACAGTTTCTTCAATAAGTTTTTCTCTTTTCTTGCCTCTTATATGCTAAAAAAAGATTTGACTGAAAAAAAAAAGATCTGACTGGCACCAAATAAAAATAGATAATTCAAATAGCAACAAAGAGACAATATTGCTCTTGTGCAAAGGACAGTGGGTCTTCTGCTTAAGGAAAACCTACCTAAATGCCCAAAGGGCCTTCTAGGGCTCTTCTTATCTATTGCTACAAAACATTCTACCCTAAAATTTCATGGATCAAAACAACAAGAATGTTTTAATATATCTTTTGACTTTGTGGGTTAGGAATTCTACCCCATAATCATCAATCATTCGATTGTATTCAGCAAATAGGTGGGCTGATCTGAAAGACAAGACCATTTCATTCACACGCCTGGAAGGCTGGGCTCAGTTAGTAGGCCCTTCTTATCCTCCTGGTAATCTTAGCGGCTGTCCATGTTGTGTCTCCAGCAGGGAAATCAGACTCCTTGCATGGCATCCCAGGGCTCCAAATGCAAGTGTTTCCAGAGACACGGTGTAGAAGGTGCCAGTATCTTAAGGCCAGGAATGGAAACTGGCTCAATATCACTTTTACACTTCTGCCCTATTCTGTCAAGGCAGCTATAAAGCCCCCAGTTTCAGGAGAAGGGTAACAGACCCCACACCTCAGTGAGATGAATATCAAAGAGTTTTGGCCATCTTTATAATTCTATCCTCAGTATCTTCCATGTAGAAGTTATAATGCACTGGAGTAGTACCAGAGATATGCAGCCCCCATGGAGCATGTTATGTTCTCTCTTTGGATTGTGTTCAAGATTAATCCTCAACTTCCTCAAAGCAAAGAGGGAGGGGCAGACCAGATATTCAGGGAACCTGAGAAGTTACACACCTGGGATACCTGAGTGGACTCAACAAAGCACCTGAAACTCAGGTAAGCCCTAGGCTGTATAGGATGAAGCTAAGATGAAGCATCCAGGTGGCCTGAATTGGTTTGTCAATCACTTCACTGAGATCCTGACCAAAGTACCAAGTTTGATGACCACATAATCATACTTGACTTCTGAGTAGGGTCAGACATAGCTTAGCAATCCCACATCTGGAAAATGGTATTATCTCTTGGTTTTTCCAGTAGTCATGTATGAATGTGAGAGTAGGACCATAAAGAAGGCTGAGCACTGAAGAACCAATGCTTTTAAACTGTGGTGTTGGAGAAGACTCTTGAGAGTCCCTTGGACTGCAAGGAGATCCAACCAGAAGCTAAGAAAAGAGGGGATATATGCATGTGCATAACTGATACACTCTGCTGGGCACCTGAAACTAACACAACATTGTAAATCAACTACATTCCAATAAAAATTTTAAAAAATAAATAAATGTTTTAAATGACAAAAAAAGAAATAGGAAAAATAATGAAATAGGACTAACAACTGATAGTTAATCAAGCTGCAAAAATTAGGGCACATTAGAGAATCAGGTGTTCTAGTAACTTTATGGCATAGCAAGCTTTCCCTTTTTTCAAACACACATCTGCAAGGCATTAGCTATATGATTAGAAATCTTGGTCCATTCTCTACTTTAGATTTACATCTTTGTCAGATATTCTTATTACTTCAATCAGTTTATATTTGTGAGACTGATGATCCTTATAGAAGTAGGGCCTTGTGTTGAGATCTGATGCTAAAAATACCAGTCTCAGGGGCTTACTTTTTCTACTCTAAAACTCAAGTTTTATGTCACCAAAAAGGAAGTTTTCTTTCCTTTCTATTCATACTCATTTGATAAATACTTTCATAAGGGAAGAATATATAAAGTAATTTGGGCTTATTTACTATAGATACTCTGAAGAGACAATTAATGAAGTTCAGAACAAGATGTTAATTACTGAGATGTCTGTCAGTCGAGTCACCTCTGATGAGAAACATACCTTGCATTGGCTTTTAGTTGGCCTCCCCTACTGGCTTGCTTTATGTGCTATAAAGAATTCCAACTGTAATTACATATAGTATAGCATTTTATCTTACTCACCTAGTATCACATTTTGCCCTCAACTGCTGCCTTAAAAGCTCTTCATTCTACTCTTGATTATGTTAATTTATTTAGAAAATGGCACAGATAATGTGTAGATGCATGCAATTGATTAATAATAATAAGCCTATTCTGAAAGTTGTATATATCATAAGTTTAATACTATGCTGGTCTTTTTTATTTTATTATTTCTTATTTTTGAGCTATAATTGACATAGAGCATTACACTAGTTTTAGATGTACAACATAATGATTTGATATTTGTATGACTTGCAGAATGATCACCACAATAGATCTAGTTAACACCCATCAGCATGCATGGTTACAAAAAATTTTTTTCTTTCGATGAAGACTTTTAAGATTAACTCTCTTAGCAACTTTCAAATATGCAATGCAGTAATAATAACTGTAGTCACCATGCTATGGACTACATTCCCATGACTTATTTTATGATTTCTCAGGGTGTGTATGTTTTTTTCCAGAAATCTTTTCTTAGCAAAAGGTCATAAAAATTTTCTATTGTCTTCTAAAATTTTAAAGTTTTGTTTTTCATATATAGGTCTTTAATATACTCATAATTAGTTTTTGTTTATGATGTGTGTGTGTGTGTATGTGCTCAGTTGTGTCTGACTCATTGCAGTCCCAAGCCTTCCAGTCTCCTCTGTCTGTGGAATTTTCCAGGCAAGAATACTTTCTTGAGTTCATTCACACCGGACAGCGTTTAAACAGGTCTAAGTTGCTTTCCTGGTCAATGATCTAGATCTTCATTCCTTAAGATCTGAGCCTTTGTCTATAATTTTTATCTTTATTTTTAAAGATAAAAATGGTCCACACCTGTGGACCATAGTTGCTGAGATTTCCCATTTAGTATGATCACAAGGCACAGAAATAGCCCAGGGAATTCTCTAGTTTATGGACACCCTGGTTTCTGCTCCAGTTGTATAGTATCAGTCATAGATCTTTATCATAGTCAGGGGCAATAAACATCCACTTTGACAGTGATCCTTTCTTTGGCTACTGGCCTGCTGGAATGAGGAGCCGATATGACTGACTAGATGTTACAGCTTTTTGTTTGCACTGCATCCTCTGCTATAAGTTTCCCCTCCCCTGTGAACCAGGGTTCACAAGCTGATGCTCAGGTTGTGGAGAGAGGGAGCAAGTGGGTCACTGAGAAGAATGGTGACGGCCCAATCGTACTTGTTGGTTTCAGATCCATGCGTTCTAGTTATTAGAGATGAAGCCCCCTGATGGCCACTCCAACCTCGATGCCCTGAGGGTAATTATTTCTACATTGTCTCTGATCATTACATGTCACCATTTGGTCCCTGGCATCCCCAAATCCCATCAACACCACAGAAATAGTGATGTTACAGTCAGGGCCACTGGTCCATGCAGTACGTCCTTTGACTTTAATCTACAGAGGACCACCACTGCCCAACTTCTCATGAGTCTGATATGGCTCTTGCCTGTGCATTCTCCCTTTGGCCATTGCTGGAGAGCACACTCAGGTGTTGAGTTCTCTGCTGCTGCTGCTGCTGCTAAGGCACTTCAGTCATGTCCGACTCTGTGCGACCCCACAGACAGCAGCCCACCAGGCTCCCCCATCCCTGGGATTCTCCAGGCAAGAACACTGGAGTGGGTTGCCATTGCCTTCTCCGTTGAGCTCTCTGCTGCTGCTGCTAAGTCGCTTCAGTTGTGTCCGACTCTCTGCAACCCCATGGACTGCAGCCCACCAGGCTCCTCCATCCACGGGATTTCCCAGGCAAGAGTACTGGAGTGGGTTGCCATTGCCGTCTCCATTGAGTTCTCTAGCCTCACTTAAATCCATTCTAATATACTCACCTCTCAGAGCCCTCTGACTCCTCCCTTAATACTCTGCTAGGACAAGTCCACATCTCTACCTCCTGTAGAGGTAGAGTAGGCCAATGTACTGTAGGCCATTATTATGTTCAGTCTCCCAAGAGGCTACACCAGGCACATTTTTAGGCCAGTCTCAGGTGATTTTCCCAGGATATTAAGCTCCTAAATCACAGGAAAAAACTCTTATGTCAGTACATTCCTTTCTATTATAGCTATATTTTTGTCTTCTAATTCAGAACCTCAAAGATCCGTTGTCAAATGTATTCTCCATTCTCCAGGTACCTACTTGTGCCCATGGGCAGGTCCTGCAATTCTAAGAACATGTTTGCTTGTTCTTACCACAGTGGGGGCTTTATTTCTTTCCTTGTGTTGTGCTGCAAAGTAGTATGAAGGCGGTAAGGCAAGATGGGTTAGTTCTTGAGGTAGACAAGCTTGATCATGTGGTGTACCTGCCTCAGGTGATGTTTTTCCACATCTCCAGGTGAGAGGGAGCTATATTCTAGAAAGAGGGAAGATGCTACTTCTTCCAGTGTGGAGAAATTCAAAAGATTCAAGGGATGCAAAGTTCTCAGGTCTTTCTACATCCAGGTCTCAAGGGCTCACTCTTATCCTGTCAAGTCTCTGCTTAGATGTAGGAATTATATCACAGACCTCTTATAGTTCTGTGTCTTTAACAGTAAATCCTGAACCTAATTTGCAACACAGTCTGTTCTGTGGTTGCATTTAAAGCCAGTCTATCCCACTGTCCTTATTATTCCTCTCCCCATACTGTGTTCAAGTGCAGAAACCAATGGTTCACCTTTCACCTTACCTTATTTCCATCTGCTAAGGTGAAGTCATATGATGGTGATGCTGGATCATTGGTGAGTCATTAATGCCAGAGCCCCATCCGGAGGGCCTGCTTCCTAAAGTGAATCCTGACACCAATTCTCTTAGGGTAATTTCTTTCCAGAAAGCAGAGCATGGGATACAGGCTTGCATTTAGGAAG
The DNA here is from genome assembly GCF_033118175.1 of Dama dama. Classification (NCBI taxonomy): domain Eukaryota; kingdom Metazoa; phylum Chordata; class Mammalia; order Artiodactyla; family Cervidae; genus Dama; species Dama dama. The sequence continues at coordinate 33,029,824 of NC_083692.1, forward strand.
TGGTGGTTGAGAGGTAATTCCATGCTGCTGATGTGAGTTTCTAAAAAGTGAAATGGAGGCAGAGGGAAAGGCAAACATAAAGGTTTATTATTAAGGGGCCACTGCTGTGAACAACCAGAACATATTATACAGCTCTTCTGTTTAGTTAATAGAGCCAACTCACATTGTGCACTGAGGCATGGAAGGGTGGAGCATTTTCCCATAAACTCCCATCACCCATGGCTCAGAGGTGACTGACTGTACTTACATAACCCTGATAGTGGGTGCCTCCTTACCATTTGTTCTCTAGGCCCCTTATGTGCCTCATCCATGTCCCAGCCCTGTCTACCAGTCTGTTACCATAGTGAGTTAAGTGTCTATAAAACAGATAATACCGTAATTTTATTCATAGTATGTCAATGAATTTAGTGCAAGAAATTAATACCTACTAAATATTTTTTTAGGTCTGTCACTACTGTCTTTTTCTTTCTTTCTTCTTTTTATTGAAGTATTAGTTTTCCTGGTGGCTCAGCAGTAAAGAATCTACCTGCAATGCAAGGGACTTGAATTTGACCCCTGGGTTGGCAAGATTCCCTGGAGTAGGAAATGGCAAGCCTTTCCAGTATTCTTGCCTGGAGAATCCCATGGATAGAGGAGCCTGGATGGCTGTAGTCCATGGGGTTGCAAAGAGTCAGATATGACTTAGAAACTAAACAACAAATAGTTGATTTTCAATGTTGTGTTAGTTTCAGGTATATAGCAAAATGATTCAGATCTATATCTATATGCATGCTAAGTTGCTTCAGTCGTATCTGACTAAAAAAAAAAATATATATATATATATATATATATATATATATATATATATACGTGTGTGTGTGTGTGTGTGTTTAGGGCTTCCCAGGTGGTGCTAGTGGTAAGGAACCTGCCTGCCAATGCTGGAAACATAGAGTCACAGGTTTGATCCCTGGATGGGGAAGATGCCCTGGAGGAGGACATGGCGACCCACTCTGGTAATCTTGCCTGGAGAATCCCCATGGACAGAGGGTGGGCTACAGTCCATGGGTCATAAAGAGTTGGACATGACTGAAGTGATTTAGCACAGCACAGCTTATAAATATATATATACACACACACACACACACACACACACACACACACACACACACTCCTTTTTGTATTCTTTTAAAAACTTTTTGAAAATTAATTTATTTTTAACTGAAGTATAATTGCTTTACAACATTTGTTGGTTTCTGCCAACATCAACATGAATCAGCCATAGGTGTATTCTTTTCCATCATGATTTATCATAGGATACTGAATACAGTTCTCTGTGCTATACAGTAGGACTTCATTGTTCATCCGTTCCATATAGAATTGCTTACCTCTGCTAACCCCAACCTCCCACTTCATCCCTCCCCCTACCCCCTCCCCCTTGGCACCCACAGGTTTGTCCTCTGTCGGTGAGTCTGTTTCCGTTTTGTATTTAAGTTCATTTGTGTCATATTTTAGATTTCACATAGAAGTGATATCACATGATATTTGTTGTTCTCAACACCTACTAAATGTTAAAAGCCTTTACATCTTTCCCGGTTTTGAGGTGGTACACAGATACTTTGTTCAGAGACTGGAGAGATGAGTCCCAAATTAGGCAGGCCTTGAGCTAGGCTTCTGAATAGTAGGAATGTGGAACATCGGGAGATTCATTTTCTGCATGACTGGGAGGGCTGAGAGAGTTGAGGCTGGGGTAGATCTTGAGCTGTTATTTGTGTTTCGGTACTTGATTTGATTTTGCTCAATAACTATCTGCAGACAGAAGCCTCTACTGCAGTGTAGCCATTCGGAACCATTTAATGAGAAGTAAAGCAAAGACATTACAGTGTGCTAGGAAGTTTGTGAGAATGGGATTCTGCATGCATGGGGCTTAATAACTATTGAGAGAGAAACCATCATTGTGATTCATTCTGCATGGCAGGGTTGTGAAATGTGACATCTGTGCATTCCCTCTGAGAAAATGTGAGATGTGCCCTGGAAGAGCAAGTTTAGTGGGCAAGACTCAAATGTCCTGCTTTTGGCTGCACTGTTAGACCTTACTTCTTCTGACTCTGTGATTCTTTATTGACCGGTTGGTGTAGTTCTGCCCTTCTCTTTCCCTTTTCCCTATAATCTTTTCCTTTACTCTGGGTTGACTTCTTATCACTATTTTTTTTTTTTTTACTTCTTAAATATTGCTCTTTTTGTACTTTTCCTTTGTTTATGCTGGTGCAGTGTACAAAAAAGCAAGTTATTCCTGGAAAGAGAGGTAATACCGCTGTTCTCGGCTAGTTAAGCATCCTGAGAGATGCAGTCATGTTTAGAAGGAATGTGGGGTGAGGGAAGAAAAAGATGCAATGAGTAGGGAGGAGGGGGCTCCCGTAGGGACATCATTAAGCAAATACTGCGTGGCTAGGGAGCAAGATAACAAGGCTACAGCTAGAAAAGCATCAAAGGTAGAAATAAGAAAGGTGATATCTTAGGAATTGGGGGATAAATTTTTCAATTAAATTTTTTATACATTTTAATGTTTTAGAGTTTGTCCCAACCCTTGAGGTTAAGGGACAGGTCAAATACTGATATATGGAAAGAAATGCAATAGGAACCACAAATCTGATTTCCTGCACAGGAGGAAGATGTCAATTGCCAACATCAAGGGCAAGATCCATACTTTATGTAAGGCAAAGCGTGTGCTCCTTTAACAAACACCAAAATTCAAGAAATAAACTATATATATAGTTTAAAACACTTAATAACCCTAATAAACCCAAGTATGTTAGGAGGTTAGGCTGTGGATTGGTGAAAGAATTTTGGTAGCATTGTAAATTGTCACAGAAATATTAACATCTGTGACTTTTGGTATTATTCTATCTCAGGAGTTGGCAAACTTTTTCTCCAGAGCACCAGATGGTAAATATGTTGGGCTTTGCAGACCGTTGTGTCTCTTTTGAGACTAATCAACTCTGCACTTAGAGTGTGGTGAAGGCAGCCATAGACAATATATAAATGAATGGGTGTGGCTATGTTTAATGAAGTTTTACTTATGAAAATAAAAGGTAGGCTGGAATTTGGCTGACAAGCTGTAGTATGTCAACCTGTGTTCTAAATTGTCATTGAGACGCTGGTATCTGGCAAATCACCACTAAATTACATTTGTTTTATAGAAGAGGAATTTTCAGTTTACATGATCAGAATCACTGGCGGTTGCATGAAGGAAAGTGCAGTCTCATTTAATTCATGTTCACTCCCTTACCTCCTGGCCCTATTCCACCCTCGCAACAGTGGTCCAGATGTTGGCTCTTGACAACCAATGATCCAAACTGACCTAAAACCACCTTTATACACTGGGAAACCATTGACTTAAAGTGTTTTGGTACAAACTGCAGCAATTGTTGTTCCCTCAGTCATATAAAACTACTCATTTCATCAATACCATATGGTTTGAAACACTCAGAGTTGGTAATAAGTTAACAAAAATGATGATGATAGTGATGATAAATAAAAAATGATGATAATAGTGAAAATTGCTGTTAGCCATGGATTCTTTCACTTAAGGAAAGGAACAAGAATGAGTATGCAAACAGCAGCTTCTGGTTTTGGTACACATTTCTTTATGTAGGAAAGCCTCTGCCTTAGTATTTTTTTTTCATTTATTTTTATTAGTTGGAGGCTAATTACTTTACAATATTGTAGTGATTTTTGTCATACATTGACATGAATCAGCCATGGATTTACATGTATTCCCCATCCTGATCCCTCCTTCCACCTCCCTCTCTACCCGATCCCTCTGGGTCTTCCCAGTGCACCAGGCCCGAGCACTTGTCTCATGCATCCCACCTGGGCTGGTGATCTGTTTCACCCTAGATAATATACATGTTTCTATGCCGTTCTCTCGAAACATCCCACCCTTGCCTTTTCCCACAGAGTTCAAAAGTCTGTTCTGTACTTCTGTGTCTCTTTTTCTGTCTTGCATATAGGGTTATCATTACCATCTTTCTAAATTCCATATATATGTGTTAGTATGCTGTAATGGTCTTTATCTTTCTGGCTTACTTCACGCTGCATAATGGGCTCCAGTTTCATCCATCTCATTAGAACTGATTCAAATGAATTCTTTTTAATGGCTGAGTAATATTCCATGGTGTATATGTACCACAACTTCCTTATCCATTCGTCTGCTGATGGGCATCTAGGTTGCTTCCATGCCCTGGCTATTATAAACAGTGCTGTGATGAACATTGGGGTGCACGTGTCTCTTTCAGATCTGGTTTCCTTGGTGTGTATGCCCAGGAGTGGGATTGCTGGGTCATATGGCAGTTCTATTTCCAGTTTTTTAAGAAATCTCCACACTGTTTTCCATAGCAGCTGTACTAGTTTGCATTCCCACCAACAGTGTAAGAGGGTTCCCTTTTCTCCACACCCTCTCCAGCATTTATTGCTTGTAGACTTTTGGATAGCAGCCATCCTGACTGGCATGTAATGGTAGTATTTAAAGGAATCTTCCCCAGAGCTGGTGTGCAATAAGTGTGTTCAGAGTTTTGTTTAAGTCTTAAGTTTTGCCACTGTGAGTTTTCCTATTCTTACTTCCAACTTAGAGCAGAGAAATCAGTGTATGTCATGGTTGCTGCCAAAGAAAACTTTGAAGTTAGAAGTAACTGTTTTAAGGGCTAGCCATAAATCTTTATTAAACATACTTGATTCACCTAAACACACTTATTGATGGCCTACTATGTAAAAAAGGCCACTGATGACAGCTAAGGGCTATCAAAATGTGATAGATACACACTCTGCCTTTTAGGAATTTCTAGTCTATAATCAGCAATGAAGGGTTGAAGTTCAGCAGGTGCTCCCTGCTTGCATTTCCTGGGCCAGGTCAGTTTAGGGGTAACTGTACCTATAACTAACACCTAGAGTTAGAAACATGATGGCTCTAATTCCCATCACTAATGCTAGCCCCATTCACAGTGTCCCCCCCATGGCTTATTAGACAGTGCTACAACCCCAAAGCACTTACCACCATGGAGAAATGACTGTGTCCATCCTCCTTCCTCACCTCCCTGTGGTGTGGCTGCTGCGTGACTGTCTCTCTGTGATTCCTGTCCCACCCATTATGTCATTACGCCCCGCCCTGGGGCTGTTGTGCTCTGTTAAATCACCAATCCTGCAGATCTTGTTGGGGCATCTGCACTTTTGATTGAGTGGATCTTTATAAAATACTAATGATGCTGTGTGCTGGGCATAGTGAGAGAGGCTGTATTTTAGAGTTCCTTCTGCAAGGAAGTGGGGATGCCATGTCTGAGTTGGAGTTGGGTCATGACATTGAAAGTCTGTATTGCATAATGGCAGAAAGCAATGGTTCTGGATCTAACTGCCTGGGCAGCACCTGGCCCTGATGATCACAGGCTGTGTAATCTCGGGCAAGTTACTTAGCCTCTCTGTGCCTTGGTTTCCTTGTTTGTGAAATAATAAAAATGGTAACACTCATTTTATAGGTTTGCTGTGACAATCATTAAATGAGTTAATGTAGAGCACTTAGAATAGCCACCCAGGTAGTACTCAGTTCGGTTCAGTCGCTCAGTCGTGTCCAACTCTTTGTGACCCCATGGACTGCAGCACGCTGGGCTTCCCTGTCCATCACCAACTCCAGAGCTTCCTCAGCTCATGTCCATCAAGTTGGTGATGTCATCCAACTGTCTCATCATCTGTCATTCCCTTCTCCTGTCTTCAATCTTTCCCAGCATCAGGATCTTTTCTAATGAGTCAGTTCTCTGCATAACATGGCCAAAGTATTGGAGCTTCAGCTTCAGCATCAGGCCTTCCAATGTATATTCAGGACTGATTTCCTTTAGGATGGACTGGTTGGATCTCCTTACAGTCCAAGGGACTCTCAAGAGTCTTCTCCAATACCACAGTTCAAAAGCATCAATTCTTCGGCCCTCAGCTTTCTTTATGGTCCAACTCTCACATCCATATATGACTAGACAGATTCTATTTGCTATCACTGTTGTTATTCCTTCAGCCCTCAGGGAGTGTAGACAGGATCTGGGACTGAGGACCTCCAGTGTTGCTACCTCTAGGATTAAGCAGTTTCATTATGTCACAGGACTATAATGTACGCGTCATTTTCTGTAACTCCTGTGACTTGAGAGAAGTTGATAGGCCCAGCTTTTACACAAGTCTCTTTTAAACCTTAGAAAGCCTCTAAGAGATGTTTCTACGTTTGTCTGCATTTTGTAGATAATGAAACTCAGGTTAACAAACTTACCCTAACTCATACAGTTAGAAAATGGCAGAACTTGGATTCAAACCCAGACTTACTGGGTCCAGGACCCTTGGCCACTATGTGAAGTGCCACACAGTTTCCTCCAGGGATGTGGGGACAACTCCTTTTCCCTATTCTTTATCCCACTTTGTCATATGTTCCACAAGTTCTGCTTCCTATTGTGTCCCACATCTCTCAAATATCTGTGAATATATTTTATGACTATCTCCCCAGCTGCCCTTTTTTAGGAACTTGGTCAAAGCCCAGAGGGGTGATGCTGGAGGGCCAGGCTAGAGCAGGACTGATGCTCTCTTCCTTTAGCCTGACTTCTATTTTGGAGGATGCTTAGTGGTTCTATGTTTGTATATTCCTAAAGGAGGAATGGAGAAGGAAATGGCAACCCAGTCCAACATTCTTGCCTGGAGAATCCCATGGACAGAGGAGCCTGGCAGGCTACAGTCTACGGGGTTGCAAGAGTCAGACATGACTGAGCGACTAACACACACAAAGGGAGGAGCGGAGGGGAGGGTAGAGTTTGGGCTTCAGCAGGGCCCTCATTCTATCTGTACTGCAGATTTGCCCTTGCTTTGAATCTTGATGTGAAAGGGTCCAGCAAACATTACACCACAGAGGCTATATTTAGGCAGTTTTAATAGGGTGCATGGCTCCACTGTATCCCCTAGGGCCCCACCAGGGAATACACATCAGTGATTAGCAAGGCCAAGTGCTCCACTGTTGTTTCACTTGCCGACGATTGGAATAGCAAGACTTTCTTCTCAAAAATCAATTTCTGGGTCAAAATCAAAGCAAACTCAGTTATTTGACTTATTATCATTTTAATTGGAGAGCATTTGCTGCAGACTTCACCGGCTGTCATTTGACCTTCACCTGCCTCGTGAGAGCCTCTGCTGCCTGCATCAAATGCCACATCTTTCCGTCTGATGGAAATATGTAGGCTCTAGATTTTGTTTTGCGATAGCTTGTGTTTCTTCTGTAGTTGCCTCTTTTCGTATTTCTTTTTCTTCACATCTTCCTTTCTCCCCAAACTAAGTAAGAAAACAGCTGTGAAGGTACTTGGGAAGTTAAAGTACTTTACAAACCTTTGGTGCTCGCAGAATACCGAGTGTCTTCCACTTCCCTGTTGTCCTTGAAGGGGGAGAGGTTTATGTGGTTAGTACCTGTTAAAGGCCAGGCCTTGAATGAGGCCTCTTGGTATAAATTTTATTTAACTCTCATGATGCCCTTGCAAGACTTCTATTCTTATCCTTAATTTCAAGATGAGGCACTTCAGGTTCAGAAAGACTGTTAACTTGCTCCAAGCCACACAGCAAATAAGTGGAGAATCTGAAAGTACACTCTGAAGTCTTTGCTCTTTTCACCCAGCTTTCCCTCACCTTTATGAGCTCTGGTGCTTACTTATGGTGGGAAATAAGGAAGTATTACTGAATTCAATAATAAGTAACACAAACTGGAGTTTGGAGAAGCTGTAGTTTCAGCTGTAATCCCAGATCCCCAAACTTCACCCAGCCCTCTCTTCAGCTCAGTTCTGCCAGGGCCTCTGCTTCCAACTCAGGCAGTTTTTGGGAAATAGCTGTTTTATTGTCTCCCAAACTGGAATTTTGGATAGAAATTTCTCTGAAGGAGTCAGTTTACCACTTTACAGTATAAGAATTGATAATATCATGCAACTTTATGCAAAGTATCTATGTGCCTTAGAGGAGATTTAAAATAAGATGGGGCCACACCTTCCAGGTAAGTTGTCTGAATAGTCACTTTTACTTCCATGTGGGAAGGGATGAGCCCTTTTCTTTGATCTTTACTGAGACTTGTGCAGTTCTGAGTCCTTGACCTCATACTTAGTTCTGGCCTTATTGTACAGCATTTTCTGACATACTGCCTAGATCATGAACAAGTTCTGACCAAGGTCAAAGACCGAGCTATCATTTTTCAATTGGAAAAAACTGCTTACTATGGACAGTCTTAGAGCTGTCAGACATTTGGAGACTTTGTTGCAGGAAGGATGGGTTCACCGGGCAAAGACATCAGCTGTTGATGCTAAGAAAGGTGAGAGCCGAGGTCAAAATTGGGGGTAGTCAGTGATGGTGGCAAAGAACAATTTTGGGAGGCTCTCTGCCCTGTAATCTCCATCAACCCCTCTAAACTATTGTAAACAACAAATTAACAAGCAAAAGGTGAAGATCATTCAACAACTATTTTTCGCCTCGCTACTCAGTGCAGTTGTTTGTAGACCATCGGCATCACCTGGGAGCTTGTTAGAAAAGCAGCTCCCAGGATCCATCCCAGGCCTCCTGAGTCAGAATCACGCTCACGTGATCCTGCACACTGGCCCCAAGCGGAAGTGTTCGGGCAGCCATTTTGAACCAGGAACTATGGTATTAAGGGCTGGTTGCAAGGCCTCTGCGTGCAGCACCTTATGAGCAAGTGAAACTGGAAGAAACACCAAGGAAAAGGTTAGACTTAATTTTATTACCCAGGTTTTATTTTTATTTCCCAGGAATTGTTAATGGGCTTTGCTGGTGACTCTGGGGAGAACTGTGTTGCAATTTTACCTAAACTGAGCAAGAGGAAGGAGTTGGGAGGTGCACCGTGCCCTCATCTCACATCTGAGGAGCAGATACCTCACTAACCAGAGAGCTTAAAATGTGACTCTTGTGAGTAGAAGCGCTGGTAACCCGCTGTCGCCTAACCCCTCTGGGAAATCAAAGGGGAGAAGGGATGGTGAATCCTCTGGCAGAGGAGCAAAGCTGCTGTGTCTGGTTCGTCACACTGCCCTCAGGCAGAATGCGGATCCCAGTGACAAGATGGGGAGCCAGTGGCTGGGAATAATTTTTTTTTTCCCATTTATTTTTATTAGTTGGAGGCTGATTACTTTACAATATTGTAGTGGTTTTTGCCATATAGCTGGGAATAATTTTAACAGGATTCACCCAAGGTGAGGAGACCATGGCCAAAAGGCTGTGAGGTGACATTGGTGGTGGGGGGGTGGGGTGCAAAATAGGAAACAGAGGGTGTTGGAAATGGGCAGCCAAGCGAGAGGCAGATACATAAAGGGGGTTGCAGTCGGAGGGACTTCAAAGGAAGTCTCTAGATCATCTTTAAGGATACCCACCATATAAATGTCAGCTCTAAATATCCTCTAACTCCAGAAAGAACAGCACTGTCTTACTATATAGAACTTGTTAAGTAGGAATTCTCCTGCCTGTTTACTTCAACTCTTTGAAACTTCAGCTCTGGTTGAGACATAGGTCAGAAATAGCAGGTAAGTTCTGGGAGAAAGAGTTTAAACCAAAGTGTTAAGCAGACCTTCCTCCCCTGAGGCAGTGTGGTAGGGGGAGGGGAGATGTCTTGCTGCTGGTCCAGGATGGGCAGGGGCATGTGGGAGGGAGAAGTTTGAATAGTGACTGATCTGTTAATTACTGTATCTGACTAGATATTTTTAAATACTGAATTGGGGTTGCAGTTGAAATTTAATATGGTAATAGATTGTCTTTCTAACTTAAGCATGACCATAAATGTCAAGGTTAATGGAAGCACCTGACTGGGTTTAAAGAGACAAGTGGAAAAAAACAAGTTTTTGTGATTAAACCCCTGACTCCTGCTTATTCAATTACAGTTAACTCCCTACAGTTACAGTGAAGGATTAGTAGGAAGAGAAATACCTGTAAGTTCAGAGGCATGCTAGCTAGATGACTTGGTATGAGTTCAGTCAGTGTCTGGAAACACATTTTCCTGTGGAGACCAAACTGTGTATATGTGCACAGTGCCTTTTACTTCAGCATTTATCAAAGAGTGGTCATTTTAAGGGATAGAAGTAATTTTCCACTTGTTTTATTTTTTTTTTCACTTGTTTTTATTAGTTGGAGGCTAATTACTTTACAATATTGTAGTGGTTTTTGTCATACATTGACATGAATCAGCCATGGATTAAACAGAACAAACTAAGTGCTGTCATAAACTTTCTCAAAGTGAGTTGAGAGTAAAAGTTTATTTTTCACTTCACATCATAGTCCAGTGTGGGCTCTTGTGGGAGTGGGTCCTCTCTCCCACAGTCTTTCAAGGACTCAGAGTTCTTCTATTTGTGGGCTTTAGGTTCCTCTGACCCTTGAGTCGGCTTCCTTCAGCCACAGGCAGATAAAGAGGGGACTTGCAGGATCACGGGAGGTGCCAGGAATCACTTGTATGCACTGTCCACTGGTCAGAGCCTGTCATATGAAATGTCATATGGGAAATGTCTAAGACCTGTGTGACCAGTAGGCAAAGGAAATGGGGCAGAAGCTCCCACTGTCTCTCTTCATGGACACTTTATGAGAAGTGCAGCCCATCAAATCCCTAATTTCACAGACACAGTATTATTGCTTAGATTAAAACTAAGGTGGTAGTGCCACGAACAGTAATTCACTTCCTGCTGACCACATGGATCACTCGAAGGCAGGTTCCTGTGGAGAAAGAGGTGTGGCGGGGAGTAAACATCACTACAGGCAAGGATGAAGAAGAATGTGGTGGGGCAAAATGCCATTGTGAAAACCCAGAGTGATTGAGGTCTATTCAGGTCTGTAGCTTTCTGCTTAGGGCATAGCAAAAAAGGAGCAACAATGAATTAAAACACTTTCCCTTCAGGGCATTTTACTCTAATTGATCTTAAAATAAGGCTACTTAAAATGAAGCTTTTATGATTGACTTATCAATAGTTATTTCTTGCAAGAGAAAAATAGAATTTTCTGGAGTGGATTTTTACAAATCAATTGGCTGTTCTTTGTATTTCATTTTTAAATTTAAAATTTTATTATTGAGTGATTTTAAGTTATTTCTTGCACGAGAAAAATTATATTTTTAGGTGTGCATTTTTGCTAAATGATTATTCTTTGCATTTTATTTTTATACAGTGAAAGTGTTTATTTTTTCACTGACTTTGTCTATACGGACACCTGGGCCAGAGCTCAGTTTGCCCCTTGCTAGCTGCCTGACTTTGAGCAAATTTTCTGATCTCTCGATGCCTCAGTTCTCTCATCTGTAAAATGATAGCAGTAACAGTACCTACCTCACAGGATTGTGCTGAGAATTCAGTGAGTTAATAATTATAAAGCCTGGCATAGACTAAGTGCTATGTATATTTTTGGTGTTAATCTTTGACAAGTGATACTCATTTTCCTTTTGCAATAGTTTCCATTTGGGTATTACTTTAAAGTAAAAAAACAATGAGCCTTTTAAAAGAGAAATGTTAATAAATAGCAGCACAAGTTGTTGAAGAGTGCTGTGGCCAGAACGGTGATGTTGGTAAACAGATAATTCAAGTGTGGACTCAGTGTCTCGTGTGATGATCAATGGCTTCCTTATGAATCAGGCAGTAGATTTGTCTTGGAGGTTTTACAAATCAATCAGCAATGAATGAAAGCCCTTTTCTGAGAGTTAGTATCAGTTCAGTTGCTCAGTCATGTCTGACTCTGTGACATCATGGACTGCAGCACACCAGGCTTCCCTGTCCATCACCAACTCCTGAAGCCTACTCAAACTCACGTCCATTGCATCCGTGATGCCATCCAACCATCTCGTCCCTTTCTCCTCCTGCCTTCAGTCTTTCCCAGCATCAGGGTCTTTCCCAGTGGATTCTTCGCATCAGGTGACCAAAATACTGGAGAGTAAGTTTAGTGATTTGCTATACTTGAAATTTGTTGTTCAGTCTCTTAAGTCGTGTCCAACTCTGCGACCCCATGGACTGCAGCACTTCAGGCTTCCCTGCCCTTCACCATTTCCTGGAATTTGCTCAAATTCATGTCCATTGAATCGGTAATATCATCCAACCATCTCATTCTCTGTCACCCCCTTCTGCTCCTGCCCTCAATCTTTCCCAGCATCAGGGTCTTTTCCAAAGAGTCGGCTCTTTGCATCAGGCGGCCAATGTAGTGGAGTGTCAGCATCGGTCCTACCAATGAATATTCAAGGCTGATTTTCTTTAGGATTGATTGGCTTGATCTTGCAGTTCAAGGGATTCTCAAGAGCCTAAAACTGATACTTGAAGAGGCTTGGTTTCTGAAGAAGCTGAGATGTAGAACAGTGCAAAGACAAGGACCAGTTATCTCCCGTTTACCGTAAGAAGCCAGGAGCAAGGCAACGGCTTTAGTATACTGGCCTCCTGGGCTGCCAACAGCTGTGACCCTTGAGTTACACAAAAGTATCCTCCTGCCCCAGGTCCTGTAGGCTAGGGCAGAAATCCCCAGAGGAGGAGGAGACATACTCAAGGGAGGCTCTGGGCAGAGGAGCAGAGAGAACTTGTGCTTGGCGTGAGCAGGCATACTCTCAAGAGATTGGAACTAGAACATGGAGCAGGGCTTGTCTTTTCCATTTGCCCCAAATTTAACAGTCCTCACTGGTGACCCCTCTTCCTCAGGGGCAAAGAATGTACTTAGGAAAAATTCCTTTTCATGAAGGAAAAACTCTCTCTCTGCAAAAAGGCCCAAACTATTAGGGTGCTCTATTGTTTGGTCTTCTTTGTGATAGTCTGATTTACTCTGTCTGTTAGCATCAGGGTGTGGGAGCTTTAGAGCACACGGCTCAGTAGTTGCATTTCCAGGGCTCTCCAGTTGCCACACACAGGCTTAGTGGCCCTGAGGCATGTGGGATCCTAGTTCCCGGACTTGGGATCAAACCCATGTCCCCTGTGTTGGAAGGCAGATTCCCTCCAGATTCTCTTTCTAGTATTCTCTAGAATTAATGTTATTTATCAACATTTCTGGTATTAACTATATATAACATCATTCACTGGAGTCTCCTACATGAATTTGTCCTTCTTCCTGGGGAGACTTCTACTCTATCCACAGACAACTGGGGGCAAGTTAAGGTATTTTCTCTTTATAAGGAAGAAAAGATATTGAGTACCTGCTTTAAGAAAAATCAATTCATGAGTGACCTTAATTGCTAATGGTATAACTGGTGTGTGTATGTTGGAATAAATAGGAGGTACTTTTGTTGATTTTTGGCACTTTCAGATTATAAGAGAATTTATACATTAAGTAAATTCCCCAAGTTGTTCCTGAGCCTGCCTAGAAATTTAGGTAAATCTTTGAAGTGGGACATAATAATCTTTCATTGTTTGTTTTACAAAGTGCCAATAATCTATCTTCCATATCTTTTAAAGATATGCTTGTATTATGACATGACTTACTTTTTTTACCTTTGAAAGTATTTAATGACAAGAAATGACAAATGTCTTGAAGAATTTCAGAAGTGATATATCAATGTAAATGCATGTGCATTAAGACTATTAATTTTTAATGAATGTAGATTTTAAGCACACAAAATTATCAACTAACAATAGTATGTGTATTTCTGAAGCTGAAAAACGTTAGCACAGTTATTTGTTTATGCTTTGTTCTGATAAGCTTATCATCACCAGACAATGAAATAGCATGTCGTATTTTTACAAACCATTAATAATAGTTATTAGCAGCAATCCCTCACAAGACCAGGTAGGAAGTAGTTTTATTTTTTTCAGCGTTTGCTTTGGAAATGAAAAGGTTATTGCTTTATACAAGATTACTTTTGCAATATGGGGATTAAAAAGGAGACATTGTTTCTGTATAGTCTAGTGGTAACATATTTTTAAGATTCTATTGACACACTCAGGAAACATTGATAAATCAGTAATTATCTAGCACAATCATGTTTTACTCTGTGTGACCGTAGGAAAATGATTTCACATTTCTATTTCCTACTTGTCTTTGAAGAAATAGAGATCATGGTAATCTGTTAACATCTTTGAAGTCTCTGGGATAAAGAATATGCTAATTATTCTTTTGAGATTATAATATCTATAATTTACTTAAATATAAATTGAGTGAGACCAGTCTTTTCTGCTGAAATAATGACAAATTTGGAGATATGATTGGTATATCTTTGGGACACAGTATTTCTATGTCTTGTGTAATCTCAAAATTTCCTTGGTGGTGCAGTAAGATGGCAGCTTCATTTTTAATGGCCATACTGTAAGGCACTGTCAACTCTTTTAAAAAATGTTTTAAATTTATTTTTAGCTGTGTTGGGTCTTTGTTGCTTCAGGGGTTTTTTCCTCTAGTTGCAGAGATCAGGGACTACTCTTTGTTGCAGTGTGCAGGCTTCTCATTGCAATGGCTTCTCTTGTTGTAAAGCATGACTCTGGGGCACATGGGCTCAGTAGTTGTGGTTTCCAGGCTCTAGAGCACAGGCTCAGTAGTTGTGGCATACAGGCTTAACTGGCTTCTCGGCTTATGAGATCTTGCTTGATCAGGGATCAAACCTGTGTCTCCTGAATTGGCAGGTGGATTCTCACCACTGAGCCACCAGGGAAGTCCAGAACTGTCAACTCTGTTTTAGAGATTATATAATTTCATTGTTCTGGTTAACATTAGGCTTTTTGTGGCTGTAATTTTACCTATGTGGCCAAATATTTGTGTTGATAATTAACAAAACTTTTGAAGATCAGATATAAATATATAAATTCCACTGCAGTATTAGTTTGCATCTCCCCTTTTTCTGGTAAGGATGTGGAAGAAGACAGAACAAAGTATACCGAAATGAGAAACAATAGTTAGAATAGTTTGAAAAGAAAGTTGTAATTTAGGAATGGTAATTTCAAAAGATAATTTATTTGAGTAATGCATATTCAGTATGAAAAATATGGATAATGCAGAGAAAAAGAAATTAATCACTCAAATGTTCTATTACTTAAAGGCAGTGTGTTAACAATTCTGAGAAAATTTCAAATCTGGTTTTCTAGTGTACTTTCTTTTATACATTGGTATGATTTTACTATAGATACTACTTATATGCTGTTTTTTATTTTAATATTACAACAAAAACAATTCTAAAATGTCACAAACTTTGTTTTCATTGGCAACATAATCTATTATCAAATGGTATAAAATAACAGATTACTCATTCTTATTAGTGTAATTGGTGCTCTGATATTTACTCAGTGTTGGGAGTTTATCCACTCTGCCTCATTTTTTTCTCCCCTCCTCTTCATAGTCTGCTAAACAAAACTACAAAACTAAGACTTTAATGCACTTGCTATGAAAGTTCTAAAATTGCCTCAGCAGGTCTTCTGGCTCCAATAGACAGAGCAGCATAAAACTCAGAGGCAACATGGTAATTACATTATTCAATTATGAGACAAATATGTGCACATTTCTCTGTAAAGTTGCTTTGTTCAGACTCAGCTTCTGGATCCTGGGAGAAATTGAAACTATCTCTAGAGAAGGTGTATGCTCAGGCAACAAACAATGAAAATCAATAAATGAGACTACATTAAACTAAGTACAGCAAGGTAAACAATCAACAAATAGAAAGGGCAACCTACAACATGGGAAAAATATTCACAAATCATATATATAATAGGAGATTAATGCATATAAATAACTCATACAACTCAATAGCCAAAAAGCAAATAATTCAACTTAAAGGTGGGTAAAGGACTAAATAGACATTTTTCCAAAGAATGCATATAAATGGCCAACAGGTATATGAAAAGATGTTCAACATTAGTAATCAGGGAAATGAAAATCAAAACCACAATGAGATACTACCTCACACCTCTTAGAATGGCTATTATCAAAAAAACAAGAAATAAGTTTTGGAGAAAAAGGAACACTTGTGTACTATTGGTGGGAGTATAAACTGGTATAGTCCACTATGGAAAACAGTATGGCAGTTCCTAAAAAAATTGCAAATAGAACTACCAGTGACCCAGCAATCCTAATGTAGGTGCGTGCAAGGAGGAATTGGGGGAATTCCCTGGCTGTCCAGTGGTTTGGACTCTGTGCTGTCACTGCTGAGGGCCTGGTTCAGTTCTTGATCAGGGAACTGAGATTCTACAAGCTGCCAGGAGAGGCCAAAAAAAAAAAAAGGAACTGAAATTAGTATTTCAAAGAGATATCCACACATCCATGTTCATTGCAGCGTTATTCACAATAGCCAAGCTAAGGAAACAACCCAAGTGTCTGTTAATGGTTAAATGGATTAAGAAGATGTAGTATATACGTAAAATAGAATGTTATTCAGCTTTGAGAAAGAAGGCGATCTTGCCACTTGTGACAATGTGTTTGAACCTTGAGGACATTATGCTAAGTGAGATAAATTCAACAAAGAAAGACAAATACTGTTAAGATCTCAAAGGTGCAATCTAAAAATGTCAGACTCATAAAAACAGAGAGCAGAACAGTAGTTACCGGAGGCTGAGGGGTGGAAGAATTGGGGAGATGCTGTTTAAGATGGTGTTTACAGTTAATAGATAAATAAGCATAAGGAATAATAGTCAATAATGCTGTATTATTTCAAAGTTGCCAAGAGACTAGCTCTTAATTGTTCTCATCAGAAAAAAATAAATGCTAATTATGTTACATGGTAGAGGTATTAGCTGCCCTCTTGGGTAGTAATTATACTGAGATATATAAATGTATCAAACCTACCCGTATTTAAACTTACACAATGTTGCATGTCAATTATATCTCAATTTTAAGAAAGAATAAAAGCCCATTTGCAAATTAAAAATGTATGTGCTTGACAGTCCCATGGCTTATAGTGACAGACATCTCAAACATCTGCAGCATCCCCAGGCTGAGTATGATGTAGAAGAGAGTATGTGGTAGTTTGTGAAAACCAATTCATCTAAATGAAGTTTCAGGGATTTTTAGATTTTTCTACAATTTTACCTTTTTCCAAAAAAAAGTTTAAATGTTTTCTTTCTTTTTTTTTTTTAATCAAGCCAACCACTTAGGGTCATTAATTAGGATCATTTAAAATTGAGTTTGGAAAATCCTGTTGAAATTTGTGTGCAGTTCTCAAACTGACATGACCATGTCACACTTGTGACCATGTTGAGTACACTTGGCTCCGGTTCTGTGATTCCTATACAGATGATTAGGTGTTATTTTCTCTTGTTCCCTTCATTCTCCTTATATTATTTCCTTTACAAGGTCTGTCAGTCAGCCTTTTTCGTAATGATGATATGTAACGACCTCAAAATCTCAGACTTACACCAAAGGACTTTTTACCTTGCTCGTGGGTCTGTGGTGTTCCTTTGGACACAGGTATTAATAGCTTCAGGCTATATTCAGGGCTGCTCCGTGGATCTCTTCTGGGATTCATGCTGAATGCACAGTGACTGCTTGTATATATTTCCTTGTGGCAATGGCTGAAGTACAGGAGAGCACCAACCCATTTTAAGTCTGTACTTGTATTAACTGAAGGCAGGAGGAGAAGGGGACGGCAGAGGATGATGTGGTTAGATGGCATCACCGACTCAATGAACATGAGTTTGGGTAAACTCCGGGAGTTGGTGATGGACTGGGAGGCCTGGTGTGCTGCAGTCCATGGGGTCGCAAAGAGTCAGACATGACTGAGCAACTGAACTGTATTACTGTTAGTGATATCCCATTGAAAAAGTGCTTCACAGGGCCAAATCTGAGGTTAAGGGATTGTTGTAGTGAAAAGGAACAACAAGGAATGAGTTTTTTCTTTCCTTTCCCTGAGAACAAAGAAGATAAAGAGAAGAGGGGCAGGCCTGAACATTCCTAGTTTTTTACTTCAACTACTCCTCACTCTGCATGTCTGTAACTAACTTCACTTTTCTGCCTCCTCACTCTGAATGTCTGTAACTGAGTTTGCTTTTCTGCCCCCTAACTCTGCAGGAGCTACAACTCACATTTTTTCCTTTGACTCTATGCTGAATATATCCCCTATCTGGTGTTTACCCTTACAACACCCTTCCGCTTGTAGTTATATATCAGAAAGAAGGCCTCAGAGCCACTAACTGTCAGACTGAATTACTGGGTTACTGACGCCAGTTTATGACTTTTTGAAACAATGCAAGAGGAAGAAATCAAGATCCTGTCACCTTTTTCCTCATCAATGACTGCTGACTACCAGCCCTTGCCTTATGTAAGCTC
Organism: Dama dama; assembly: GCF_033118175.1. Lineage (NCBI taxonomy): Eukaryota > Metazoa > Chordata > Mammalia > Artiodactyla > Cervidae > Dama > Dama dama. The sequence goes on from NC_083692.1 coordinate 33,048,037, forward strand.
CTAGATTCCTCATGGAGGGGGAGACACAGTTCTTGAGGCATGAGAATACTGTGTTCCCCTTTCTGCCAGCTGAGTGTTAAAGCCACCTTTCTGTTTCTTCCAAACTCTGTCTGTATTTTTTCATTCGGCTTCAGTGGGCAGAGAAGACCAAGATTTTGGCCAGCAACAGGATGGAGCAGTACCTTCCACTCACTACCAGGATACGGCAAGGACGCATGGTACTACTGCAGGAGAGTGAGAAATCGAGACTACTATTTACTGCATAGACTTAAATTACATGTTGTATTTGGGGCTTAGCCAATTTTTTTTTCCTCCTTTGGTTTCCATTTTTATAAGGCAACTGGTCTTTTCTGTGCCTTTTAAAATGCCTTTTTCACTGGAGACTTTTCCTTCCAGATAGCTCTGCATAAGTTTTACGGGCATGGTAAACTTTGCTGTTACTCCTCATAGAATGTTGGGTTGGCAAGTGCCTTTAGAGGTTCAGGTCTGTCACTTTGCAGGTCAGAAAACTGAAGTCCAAAGAGGTTAGGCAAATAGCATAAGGAGACACAGCTCGCTAATGCCAGTATGTTTTCCTGTGAAAACTGAGAAGCAGGATGTTTTAAAGTTCCTCTTTCCTTTCAGCCCTTATGTCCTATCTCTTTCTATGCCAGTTCTAAGTGCCACTTCCCTGGGAGGAGTCCAGCTGGCCTGGCTGTGTTGGAAACTCTAAACACAGAGTAAGAGTTGGCCAGGGCAGAGGGAGCATGAATGAGCTCTGCTTCCCCCGCTGCTGTGAGCTGGCCAGCGGGCAGTGTCTGTCCTCCCCAACAGATGTGGCAGAGCCCCGAGTGATGAGCTCTGGGGAAGAGTCACAGGTCTTCTGAAGGTCAGGTTGACAACCTCTCACTGAGGATGCCTTTTAAAATGGTTCCATGAATCCTCAAGGTTGCTGGGAGATGATAGCAAGGTACTTTGTGTGGACACTTGGGCATGATTTTAAAAGGCCTTCGTTGTGAGAAAGAGTCATGAAATGAGTTTTGAGATGATTTGTATATGTACAAGTGCAAATTAATGTGTTTCCATATTTTAATGGAGCAGCAAGAGCACATCCACCTTGTAGGTGTGTATAGAATTGTTAATAGTTTCATCTGTGTCACCTATCAGCTAAGATTCCCAGTGAAATTCCCAGTACCTCATCATCAGATAATATTTATGAACTCTGTGTGTGTGTGTCTCTGTAAACCCCTCAGCTTGAGGCTTAACTGCTTCATTGGTTTCCTTCCATCTGCTATGGCCAGGAGCCAGCTGTGCCTACTTGTTTCATTTTGCACATATGGTGCTTTAGAATGGAACTATTTACATGAAAATTTAAAAAAAAAAAAAAAAAACATTGTTTGGAGGAAAAACCAAAATTCAGTTGATTGTTTTGCTATCTGAGAAATTCCTTTCCTTACCTATCCATTCTTTTTTTTTTTTTTTAAACTTACCTATTCCCTTGTGGCTCAGTGGTAAAGTGTGCGCCTACAATGCAGGAGACCTGGGTTCGATCCCTGGTTTGGGAAGATCCCCTGGAGAAGGAAAAGGCTACCCACTCCAGTATTCTGGCCTAGAGAATTCCATGGACTATACAGGGTCTCAAAGAGTCAGACTTAGCGACTTTCACTTCACTTTCTTAGTGCTTTGTTTATATGATTTTGATCTGATATGTTACATTGATGTCAATTTGAAACAAGTTGCATAAATAGGATGATAATACTTTAATCGTCTATAACTTTGAAAATTATATAAAAATGAAAATTCACAGATCAGAATTAGCAGTTTATTTTGCAGTTGGTGATCAAACAAAGGCTAATGAATCTGTTGACAATAAGAAATGATTATCAGAAATGAAACCTGCAGTACAAGGGTGAAGACTTTCACTCTGTAGAAATAAAAAGTTAAATATTTTTACTGTTACTTTTATAATTATTCACAAGTTCACTGTAGAAGTATTTTATACTGTAATTTATACATCACTTTAAATAATTTACTTAGAAATTGATGTCTTATTTCTTTATATTCCTTTTTCAAAGGTGTGAGATTGGATCTTTTCCATTGAGTTGCTTCTAGTCCAATTGATTGCTGAGTCACTTTTCGGCAGGTGATATTTCCGACAGAATCTATAGTGCCGTGTCATGAATGATTTGGAATTTTTTTTATTGTGCTGAACCACCACATGGCCAGATTGGTTAAATGACTTGAATGTGTAAAGGTGGCCAGAAATCCTGATGACTTCACTGTGGTCAGTTGGATCATTTGAAGTTAACATGGTGCAAACTCTTGAATCTTGTTTTCCATTTTTTCTTTATATACATTGGGGCCTCAGTGAATGCTTCCTAAATGAATGAAGTCTTTGAGCTTTTTTTAGTTTACCTAAGAGTAATTTGAGGGCTGAGAACAATCATGAAAGCTATAGACACAAAACATGAAAGTTTGCATGCCAAGACTTCTATTTTCCTCTTGATCCAAATCTGGCAGGTATTTGAAGTTGTAGCCATATATACAACCAGACTAGGGAAGACTATGGCTACGTCTAATGGAAATGTTAGCAACTAACTTATAAAATGCCAATATGTGTGATTAAGCATACAATCTCTTTTAAATCCTGTTAGAACCCTTTGAGGCAAGGAGCTCATTAAATCTCTTTTAATGGGTGAGGAAATTTGGTTTCCAGAAATAATGTAACTTGTTCGAAGTTAGTTCATTTCAGTTTAGTTGCTCAGTTGTGTCCGACTCTTTGTGACCCCATGAATCGCAGCACGCCAGGCCTCCCTGTCCATCACCAACTCCCGGAGCTGACTCAAACTCATGCCCATCGAGTCGGTGACGCCATCCAGCCATCTCATCCTCTGTCGTCCCCTCCTCCTCCTGCCCCCAATCCCTCCCAGCATCAGGGTCTTTTCCAGTGAGTCACCTCTTTGCGTGAGGTGGCCAAAGTACTGGAGTTTCAGCTTCAGCATCAGTCCTTTCAATGAACACCCAGGACTGATCTCCTTCAGGATGGACTGGTTGGATCTCCTTGCAGTCCAAGGGACTCTCAAGAGTCTTCTCCAACACCACAGTTCAAAAGCATCAATTTTTCAGTGCTCAGCTTTCTTCACAGTCCAACTCTCACATCCACCTCATTAGGACTGACTAAAATGCATTCCTTTTTATGGCTGAATAATATTCCATTGCCTGTTTTTCCATTCATCTGTCCATGGACGTCTAGGTTGCTTCTATGTCCTAGCTATTGTAAATAGTGCTGCAAAGAACATTGGGGGTACATGTGTCTTTTTCAATTTTAATTTCTTCAGGGTATATGCCTGGTAGTGTTATTACTGGGTCATATATTACTTTGTCAACAAGGGTCCGTCTAGTCAAGGCTATGGTTTTTCCAGTGGTCATGTATGGATGTGAGAGTTGGACTATAAAGAAAGCTTAGCGCCAAAGAATTGATACTTTTGAACTGTGGTGTTGGAGAAGACTCTTGAGAGTTCCTTGGACTGCAAAGAGATCCAACCAGTCCATCCTAAAGGAGATGAGTCCTGGGTGTTCATTGGAAGGACTGATGTTGAAGCTGAAACTCCAGTACTTTGGCCACCTGTTGTGAAGAGCTGAGTCATTTGAAAAGACCCTGATGCTGGGAAAGATTGAGGGCAGGAAGAGAAGGGGACAGCAGAGGATGAGGTGGTTGGATGGCATCACGGACTCAATGGACATGGGTTTGGGTGAACTCCGGGAGTTTGTGATAGACAGGGAGGCCTGGTGTGCTGCGATTCACGGGGTCACAAAGAGTCAGACACAACTGAGTGAGTGAACTGAACTGAATGGTGGTTTTATTCCTAGTTTTTAAAGAAATTTCCATACTGTCTTCCATAGTAGCTATATCAATTTACATTCCCACCAACAGTGCAAGAGGGTTCTCTTTTCTTCACACCCTCTCCAGCATTTATTGATGGTAGACTTTTTGACGATGGCCATTCTGACTGGTGTGAGGTGATATCTCATTGTAGTTTTGATTTGCATTTCTCTAATAAGCAGTGTTGAACATCTTTTCTTGTGTTTAATTGGCATCTATATGTCGTCTTTGGAGAAATGTCTGTTTAGGTCTAAAAAGCCTATTTACACAGCTGTTTTTTCAAGTTGAGTAACTAAAATCTGTGATGGAAAAGTTATAGCTAAATACACTGGTCTGGCTTTCCTGATTAAAAAAAAATGACCCTTAACTGTGGCAGAGAAAAAAAGCACAAGCCTTAATGACAGGGGTATGAATTCTGGCTTTGTCTCATACTAACGGTAAGGCTTTTTGTTTCCCGGCTTTGTCCTATACTGGGCTTCCCTTGTGGCTCAGCTGGTAAAGAATCTGCCTGCAGTGTGGGAGACCTGGGTTCAGTCTCTGGATTGAGAATATCCCCTGGAGAAGGGAAAGGCTACCCACTCTAGTATTCTGACCTGGAGAATCCCTTGGACTGTATAGTCCGTGGGGTAGGCAAAGGGTCAGACATGACTGAGTGACTTTGACTTCACTTCACTTTGTCCTATACTAACTTAAGTCCTTAACAGGCTGTTGCTTGCTGCCTCACCTGTCGCATTGATCCAAGGGTAATTTCCCTGTAAGGTTGGTGGATTGTTTATGGTGTATGTACCTAATGCATATTTCTTGAGCATAGTAAGTGCTCAGTAAAAACTAGCTGATACTATTTAACGTACATCAAGGAAGACTGTTGTCTTCAGGGAAGTGGCAAATAGTCTGGTTTCCCTCTATTTTTTATTCCAGAATTTATTTTCCTGAAATTTGGCCTTGAACACTACATTTACTTCTGTGATCTGAAAGAAAAAATTTGAAAAAAGTGTTCCCCCTCCTGCTTATTTACTCTTCATGGCCTGTTCCTTCCTAATGAAAAAGTGAAAAAGTGACTAACAGTCAGTGTAGTACAGCATATTATATAAGCCTTGAGTGTATTTCTCTGGAGTTGCATCACAGATAGGTTTTTCTATTTCTATGCATCATCATAGGGATAGATAGGGATTGGAAAAGGGACAGTAGAGCCAAAGATAATGCATGCTATACAAGGTGAAATTAATTATGAGAACATACTGTGAAACACAGATGCACCTAGAAAAACCTAATTATACAGTTTAAAAAATACTGGACAATTTTAGAAAGTTACAGCCTATATCTTCAGAGAACCAGTGGGGAGCAGGATTTATGTATATGAAATTTACCTTTCACCTTTCATTCTATGTTGATAGGAAATATCCCCCTACCAGTTCCTCCACATATGTTACTGCAGTATTTGTGCAGTTTCATTACAGCTTCATAGCACCTTTGGTTGAAAGGGACTCGTAGGCTGGGGAGCATACTTCCAGCCCCACTCCTGGAAGGCAGAGGAATTTGAGACTGCATGTTAGAAATTAGTTTCTAAAGTTACTGAATGGAACTGTGGGATATGGACACAAATGGAAGTGAAACGGGTGAGGTGAGATTTTCAATCAGTTTAATTCACATGTAACAAGTGCAGAGTGAGGGGGAAAATCTGACTTAATGGCCTTGGAGGAACTAGAATAGGAGCAAAGTCATTAGAACCATAAGAGGTAAAATTATACTCTCTGAAATACTCCATTGATGCTATAAAAGCAGTTGGAGGCCCTGAAATAACACTGGAATTGTTTATGAAATGAGGAGGAACCTGTGAGGAATCCATGGGGGGAAAGCCTGATTTGAAATTTGAAATTGGCTGGTGAAGTTGAGTGTGGTGAATACTACTGCCTCTGTTTTTCACACCAAGAAATTTGAAGTGTGGAAATCCTATCCCCTTGAGTGTGCCAGACAAAATAGTTTTGGGTATTAGTCCCTCCCATGTTCTTTTTAAAAAAAATATTTTATTTGGCTGTGATGGGTCTTAGCTGTAACACGTGGGGTCTTCGATCTTCTGTTACAGTGTGTGGGATCTTTAGCTGCAGCATGCAGGATCTAATTGCCTGACCAGCGATTGAACCTGGGCCTCCTGCAGCGGCAGCTCGAGTCTTAGTCACTGGACTGCCGGGGGAGTCCTTTCTCATTGTTTTTAGACACACTGAGGTAGACACCCAACCAGATTTTACTCTTCTGTACTGTGACATACTGGATAATAAGTTGACCTAAGATTTCCAAGCATGTACTAGATTACTAAACATACCAAGATCCATATTCATTTTCTGGTCCTGGAGAAAGGCACCTAGGAGATTTGACAAGATAGTTCTTGCAAATCACGTTTATGCAAATTCTCCTCCTGTTAACCCAACCTGCTGACAGATTCTCCTGCTGCACAGCTTGGAGGGCTCACAAGGAAAAGAGAGGACACAGAGGTGGAAAAATAACCCAGGAGGTTAAACTGCCTTCGCCTTTTCCCCTACCCCTCAGAATGCTTGATTTTATACCTTATTTTTCTGGGAACTTTGATCATCAATTATGAGATGGCCTTTAGCTTAATGATAAAAACTAAGGGGCTTCTCTGTTGGTGCTAGTGGTAAAGAACCTGCCTGCCATTGCAGGAGACGTAAGAGATGCATGTTTGATCCCTGGGTTGGGAAGATTCCCTGGAAGAGGGCACAACAACTCACTCCAGTATTTTTGCCTGGAGAATCCCATGGACAGAGGAGCCTGGTGGAGTCGCAAAGAGCTGGACATATGAAGCAGCTTAGCACTTCGCACACACAAGTAGGAAATACAATACTTCTGGCTTCTATTAAGAAGTGAAACATGCCAGTTCTGACGCCCCCCAATTTCACCCCCACCACCCTTGCAGAACAACTAAACATGCTAGACATTGGCCAGTGACCACACTGCATAATAATCAGACAGATGTCCCATCATTTGGGCCTTGCACTGCCACCACTTCATCAGATGGGAAGAGCCTTGTGACCCCCATGTTCTTACCTTTTAATTGCCCTCTGAAGTGTGCCACTGCTGAGAGGTATTTACCAGACTGTCCCCTCACTAGTGCGGGCTTCCATCTCACTGTTCCAAATGGATAGCCTAGGACCCGCGTCTACCATCTACAGAACTAATCACTGGATTAGTGCTTTTATAGGTGTGTTGTTTTCTGTGAGGTTTTTTTTTTTTTTTTGGCTACTGCTGTTGTACTTTGTCTTCTACATTCAGAACTGGGATCCTTGGCAAAGGAGGCAGATGGTGTTTTTAAATGATTAATGGGAAGCATTAGTGAAATATTGAAAATATGGCTGCTCTTTTTCAAAAAAGGATCACCCTCAGGCTATGGGAAATTGTGGTCAAAATCCACTTAAAAGTTATATTACATCAGATCTTACAAAGAGAGAAGCAAAAACTCATATTCATTTCTTTCAAAGCCCCCACTTAAAGCACTGTTACAGAATCTCTGAGCACCTCGGCACCACTGTGCCAGGTACCCTTTATCCACGTTTCTGTACTTTTCACAGGGGCCTTGTGGTAAGTGATGGGATGGCTCGGCCAGCACTGACTTAGTCTTTCTGGTTGAATGCCTGCTTGCCTTTGTGGTTCTGTGCAGCCTTTGTTCAGAGATTTCTTACTAGAAGCCACATTCGCCTTCCAAAATGAAAAGGGCAGGTTCCATTCACTAAATGTTAAATAGGTAAAACGTTGGATGTGTGACACTGAATTTAATGGAATTATTTTATGAATTTTTAGCTGATTGCATCTGCAGAGATTCAGAGCCCAATCTTGCATCTCTATGGAAGAATGTTGAATAGTCTGGCATGTACTCCTCTGAGAATAAATTTACCTGGCTTGCATAGAGGCACTTTCAAGGAAAACATGTGCACCAGGTCTTGTGGCTGAGCTGAATGAAAGAAATGTTATGAAGATGAAGGTCCTGTGGGTAAGCTGGGGCCATGACTGCTCTTGCCAAGCTAGGTGGCTGGGGTTTATTAACACAGTACTGAGGCAGAGCAGCAGAATGGCTTAGTAGGGTTTTTTTTGTTTTTTTTTTAAATGGACCAGTGGCTTAGTAGGATTTTCTTTTTTTAAGGACCAGCTCTTTGTTTCATTGATCTTCTCTATATATCTGTTTTCAATTTCATTTATTTATGCTATTATCTTTATTATTAACATCCTTTGGGTTTATTTTCTTTTCCTTTTTCTAGTTTCCTGATCCTTTCAAGACCTTTCTGCATTTCTAATGTAAGCTTTTTAGAACAATAAATTGCCCTCTCAGCACTGCTTTAGGTGCGTTCTACATATTTTGATATGTTGTTTTTTTTAAAATTTCAGTTCTAAGCATTTTTAAAATTTCCTGTGAGACTTTCTCTTTGACCCAGAGTTATATAAAAGTGTGTTGTTTAATTTTCACACATTTAGAGATTGGTCTTGTTTTCTTTGTTACTGATTTGTGGTTTTATTCCATTATGATAGAATACATGGTAGAGTCAGATTTCAATTCTTTTAAATTTGTTAGGTTTGTCTGATTGTCACGGATATGGACTATCTTAGTGAAAGTTCCATGAATGAGTTTTTTAAATGTGTTCTGCCGTTGTTCACCGTAGTGCTCTATGTGCGGCAATTAGATCACACCAGTTGATTGTATTTTGCAGATCTTCTATGTTCTTACTGATTTTCTGTCTCCTAGTTAAATCAGTTGGTTAGAGGGGAGTATCAGAGTTCCAAGATATAACTGTGGATTAGTCTATTTCTCCTTTCAGCTCTGTTTTTGTTTCATGTTTATTAAGGCTGTGTTGTTTAGAGTTAGACAAGATTTAGCAACTAAACAGCAACAAAGCTGTGTTGTTTGGTGATCAACATTCAGGATCCACTTTCAAGACCATTGTCTTCTGGGTGGATGGATCCTTCAGTCCTTATTAGTGCCCTTCTTTGTCTCTAGTAATTTTCATTTAAGTCTGCCATATTAGATATTAATATAGTCCCTTCTGCTCTTCAAAATTAATATTTGCATGGTATGTCTTTCCCCAGCGTTTTACTTTTGACCTAAATATTGTTGAATTTGAAGTAAATTTCTTACAAATGGCATATAGATGAAGTATGTTTTACTCTTCCACTCTGCCAACCCCTCTTTTGATTGGTGTTCAGTTCAGTTGCTCACTTGTGTCCAACTCTTTGCGACCCCATGGACTGCATCACACCAGGCTTCCCTGTCCATCACCAACTCCTGGAGCCTACCCCAAATTCATGTCCATCGAGTCGGTAATGCCATCCAACCATCTCATCCTCTGTCATTCCCTTCTCCTGCCTTCAATCTTTCCCAGCATCAGGGTCTTTTCCAGTGAGTCAGCTCTTTGCGTCAGGTGGCCAAAGTATTGGAGTTTCAGCTTCAGCATCAGTCCTTCCAATGAACACCCAGGACTGATTTCCTTTAGGATTGACTGGTGTGATCTCCTTGCAGTCCAGGGGAGTCTCAAGAGTGTTCTCCAACACCACAGTTCAAAAACATCAATTCTTTGGTGCTCAGCTTTCTTTATAGTCCAACTCTCACATCCATGCTTGACTACTGGAAAAACCATAGCCTTGACTAGACAAACCTTTGTTGGCAAAGTAATATCTCTGCTTTTTAATATGCTGTCTAGGTTAGTCATAGCTTTTCTTCCAAGGAACAAGCGTCTTTTAATTTCATGGCTGTAGTCATCCCCTACAGTGATTTTGGAGCCCAAGAAAATAAAGTCTGTCACTGTTTCCATTGTTTCCCCATCTGTTTGCCATGAAGTGATGGGACCAGATGCCCTGATCTTAGTTTTCTGAATGTTGAGCTTTAAGCCAACTTTTTCACTCTCCTCTTTCACTTTCATCAAGAGGCTCTTTAGTTCTTCTTCACTTTCTGCCATAAGGGTGGTGTCATCTGCATATCTGAGGTTATTGATATTTCTCCCGGCAATCTTGATTCCAGCTTGTGCTTCATCCAGCCTGGCATTTCACATGATGTACTCTGCATATAAGTTAAATAAGCTGGGTGACAATATACAGCCTTGAGAGATTAGATCTAATAGAGATAGGGATTAGCGCTGATAGAGTGCCTGAAGAAGTATGGACGGAGGTTCGTGACTTTGATTGGTATATTTAATTTTAAATTATTTGGTCTATTTGTTTTTAAAGTAATTATTAGTATGCTATAACTTGAGTTGGGAGAGCAACTTTTTATTTTCCGTCTAACATTCTCTTATTCTGTCTCAATTGTTTGTTAGACTAGAGACTACGTGAAGGAAAGAAGTGATTAGCCTAGTACCTTGGCTTCACTTACCTGTGACTTCACTAACCTGTGACTACGGAATAAATCTGGATTTCATTTTAAGTACCCAGTCATCTGGTTATCACATGCCGTGCTCATATAGGTCCCCAGTTATTTCTAAGGACTCTGTGTGTTGTCTCGTGCTCAGAAATAGGTTTCCGAGCTCTTGGGTTCTTGCCTAACCTGCCTTGACTGTCAATGACTCTCACCACATCCCCACATTACTGCACCCAACTATCTCTGGTTACCTATACTGAGCTAACAGAAGGGACCCCTCCTGCTCTTCTTTTTGTCCTAAGTTCTTCCCATCAGTTTCCTAAGGCAAAACAGTGACCAGACCAAGAACATTTGGTTAAGGGGTCAGTACTATGGGAGGGAAGGAGAGCCACAGAATAGCCAACATTTCCTACACAAACTCAGACACTTTCACAGCATGGCTGCCCTGAGTGCATGTTGTGTCCTTAATAGGAGATATAGGATTGAATAGGAGGTACAGCATCTAGCCCAGGAGATACATAGAGGATGAAATCTAGTTTGCTCCAGATCATCATGCTCTGTGGTTTGACTGGGGCTACAACTACTTGAAAGGGTAACCTTTTCCTAAATTACACAGAGAGTTAGTGTATGGGTTTAAAGTGACCCTAGTGGACCTTTTGCTAATACCACTCATTGTCCAGAGGACATTAGGGAACCAGAGCTTTGTTCAGCATTTAAGTCATTTGTCGCCTGTTAAATTCTCAAACTTTTCAAGACTATACTTCTTATCAAACACATTGACATAAACTTACATCCCACATTAATTTAATATTACTTGAAAGGATTTTTGTCAGTTTCCTCTGGAAATTATTTGCAACTCATTTATGATTGGCAATACTTTTCTTGGCAATTGTATACTTTCAAGAATTTTTACAAAAAGAGATTATCTGACCAATTGCTTCCAAGTGTAATGACAATTTAATGAATACCAGTGTAACAATTAGTGCTGTTGACACAATGTTACATTTTGTAGGCATTTAATTAAGCATCTATTAATATTAATTTAGCAATTTTCTTTTGGAGTCAGTAACCCTCCCCCTCCAATTCTAAAACATTTGTGTAGACTATTGAAATGCTTGTGTCTGTGGTTCCTACTGTAGAATGGGTTTTGTGGGCAACTGCTGCCTAGTCCAGATCTAACTGCCGAGAACCTGAAGAGAAATTATCTTCACCTCATCTGTAAGGCCTGCTTTCTGAGTCCCTATTTCCCCACCACTGGTTTGACCCTTTTCCAGGACAACTGACAGCATGAACATCAATTTCTTTACAGGGCAATTCCGTCTCCATCCACACATGTGCCTTGCCCTTTTGCCTTCCAAAAACATCAGATTATAGTGGTGTAGCTATATACATTTCCCTAGATTTGGACTCTTCTGTCTTGAATAATATCATGTATAGGAAATAAGTGATCTAGTCCACGTATAATCATAGTTTCATCGTTTATCAACTCCTTGAGGTCAAGGACATAGTCTAGCACATAGTAGGCATGCAATACATATTTGTAAATATTTAAATATTTTTAATAAAAATAATTTAAAACCGTGCTGAGGATTTCTAATCAATTTTTTCTTTTAAAAATGGCTTCAAGGTTGAGAATCTCTGCTTTAAAGATAGTGTTCTACAAAGCTATCACTCTGCCCACCCATGAGACAAAAGTTTGCATTGTTGGATGGAACGCTCAGCTCCTTGGAATAGCAGCCTCAAAACCTCCCTGTTTTTAGAAAGGAGTGTTTGCAATATTTTTGTCTAACTGGATGTCCATTAGCTTTCCTTGCCTTGAACCAAAGGTTCATCTGCCACAAAGGATAATCAAATGCTTACACTTTCTTAAAGTGGCATAAAACTGCTTGCAACTTTTAAATGGTACGTTTTTCAGTTTTCCTCCATGTAGGGTTTTAAAAAATCCTAGAACTCAGTAGCAGTCACTTTGATAAGAAGGCAATTTATTAGAATTCCCCTTCTTGAAAGAAGGGGAAAGCTTAAGCTGGGAAGTACTTCAAAACTTTTTATTAATTTCAAATATTTATGCTGAAAATTACTAATCCATAAATGAGCTGTGAACTTGTAGACTCTAGATCATGGCCAAGAGAATTGATGGTTTGAAACAGCTGGAATTTTAGTTTATTTTTCTTATGCATAGTAATTTAAGTAGATTAACTTGTAGATAAAGATGGTCTTGTTCTTAGATGGTCTTGTTCTCACATGGCAGGGAGTCCAAAAAGATGTGTGTTTTAGTCATCCATTGCTCTGTGACAAACTGTCTCAAAGCTTAGTGATTTAAAAATTAGTTATTATCTCTTATGTTATGTGGGCTTCCCTGGTGCTCAGACAGTAAAGAATCCGCCTGCAATGTGGGAGACCTAGGTTTGATCCCTGGTTTCAGAAGATCCTCTGGAGAAGGGAATGGCTACCCACTCCAGTATTCTGGCCTGGAGAATTCCATGGACTGTGTAGTCCATGGGGTCTGAAAGAGTTGGACATGACTAAGCCACTTTCTCTTCACTTCTTATGGTTATGTGGGCTGACTGATTTTGGCTAGGAGATTCTTGCTTGGGGTATTTTATGCAGTTTTAGTCAAATAGCAGTGAAGTCCCAATTAAGTGAACACCCAAAATGACTCAGTTATCTAGTTGGCAGTTGGTTGGGAACTCAAGTAAAGCAATTGACTAAAGTGCCTACATGTAGTCTTTCCATGTGGTTTGTTGCTTCATGGGGCATGGTGACTGGATTCCAGAAAGAAGCATCCCAATAGTAATTGTTCTAAGACTTCTTATGCCCTAATCCTCAGAAATCACAGAATGTCAATTTTTCTGTATTCTACTGGTCAAGCAAGTCACTAAGACAAGCTTAGATTCAATGAATGTATAATTAGATATTATCTCTTGATAAGAGTGTGCCAAGGTTGCATTCTGAAGTAGTAAATAAGATTAGAAATAGTACTGTGTCTATTGGAATGTTTCCTTTAGAAAATACAAGTTACAATGACGTGTAATGGTAGATACAGTGTTTGGAAAGTGGTCGCATTGACTGTTAAAGGATTATAAATCTATACTTTGCAAACCTGAAGCACAGACAATAATATTAATGATACTTAATAATATATAGTATAATTAATTAGTATATTTGCATAACATTTTCTGCGCTTCAGGCACTAATCTAAGATTTTTGTGAGTGTTAAGTCATTTAGTCCTGATAATAACTTAGTAGATGTTGTTATGATAAATTTATAGAAGATGAAACTGATGCAAAGAAAGATTGTGTCACTTGCCTGGTGTTATAATGCCAGTAAATAGCAACTATTCTGGTTCTAAAATTTGCAGTCTCAATCATGATGCCATTCTATCTCCAAATATTTGATTTTCTTTTCACCTTAGATATTTTTAAAATTGAAACTGTTCTTTAGTGTGTCTTGTTAATTGTATTAAGGAGAATAGATGTCTTTCCTTAGTACTTTGCCTATAAATTAGCTAGAGAAAGTAGGTTTGGCAAGGTATCTCTTGCTGCTGCTGCTAAATCGCTTCAGTCGTGTCTGACTCTGTGCGACCCCATACATGGCAGCCCACCAGGCTCCCCTGTCCCTGGGATTCTCCAGGCAGGAACACTGGGGTGGGTTGCCATTTCCTTCTCAAATGCATAAAAGTGAAAAGTGAAAGTGAAGTCAAAAGTGAAAAGTGAAAGTGAAGTCGCTCAGTCTTGTTTGACTCTTAGCGACCCCATGGATTGCAGCCTACCAGGCTCCTCTGTCCATGGGACTTTCCAGGCAAGAGTACTGGAGTGGGGTGCCATTGCCTCTCCGAGGTGTCTCTTGAAGCTGGTTATTTTGATATTGGCAGAAAACATTATCAAAGTATAAATTCCAAATAGTTAAAAGCATGACATATAAAATGAACACTTTTCAAAAACTTATTTAGCACATTAATGATAGGAAAGTTGGTCGAAAGAGAGCTGGAGAAACACTGATTTGTTATATTAACAGAAAGAAAGGATGTTTGAATAAGATTGATAATTTAGATTTAAAAAGTGGTTAGTGATCTACAAGCCAATAAAACTACAACTTTGAGGTCCTCTTTTCTTTTAGGTAGAAATCATTGGTATCATTGGAATAATTCATTTGCATTGTTATGGGACTGAACTGAACTGACATCACTATTTTCTGAAATTAATTCCTACCTTTACAGAATTGTTAGCTGTCCTAGTCAGTAGCATTTTGTAAGAGGAATAAAGGTACAAATCCATAGAAAATCGGATAATACTTGAAAGTGAAGTGAAAATGTTAGTTGCTCAGTTGTGCCCTACTCTTTGTGACCCTACGGATGGTAGCCCTCCAGGCTCCGTGGTCCATGGAATTCTCCAGGCAATAATACTGGAGTGGGTTGATGTTTCCAAGGGATCTTCCCAACCCATGGATTGAATCTGGGTCTCCTGTATCGCAGGCAGATTCTTTACCATCTGAGACACTAGAGTAACCCTTGGGCAGTGCTAAATAACACCCAGCACGACCCAGAAAGGCGTCTCAGTAATCTCTTTATCCCATGGCCAAGTCTTAGACCATTTTTCCTTGTCTAAGCATAATAGAATAAAAGTAAAAGTTCCCCAAAGACAGATACAGTGAACGTTAGTTGCTTTATTTGCTATCCAGCATCAGAACTTATTCTCTTTGTCTAGGAAAGCCACCGCTGTGTGAGTCTTGGAGAGAAGCAGGGTTTCATGCTCTCTTTGAATCTGGATAGAAGGATACAGGCTTATAAATTAGATTTGCCCAACTAGACACTCTTGCCTGAGACTTTGAAACCTGAATGAGTGATACAAAGAAGTAACGCTGGGTTGAATTTATTTCACCGGTAGTAAGAGTTTTGCCAGCTGTGTCAGGGAAGATCCTGTCCCCATCCCTCCCTGCCCCACCGTGCACTCAGGTTGTTCCTACGGCATGGCTTAGCAGTGGGTCTAACCTCCCAAATATCTTGCTTTCAGCCTACTTTCCTAGCTAGATACTACAACTTTCACATCAGTTCTGTGAGCTTCCTTCATTTCTTCGTAAGTAGCAGGAAGTGGTGTCTGTGGCTTATAATCCAAAAGACTAAAATATCTATAGTTTTTAAGATATATAGTTTTTTTATATATTTTAAGAATAAAATACCTGCACTTGCCAGGTTTAACCAACATTTGTGCAGTTGTCCTCTCCTGATGAATTAGCTGTCTTTGCAAAACCTTTTATGCTTATCTCAGATGAAATTTTGTGTTTTATTTAAGGGAAAATTCCCTTAGTCTCTGGTTAAAAATATGGGCTGATAGGCATTTTCTGATTTTAAAAAAATCTGCCTTGCGCCTTACGTGTAAATCTATGGCTGATTCATATCAATGTATGACAAAAAAAAAAAAAAAAATCTGCCTTATTGACTCAATGTCTCTGTGAGTGTGAGAATTAGTTATGTGAAGATGAAAGTATAAAAGTCTGTACAAAACAGATATTTTAATGTACAAAGGAGAACTTTAATATTTCATAAATCAGTGTATATTAAGAATTATTGATAATTTAATAATAAAGAAGCAATAATTTACTCTTCTTGAAAGTTAACTTTCTAAACAAGGTCTTCATTAACTTTCTAAATAAAGTCTACATTATCCAGATTTTTCCAATGACCTTTTAAAGTTTTCCTGGTTATAGCTATCATCAGTCTTTAACTATCCTTGAGTCATTTCGAATCTTTTTTTTTTTTTAATTAGTTGGAGGCTAATTACTTCACAACATTTCAGTGGGTTTTGCCATACATTGATATGAATCAGCCATAGATTTACACATATTCCCCATCCCGATCCCCCCCTCCCACCTCCCTCTCCACCCGATTCCTCTGGGTCTTCCCAGTGCACCAGGCCCGAGCACTTGTCTCATGTATCCCACCTGGGCTGGTGATCTGTTTCACCATAGATAATATACATGCTGTTCTTTCGAAACATCCCACCCTCACCTTCTCCCACAGAGTTCAAAAGTCTGTTCTGTACTTCTGTGTCTCTTTTTCTGTTTTGCATATAGGGTTATCGTTACCATCTTTCTAAATTCCATATATATGTGTTAGTATGCTGTAATGTTCTTTATCTTTCTGGCTTACTTCACTCTGTATAATGGACTCCAGTTTCATCCATCTCATTAGAACTGATTCAAATGTATTCTTTTTAACGGCTGAGTAATATTCCATGGTGTATATGTACCACAGCTTCCTTATCCGTTCGTCTGCTGATGGGCATCTAGGTTGCTTCCATGTCCTGGCTATTATAAACAGTGCTGCGATGAACATTGGGGTGCACGTGTCTCTTTCAGATCTGGTTTCCTCAGTGTGTATGCCCAGAAGTGGGATTGCTGGGTCATATGGCAGTTCTATTTCCAGTTTTTTAAGGAATCTCCACACTGTTTTCCATAGCGGCTGTACTAGTTTGCATTCCCACCAACAGTGTAAGAGGGTTCCCTTTTCTCCACACCCTCTTCAGCATTTTTGCTTGTAGACTTTTGGATAGCAGCCATCCTGACTGGCATGTAATGGTACCTCATTGTGGTTTTGATTTGCATTTCTCTGATAATGAGTGATGTTGAGCATCTTTTCATGTAACACCACAATTTAAAAGTATCAGTTCTCCGGCACTCAGATTTCTTTAAGTACAACTCTCATATCCATACATGACTACTGAAAAAACCATAGCTTTGACTAGACAGACCTTTGTTGGTAAACTAATATCTCTGCTTTTGAATATGCTGTCTAGATTGGTCATAGCTTTTCTTACAAGGAGCAAGCATCTTTTAATTTCATGGCTACAGTCACCATCTGCAGTGATTTTGGAGCTCCCCCAAATAAACTCTCTCACTGTTTCCATTGTTTCCCCATCTATTTGCCATGAAGTGATGGAACTGGATGCCATGATCTTAGTTTTCTGAATGTTGAGTTTCTTTACTGAATATAATGACAGTATGAAATGCTATTCAGCCATTGTAATAATGAATTAGAACTAAATCATTGTCTTAGAGATATTTACATGAAATATTCTTGAGTGAGAAGAACATTATGTAGAAAATTTTATGTAATAAATGTGATCTCATTTATTTGAAAAACAAAAATGACAAAAACAGAAATAAATAGGCCCTTTAGATCAGGCTTCCTCTCCTATCTCTGCCCCATCTCTCTGGCATGGTCTCTAGGCTGGTGGATAGGGCTCATAGGACTTTGTGGTGACAGAGTGTTGGGGTCCTCAGATCCATCCTACACTCATTTAGTTCAGTGGGTGGGACCTTTCCCTGGTGGCTCAGTGTGAAGAATCTTCCTGGAGAAGGGAATGGCAACTCACTCCAGTATTCTTATCTGGAAAATTCCGTGGACAGAGGAGCCTGGCATGCTACAGTCCCTGGGGTCACAAAGAGTCAGACATGACTGAGTGACTGACACACACATCCTTGGTCAGAGCTGCATGGGGGTCTTGGCCACATCAGCCACCTCCTGGAACCCTATCAACACAGCCTGGTGGCAGGCCCAGAGTGGGTTGGAGGGTTGCTTAGTTAGGGTCCACTGGAAGTCTTTGAGTCTGCCCTTGGGGGCCAAGGAAACATCTGCTTCTGATCCACAGGACATAGAAGCCAGACTGATCAGGAGAGCTAGATGTCAGGGCCCCCTGCCTGACGACACAGCACCGAGTCTACCTTGCTGGGCCAGCCGCCTGTGGTAACAGGCAGGCCGAATCCCTCACCAGATTTTTGATCAGCATTGGGAGTTGAGGCCCTTCTTCTATGTGGCTCCCTGATTCTACGTAACACTTCTTTCTTTTCTGGGCTTCTGTCCAAAGGAAGGCAGTTGAGGGGAAATCAAAATACCTTGTGAGCACTTTGCTTCCCTGCGGCCCCCACCTCCTGGCTTCTTCCCCAACTCTTGAACATGATGACTTTTCTTTCCTGTTTCTTCCACTTCTTCATCTTTATTTTACCTGGAAGCCCTGAGGCCTGGGTGAGGTGGGCTGTGCTGAAGCCAGCAAATGGCTACATAATTCACCTGGTCGAGTGCAAGATGGAAATGCAGGCCCTTTTTCAAAAAGTATTAAGAGTTCAGAACAGCAGTAATAGAACATTCAGCCGACAAGAATGTGGCTTTGTGCAACTCCAAAGATCACATGCCTGGGAAACTGGCCCTGAATGTGATACAGAGGCTTTTAGTCAAAATTATCACTCAGCAAAGCCTGGAGTCTTGTTAAAGAAGTCCTAAATGTGAGCTCACTTCTTCCTTTGGGTGATAAACCACACAGGAAGGATTCAAGGGACTGAGGTCTAAGTTAGGGAAATTGTGTGGTTTAATAATTGCAAAGGATTCCCTGGTGGCTCAGACAGGAAAGAACCTGCCTGTAATGTGGGAGACTTAGGTTCAGTCCCTGGGTTGGGAAGATTCCCTGGAGAAGGCATAGGCTACTTACTCTGGTATTCTTGCCTGGAGGATTCCATGACAGCAGACCTAGTGGGCTACAATCCATGGGGTCACAAAGAGTCGGACATGACTGAGCAATTAACACTTCCACTTTCAAAGGATGTTTAAAGAGATTCCCCCCCCTATTATCCTGGTAATTTCACTAAACTGCAAGAGAAGGGCACTCTTCATTGTACATGTTCTCAATCCAGAGAGCTGCCCATGAGCTGGTCTGGCCATTTGGGACAGACAGCTTCCTGCTATGACAATGATGAGATGCCAAATACACTGGAACTGGGACAGGTACTTCCAACTTCAGACAATATAAGAAAAGGGCCAAATGGAAGGAGGTGAATTGGGGTGGGGGGTAGAGGGGGATGTCTGTGGAAAAGAGCTATTTTCCCTGCTCCCCCTAAGGGTGAGGGACAGCAGGAGGATCACTAGAGGTTGGGGAGCCTGGAGAAGGCACAGCTGGCTGGATTTGAACACCACAGTCCCTTCCTAGTGCTGCCTTCAGTGTGGTGTGAGTGAGAGAATTACATGGAAGGAAGTTTACATGGTTTCCCTGAAGTCTGAGGGCCTGTGAGGAACAGAGCACTGGGTACCTGCGTGTGGTCTAGAGATTTCTGAAGGCCCGATGGAGCAGCCCATGCCAATGGGATTTGAAAAAGCCATGGCATGAGGTGCCCAGAAAAGGAAAACCATACCCATCTCTTCAGCCCTCAGAGGATGTAGAATATCTCTACATGGTGCCCTATAAAGGCTCATGTAGGTTGGTAGTGTCAAGAATCATGGTGCTGTCCAGGTGCCACTGGGCCAAATGTTGGGGAGACCCAACCAGAAGAAAGGGTCTGTACCAAAGGAGGCTATGGCTGCTCCTGTAAGGGGAGTCCTTAGTGATAGCGGGGGCTTGGGTGCTGCTGAACATGGCCCCAAGGAGCTTGCACACGTCATCTTGTAGAGACCACCTGTTTATCAGAGGCCACCAGTATTTATCAGGAATATCCCCAATCATGGGCTTTCTTAGTGGCTCAGAGGGTTAAAAAATATGCCCGCAATGCAGGAGACCTGGGTTCGATCCCTGGGTCTGGAAGATCCCCTGGAGAAGGAAATGCAACCTACTCCAGTATTCTTGCTTGTAGAATCCCACAGACAGAGGAGCCTGGTGGGCTACAGTCCATGGGGTCGCAAAGAGTCAGACACAACTAAACGACTAACATACACACACCACATCCCCAATCATAAAAAGGCCCTAGGCACAGCCCCACCATGAACATGCGGCCCTGTCATGTAAGCAGAGTTTTTTTTTCTCTCCCCTGGTTCTTCAGGGCTAAAGCAAAGCCCGTGGAGAGGGTCCTGGAGTCTGAGAGGAGGGGTGGGGACAGTGTCCATGACTGCATGCAGCACTCAGATGGAGTTTCCAGTTACACGACCACCCGTTGCCCTGGGGCTTTTACCTGCCTCCCAAGGTCATGCACCCCTGCCCTCCTGCTCCTGCTGGAGCCGCAGCAGGATCACACATGCTTTCTTGAGGGGTCAGGGCTTTTAAAATGGGAAAGGCTGCATCAGGCTCTGATGGGTACTGGCCATGTTGGACTCCCTACAAGACGTGGGACTTCCCATCCAAATATTGTGCATCCACCTGGCCAGGGCTAACTGCTGAACTCTTTGTGCCCGTACTTCCCTCCGAAGAGCTGGATCTGGAGTGGTGGAGGGAGGTTGCTCTTTTGGAAGAGCAAGTTACATTTTTAAATGATAGACTCATGTCAGCAAATTGTCATGATAAAGGATTAAGAATCAAGTCAACAAAACCCAAACCATTAAATTGTAAGAAATCTTCTTAGAAATCCTTTGCTCACCCCTGCCAAACTTCATCTCTTTCTTGAGTTGTCTTCTGTGTTAGTTGCTCAGTTGTGTCCCACTCTTTGCAACACCATGGACTGTAGCCCATCAGGCCCCTCTGACCGTGGAATTCTCCAGGCAGGAATACTGGAGTGGGTTTCCATCCAGGGGATCTTCCCAACCCAGGGATTGAACCTGGGTCTCCTGAATTGCAGGTGATTCTTTAGCATCTGAGCCACCCACTGAGTACCTGGGCTCCATCAGAAAGGTGGAAGCAATAGCAGGAGAGAGATGAACTCTTCTGGGAACCTGGACTAAGAGGGTCTAATTAGCAATCTTGTTTCCCTACTCAAGTATCTGGGAAAAGTAATGAACTGCCTGGTTGAGAGGAAACACACACTCACACACAGGATGTGTTTTTAAAGGGCTTATTTTTAGAACCTCAGCTTTTGGATTCAGTGTCCCATGTTGACTTATGAAGGCCAAATTCTGTGCCTCAAAAAGTTGTCAGTGCCTCTGTAAATGTTAATATGAGATTTTAACTGTGAACATAGAATTTTTATATAGCCACCATCATTTTTGTGAACTAACATCCTTCTGTTTTTATCCTTTTCCTTGTAATCTCATTCAGTTTTCACTCTTTATATTCAACCCCATTTTGCCTTCACCTGCAAGGAGCCTAAATTAAATATTAACCAAAATAAAAACACAATCCGGAAGCCCTAGGCATTCGTAATCTTGAGTAAAATTTTTTTTTCTGTTGCTTTTCTGAGATATTCAGCTCAATTAAATCTCCATTTACACAGTACAGGTAATGACTTGAAAACAGCAGAGTGGGATATTTGTGGGCAGTAGTAACAAGGAAAAAAATGTTTTTATATGAGTCTTAATCTGAAGGTCATCACTCTGTCATGAGAACTTAGTACCAGGTATCTGAGCTTCTCTCTACCTCAGTTTTCTTATCTATAAAGTGGATATATTTACTACTAACTATCCCTGTGGCTCAGATGGTAAAGAATCTGCCTGCAGTGTGGGAGACCTGGGTTCAATCCCTGGGTCAGGAAGATCCCCTGGAGAAGGAAATGGCAACCCACTCGAAAATTCTTGCCTGGAGAATCCCATGGACAAAGGAGCCTGACAGGCTACAGTCCATGGGGTGGCAGAGTCAGACATGACTGAGTTACTAGCACTATGTGTAGTTAGATGTTAATATGTTGGGTGTTTACTCATCTAGAGTGGAATAGAGCTTGAAATCAGACCTTTGCCGGGGTGACGGTTTTGGGCTCTGTTGGACCTGGGCAGCTTTGGAGAGGCTTGCTGACCAGCTATGTCTGCCCTGCCTAACGTCCAAATAGGAAGTGAAGTGCATCTATCAACTTTTAAACTGGTCAACTGCAAAACCTGGTGCTTTTCGAACTACCTGTGGGGAAGGACCAGTGTTGTTGTTTTTTTTTTTTTTTCTCCCAAAGTTCATCACAAACCAGTACATGATCCTTCCACAAGGGACCAACTTGTGACTTGATCCACACTGGATTCATCATGCAAGTTTGCATCCTGAACTGGTTTGTATTGTTTTCAAGGAGGTAAACCCATCTGTCACTCCTTGGATGTCATAGCAATGTCAAATGTACTCACTTTGTCCGATAGCTGCCCTATCCTATTGTAATTGTACTTCCAAACAAAAATAACAGTAGCAAAATTTAATGACGCTAAGGTTTCAAGCACAAAATACAGAATTTAGAGAGTGTTCCTATTAATCTAACTCAACTTCCCTGTTTTATATCTAAGTCCTCTCAGCATTATGGAAAGAATTTGAATGGTGGTGTCAGACATAGCTGTATTTTGATCCCTGCACAGCTGCTTACCAGAGGTGTGTCTGTTGGACAGGTTATTTCTCGGAGTCTCTGTTTTTTTATCTGTGAAATGTGGACCTTGAGATCTACCGTGTAGAATTATGGTGAGGATTAAAATACCTTGTGTTGGTAAAAATACCTGGCACAGTGCCCAGGTGGGAACTAGCAAAGAGGGTTGCTTTGTATTGCGTATTTGGGAATTTGCCATCTAAACTTTGCAATTTTAGTTGACCCTAGATGCAAACATTTCATCTTTCCTCAAAATCCAAAATAACCTGCACACTTGAGCTTGGACTAGATTCATTATATTTAGATGCAACAATTCTGATTACACCTTCATTTAAAGTTCTGCATCTCTTTGGGTCGAGTTTTAAGTAAAATATATTTTATAGACAGAATATTGAAACATGACAGAGGTTCTCAATAGTTAGTATTAATAAAAATTCTTTGAGCAGCTGGTTAAAATGCAAATTCTCAGACTGGGGCTGCAGCATCTCTGACTCAGCTGTTCTTTAGTGAGGCCTCAGAATTTATAAGCAACACCTGGCCCCTGCTCCTAGATGATTTTGATGCAGGTGGTTCATGAATCATACTTAAAAAAAATCCCTGTGTCTGTTTAAGAGTAGCATGAGGGACCCTTGTAATGAAACCATCCTGTATCTTGACTGTGACAATGGTCACACAAATCTACACATAGGATAAAATGGCATAGAGCTTATACAGAGTCCTGGAAAAGCAACCTCAACATCCAGATGTATTTAGTATTTGGGGCTTTATATGGGGTTTATATGCCTAATTTTTCTAATCTGCCAGTGAAAAACTAATTTTCTTTAATAAACCAACAAATTGGCCAACTGCTGGTGTGGTCAAGTTGTGTGCATTTGAGTTCTTTGATTTTTTTTTTTATTTTTTGGTTGGCTGTAGAGTTCTACAACTTGAGCCTAAAAATAACATGCTTTCAACTTTCCATGCGCAGGCACTCCATCACTTTGAGTTAAGTGGATAGGTTAAATGTACTGTTTAAGTTCACTAGGGAGGGCAAATGCTCCTGAAAGTGGATCGTTTTCTTCACCGAAATAGACTTTTGTTTTTGAAGTTTATGCCAAACGCTCTCTGCTATCAATAATTTAATTCTAGTGAAGGATGTTCAAAGATTTTGGGTCTCGACCTATGGCAGCTGTCATTTTCATGTGGTTGCTTTGATTTGTGTATAATTAACTTTTTACAATTATGCAAAAGGTAGTCAGAGTTGGATATTTAATGAGATAAATGTTTTTTGACAGCCTAGTGTTGGGGTTAGGTATAAGAATAGAATTCTGATCTTTTCAAGATATATGCTGAAATATTTATGGATGAAGTGAGATAATGAAGTGGAAATTGTTTCAGAGTAATCCAGGAACAGGGGAAATAGATAGGCGTATGGATTGACCCATGGCTTGCTAATTGCTGAAGCTGGGTGATGGGTACCTGAGGCTTCATTACACTGTTGTCTTTATTTTTATAATTAGTTTGATATATTTCACATGAAAATGTTAAAAAACAGTCAAAATTAGAAGCAGCTTTAGTGATATGTAAGACAAAGTTCAGTGTTTTCGTGTGCATATTGCAAATGTGGGCTAAACCATTAGGGATCTCATATTTTTATCCAAGGGCATGAAGCACTCCAAAATTTCTGAGGAAGAATGAGTCTTTTTAGCAGGTCACTAAATGGCATGGTGTCTAACACTGCCCAGTGCAATCAACATTTACCCTCTAAAGTGTAAAAATTTAAACTCTAAAGTTCTCGGCTTTACAACTTAAGTCTGAGTGTATCATCATGGCAGGCCTTTGTTCTGAAATAACTTAGAGCAAGAGAAATACTTTAGGGGGCATTACTGCTCACATGCTTATTTCCCTTTTGTTTTTAGTCCCCAAGACTGGATAATATCTTTTTTTTTTTTTTTTTTTTTTTTAATCTCAGTTACTTAGTGAAGTGGATTATCTCAAAAGCTTGCATGCTTAGGATTTCTTCCAGGTTCCTCTCCCTGTAGGGGAAGCAGATGGCAAGTGAGAGGCCCAACTGGCTCATCCAGAGGTGCTGCAGACTCTTAGAACTGAGCTCAAACTCCGACATGCCTCCACACTCTATGCTGTACTTCACCCCTTCATAATGCCCTCCTGCATTTTTTGACTTTTTATTTTATATTGGAGTATAGTGGATTAGCAGTGTTGTGTTAGTTTCAGATGTACAACAAAGCAATTTAGTTATACATGTATCTATTCTTTTTAAAATTCTTTTCCCAGTTAGGTTGTTACAGAATATTGAGCAGAGTTCCCTGTACTGTACAATCAGTCCTTGTTGGTTATCCATTTTAAATATAGCAGTGTGTACATGTCAACCCCAAACTCCCTAACTATTCCTTGCCTCCTATATTTTTAAATCACCTTTTCTCTATCATTGCACTTCTGGATGATAAATGTTATTTGAATATTATCTATCCCTCGAGTCATTTTGGAATGACACAGTGCTTTGAAAGACCAAACAAACAACCCATGTCACCACCCCACAATATACACACACAAATTCCACAAAACAAATGAGCAAAACACTGTAAGCACTTACCCTTATTCTTCCAGCAAGCATCCCTTGAGGATCTCCAGGGGACAGGACTTAGGCAGCTGAAAGAGTTTCAACATATTTGGGGGCAAAATATGCATACAATTGGAAAAATAGAGAAACAACAATTAAGTAACTTACCCACGGTCTTGAAACAAATGCCCCAAATTATGTCAGTAAGTAGTTGGAAAAAGTAATATATGACTAGTAGTCATAGTTTAAAAAAAAACTCTTCAGAATAGACTTCTGTGGCTTTTATAAACTATCCCAAATACGTGCACAACCTCACAGAAGTCAGGTTTTCATATTCTTGCATTTTAGATGAAAAATAACTACAGTTAGTGTTTGCCAAGAGTCTTCTCTATAATAGGTGCCTGCATTGATTATTTTTTTCTTGTCACACTGAACCTGTCAGGTAGGAATTATTACTTCTGATTTACAGATGAAGTAACTCAGTGAGGTTGAGAAATGTAATAAGTGGCATAGGCACGCTTCAAGCCCAGGCCTGGCCTGAGACCACACACCAGTGGTGGTTAGTCACTAAGTTATGTCTGATCTTTTGCAACCCCATGGACTGTAGCCCGCCAGGCTCCTCTGTTCATGGGGTTCTCCAGGCAAGAATACTGGAGTGGACTGCCATTTCCTTCTCCAGGGGATCTTCCTGACCCAGGGATTGAACTCGGGTGTCCTGCACTGAGGCAATTTCTTTACTGACTGAGCTACCAGGGGAGAGACCACACACTGCTGTCGAGGAAATCTCACTCCTCAAACCATCCCCGATGGGCCCAGTCTGCAGTACAGCCTGCAGAGGGCAGTTGGATCCAGGAAGGGAGGCTCTTTGGAGTCTGGCTTTTTTCTTCTAATGACATTTGATACTACCTGTTCTAGTGTGCAAAGCTCGAAGCTGCTTGTGGAAACCATGTACTTCCCAATTAGCCCCAGGAATTGTGGGGTTAAGACCATTCCTAAAGCGCTGCTCCCTTGTTTTACTCTCACCACACAAAGAAAACTTCTCATAGTCAAATAAAGGGAGAGAGAAATGTCCTTAGTACAGTGTTAAACCTTGATGTGCAGGAGATCCTTCTGCTCTCCGGGTCCCAAGATTTACGGGATGGAGCTTCTCAAATGCAGAACCCTTCCAGTGGATGGTGTGGGGCGTCTTATGGAGACCTTACAACACTTAGACATCTAAGTGCATTAATATCTGGGGACCCCCTGAGAACTCTCTGTCCCATGAGTCTGTTCCCAAGTCCTATTTTGAGAAGATTCACCTCCTGGCAGGATACATAATCCCTGAATATTCCCAGGACATCTGCATAAAAAATACACTGTCACAGTCACAGTGCCTGGCCACCATAAGTGAACTAATTACAAAAGAAACTTTATATTATTTTTATGGGTTGCACAGTGGGAGTGAAAGTTGTTTCTTTGTGTCTAATCTGAAGGAAAGCTATCCAGAACACAGCTCCAAGAATTCATGAATTACATCAATGATGGCAGCTTTATATATACAAAAATTCAAATATTTATGAAACAAAGCCCGTTAATGAATTTGGAATGGTGAACCTAGTGGTATGAGGCAAACATCCAGAGATTATGAGAAGTAAAACAAAAGTTAATTTGGCTGAAAAGTAGTCTAATATATCTGCCTTTTCACTTTTTTTCCTTAAACATCTTTGCATGGATTACTCTGTACCAGAACACAGGAGGCCATGAGGACCCCCGAACAGTATGTGGCAGGGTCCAGCTAGGCAGAGAGAGTCAAGCCTTGGTGCTGACAAGAAGCCACACTTGAGAGAGAAGTAGGATCAGTGGAAGAGCAGTAGATGGAGACCTAGGTCGAAGTAGCCAGGTTTCAGGAAGTCCCTGAGAGTAGATGGAGATGGGGAGCCAGGTAGACTTGCCTGAAAGAAAGGCAGTCCAAGCATTGGCAACTCCCTGGCTATTATGCTTCGTGTCCAGATTTACACTTCCTGTGATGCTGAGATGGATGTAGGCCATATAAACAGGAGGTCAACAAAAATATCTGAAATCAATTAATGAATGCAGATGAGGTGGTACCTATCCTTCAGATAGGTTCCTGAAGATAGATCTTCCTATTCTCTGAGGTAGGCATGTACCAGCATTATTGGCATAGGAAAATAATGTCATAGATTACTGAACCTTCATTTGCAGACACAATTAGGACCCCTCTCAAAATTTTTATGTGCAAATTAGTAATATATTTCTTTCCTTATTCAAAGTTTTAACATATTTAAATCTTTGCCCTAATAGTTTCTTTTCACCAGCCATTGTGAGTACTTTCTGAGCCTTCTCCACTTATGAATATTGTAATCTATAAGCCTTATCTCTATTTACTTTGGAGTTGAAGATCCAATTAGTTGCATTTGGAAACAGTTAATTCACCCGCTCTGCCCTTCAAGGTAATAAGTGCCAAGCTTCTGCTCATCTGTGGTTTTGTTCCCATTGTTCTGCTACATTCCACTGGAGTTGTTAGCATTTCACCACTCTTTGAGAAAGCCTAATGTAGCATGGCTTACAGTAATAAAATGTATATTATGATATTAGTGGAGAGTTTATCAGGAGGATAATATGTCAGAATCTGAGGTCTGAACGCTAGCATTCCAAAACCATGAGTCTTTGGCAAGTACTGCTATCCATAGCTTATACATTTAACCTCTGACAGCTAACTGAATCACTTGATCATTGCTGCAACCTCCCTATTAACTCCTTTCCAGTCATTTACTCACAGTTATGGGTGTTGTGTCTAGATTCAGGAGATGACAGCAGAGTTTAGATCCTTTTAAAGTAATAAACTGGAGAAGGAAATGGCACCCCACTCCAGTACTCTTGCCTGGAAAATTCCATGGACTGAGGAGCCTGGTAGGCTACAGTCCATGGGGTCGCAAAGAGTCAGACATGACTGAGTGACTTCACTTTCACTTTTCACTTTCAAAGTAATAAAATATCTATTATCACTTAACCCCAGAAAGGGAGGAAGAAAGTAAACTGAGGAATCTGAGCAGGTACAGAAGAGGGAGTGTGTTGGAGGAAACTTGATCTATAGCTGTGTTGTTGCTTGTTCAGTGGCTAAGTTGTGTGCGACTCTTTACAACCCCATGGACTGTAGCACGCCAGACTTCCCTATCCTTCTCCCAGAGTTTGCTCAAACTCATGTCCATTGAGTTGGTGATGCCATCCAACTATCTCATCCTGTCGCCCCTTCTCCTCCTGCCTTCAATCTTTCCCAACATCAGGGTCTTTTGCAATGAGTCAGCTCTTCACATCAGGTGGCCAAAGTATTGGAGCTTCAGCATCGGTCCTTCCAATGAGTATTCAGGGTTGATTTCCTTTAGGATTGACTGGTTTGATCTCCTTGCTGTCCAAGGGACTCCTCAAGAGTCTTCTCCAATACCACAGTTCAAAAGCATCCATTCTCCGGCACTCAGCCTTCTTTATGGTACAACTCTCACATCCATACATGAGTACTGGAAAAACCATAGCTTTTACTGTACAGATTTTTGCCAGCAAAGTGATGTCTTTGCTTTTTAATATGCTGTCTAGGTTACTCCAGAATCACTGTGGGTGATGACTGCAGCCATGAAATTAAAAGATGCTTGCTCCTTGGAAGAAAAGCTATGGCATCTATGATAGCATCTCAGAATTCTAATCACTGACTGTAACCAGTTTGGCAGATCAACAACCAGGCAGTCAACAAAAGCACGTATTACTTTGAATATTAGGGGGATTTGTTCCTTCTATTGCATAGATGAATGGGCTTTCCCTCGGTCCCCCTCCTCCCTGGTTCTCTCTCCCTTCCACCACAGAGATGTCATCTTTCTGTATGTTTAACTAGAGCAAAATGTAAGACTTAATTCATAAAGTGGTAAAAATACCAAGTAGGCATCTGATACCTTGAAGTATCTTCCACAAAATATTTTAAGAAGGAAAATACTAATTGTTGATTTACAGAAAAGTATCTGTATAGTGTTTCTCACTATAATGTATAGTATGATGACTATGGAACCAAGCTTTGGCTCTTAAAGCTAATTACTCTGTGATTGTATTTTTTTTTCCCAAATGAAATATTTGAACACTTAGGGAACATTCCCATTTGCACTTCAGTCTCTTTTAAAATGTCCCACTGATTAGTAGCAGCCAAAATTTGGGGGAAATCATACCCTGGTATTTTACCATCTTATTTTGCCAGATATCTAAAATGCTTTCTGCATATCCTATGGGCAGCTGAGATCCTGCCATGCAGAGAGAGAAACAAGAGTCAGATTCATGGTCAGATCACAACTTGGAGCAACCAGAGGTCAAGCTGTAGGTTTCTGAGTGCCAGTCTAGGCATGATCTAGCCACTTGCTGTTCAGTTGTCTCCCAGCTTCTGTTGGGACTTGTTGATGGTGCGAGAGACTGTTCTGCGCTCTTGGCGACATTGTGGGGATGCACTGATGATCACTCTGCTATCCTAATTAAGTTCTCCACCTGTGGCTCGCAAAGATTTTACTGCATGGACCTTCTGAGCATGACAGTTACTGGTATTTTACATGATTGACCCTTTTTTTTTTCCCTACATTATTCTTCTTTGGAAAAAAATGCTGTGAAGAAAAAACAAAATAAAGATTTTTTTCTTCAAACTTCTACTTACAGGTGAGGATAAAAGGATTATTAAGGCAGCCAGAACATTGAGAGATGTGTTGTAATTCCAAGCAAAGGCTTCTTAGGAGATCACAGCCAGAGGCATTGTGCTGTGCTTGGGCTTTAGCAAAGCAAGCATAGTTCTAAGAAAGACAAGACATTTAATTTGATACCATTGTTTAGAAGCCTCTATAACTGCTTGTTTTCAAAAAAATGGTTATAACATTCCTCCTGACTCTTGCAATGTGACTTTGCTATTTCTCCCATTAAGAGGCAGAGTCTATTTCCCCACTTCTTGAATAATGCCTGGTCTTTTGACTTGTTTTAATCAATAGAATGCTATGGCAATAATGTTATACAACTTCCGAGGTTTTAAAAGACCTTGTACTTTCTGCTAGAGACCACTTAGGACAAGGACACTGCCCTGAGGCAGTCATGTTAGGCAAGCCAGTCTGGCCTCCTGGCCTAAGTTTGTCATTGAAATTCTCTGTACTGGTAAACTGTAGTCTGGTTGCTTGACTTAAAGCAGCATGTTGCAAATGACTGGTTGGGTTCTTTTTTTAAAGTGTTAATAATATTAACTCATTTCATTTATCCTGAACACTGTAGAGTTAGATTAGTAGATGGACTTAGCAGTCTGGAGTGATTAGTTTGGTATGAATTTCTTTGTTGTGTCAGTTTTATGTGGAGTTTTAAAAATCCAACAGCCTCAAACTCTTCTACATATCAAACTAATTTGTACATTTTAAAATTAAATAAAGCTGATAGTTAACAGGTAAAAATGAAAGGATAAGAGGCTAAAAAAGGTGAACCCATGCACCCTAGCCAATAACCAGCATCAACTGCTAGACATAAGTGAGGCCATCTTGAACCTTCAGGCCCCACCGACTCTCCAGCTGACGTCAGCTGCGTGTGTGAGCTCACGTGAGATCAGCAGACGAACTGGGTGACTAACCTGCAGGACCGTTAAGACAAAACATTGCTGTTTCATTTGTTACACACATAGACTAACTGAAACACTCTCAATAAATGAGTTTAATGTTTAGCCTTTAAAAATAGAACAATTTTTAATTTGGCTGTGGGACATCAGTGTAAAGAGGGAAAGCAGAGCACAGCATGCTAGAAGACAAACATCTGCAGCAAAGTCACCAAAACTCTACATATCATAAATGAGAAATCAAATCCACAGAGAGTCTCAAATGCTTCAGCATATTGGATATGTCACAGGTATGATGACTTGTCATGTAGTAGGTATTTCCAGGAAATAATCTTTTAAAAACCCACACTGGTTCCATATAGAATAATAATGATGCCTCATGTAGCAGTTAGATAGTATCTACATTAAGACTGAGTGTTGGAAGATGGACAGAACCAGCCATTCCTCTGAGAGATGCTGATTACAGGTACAAGGCTACATGAGGGCTTATTTCATACTGAAGGTTCTTAGGCATTAAAACCACCTGGGAGTCATTAATTTGAAATATTATACCATTGGGAGCTGAGGATTAAGCTAGTGAGAAAACTTAATTAAATTATCTACTTTAGGATTTTTTTTTTCATTTCCTTTTAATGGGGTTCTCATTCTTCTGTCAAAATCTTTTCTTTTTCCAAATCTGATATTTTCTCTATAGCATAAGAATGTGATTGGAAAAAAGGGGAGCTTAGTTCTTATTGTTACAAATCTCTGGAGTGATTTGCTCTGTGTTGTCCCAGCTTCATATACCGATATGAAAGCACTATATTCTTCACTCCTTTTTACATGTCGATTGTCTGGGGAAAAGTCTAGCCATAGGAAAAAGTCTACCAATGTAATATTTCAGTAAATGTTATCCCATAATGACAGTGACTGAAAAATTGTACATGTATGTGACTTCATTCAGTAAAAATACTTTTATATCCTTATCTATGTGTTTCCTCTGTTATTTTGTGCAAATTATTTGGGGGAATAAAGGTAGATAAAAGAAAGAGATGTCTTAAGTATCTCCTGTGTGCTAGACATTTATGTCACCTCATTGGATCCGAATAGCAAACATGTGATGAAAGGGCTAAAATTCAGAGAGGAGGCAAAGTTACTTCCTCTGACAAAATTAGGATTCAAACTCAGGTTTGTTTTCCAGGTGCATCCTCTTCCCACTGTGCCATGAAACTGTGTGTGCTGAATTCCAGTTTTTATGTCAACCTTTCTAGGGATGGGGCACCCACTGCTTCATAAGGAAGCTTTCCTGGATTTTAAGTGATTCTTATTGTTTCTAAAAAGACTTTCCTTATACTGCATGAGGATCTTGGGTAAAAGGGTCTTGAATTGAGTGGGGATATACGTGGCACAGTATATATACATGGGAAAGAATCTAGCTGCCAATGCAAGAGACTCAAGAGAAACCCTGAGTTGGGAAGATCTCCTAGAATAGGAAATGGCAGCTCATTCCAGTATTCTTACATGGACAATTCCAAGGACAGAGGAACCTGGCGGGCTACAGTCCATGGGATCGCAAAGAGTCAGACAGGACTGAGCATACACATAATTGATAAGATCTCAAATTTCCACTTCAACTTATTTTTTAATTCTAAGAATAGCTAGCTAGGTCTAGAAATTCAGGTGGTAGCCAAGGAATAGAGTGAAGCTAAACAGTTCTTTTGGAAAGGAAATTAAAAGTGTTGTCTCTTAGAACATAGTGAGATTACTGTCCATATCCTAGGCTTTATCATGTCCAGGCCGTAAACTGGTAACCCCTGAAGCTGGTTGAAGGGTACTTGGAAATTCATTATACGATTCTCCTTGCTTTTATATATATCTTTGTAATTTTCCATAATTAAAAGTTTAAAAATGTTTAAAATTCAGTTTTTGTAGTAAAATATGAAAATTTCTCCCTTAATCTTATCCACATATCAATGGAAAAGCTGTTCAAGTTTCTTAACACACACCACTTTTGAAAATGTTTGTTTTTTCAACCAGCATATGCCTCTAAATTCAGTCTTGACTGCTTTTGTGTATGCTGGGCTGCCCGGCCCCCCGCCCCAAAGTTTTAATAGATACTTCTAAATTTATTAGTTGGTTGTTTTTTTTTTTTTGGTTGTTGTTTTAAGTTGCATCTGAATTTGCGACCCCATGGACTGCAGCACATCAGGCTTTCTTGGCTTTCACCATCTCCCAGAGTTTGCTCAAACTCATGTCCATTGAGTTGGTGATGCCATCCAGCCATCTCATTCTCTGTCGTCCCCTTCTTCTCCTGCCTTCGATCTTTCCCAGCATCAGGGTCTTTTCCAATGAGTCAGCTCTTTGCATCAGGTGGCCAAAGTATTGGAGCTTCAGCTTCAGCATCAGTCCTTCCAATGAATGTTTGGAATTGATTTCCTTTAAGATTGACAGGTTTGATCTCCTTGCAGTCCAAGGGACTCTCAAGAGTGTTCTTCAGGACTGCAACTCAAAAGCATCAATTCTTTGGTGCTTAGCCTTCTTTATGGTTCAACTCTCCCATCCATACATGACTACTGGAAAAACCATAGATTTGACTAGACAGACCTTTGTTGGCAAAATAATGTCTTTGCTTTTTAATATGTTGTCTAGGTTTGTCATAATTTTTCTTCCAAGAAGCAAACATCTTTTAATTTCATGGCCACAGTCACCATCCATGGTGATTTTGGAGCCCAAGAAAGTGAAGTCTGTCACGGTTTCCATTGTTTCCCCATCTATTTGCCATGAAGTGATGAGCCCAGATGCCATGATCTTCGTTTTTTTAATGTTGAGTTTTAAGCGAGGTTTTTCACTCTCCTGTTTCACCTTCATCAAGAGGCTCTTTAGTTCCTCCTTGCTTTCTGCCATTAAAGTGGTATCATCTGCATATCTGAGGTTATTGATAATTCTCCCAGCAATTTCCGCTTGTGATTCATCCAACCTGGCATTTCACATGATGTACTCTGTATATAAGTTAAATAAGCAAGGTGACAATACATAGCCCTGACATACTCCTTTCCCAATTTTGAACTGGTCCACTGTTCCATGTCTGGTTCTAACTGTTGTTGCTTCTTGATCTACATACAGATTTTTCAGGATCTTTAGATACATAAACCAATTTTGTAGTCATGACCAGTTTTGTTTTTTTGTTTTTTTTAAAGAAAATTGATGCTCTGTTATAGCAGAAATGTATTTTGAAAAGACTATAGTCAGATTTTTGTCTTGACTTCTGAATCAAAACTTTGATTTCAGATTTGATACTTTCTAAATCAGTAGGCTGAACTGGGTTTCTCACATTACCTACGTGAACCTATAACACAGCATTTGAACTGAGACCCAAACTAAACAGTAGCAAAGCCAAAGCAGTGTAGCCCCCAGTGTTAGCAATTTTAAATGATAAATTATGTATGTTCTAGGAATCTGGAGGGGCTTCCCTGGTGGCTCAGTGGTGAAGAATCTACCTGCCAATGTAGGAGACACAGATTCAATCCCTTGGTCAAGAAGATCTCCTGGAGAAGGAAATGGCAACCCACTCCAATATTCTTGCCTGGGAAATTTCATGGACCGCAGAATCTGGTGGGCTATAGTCCATGGGGTCGCAGAAGAGTTGGACATGACTCAGCAACTATACAAGTCTGAAGGCTGGGTTTGTTTGTTTTCATATTTACATCTTTATAGATGAGTCTATGCCCTTTCTGTCACCTTCCGCTTCTGAAGCTCACTTCAGATTATTTTCTTCACAAAGTTTTGCTTCCTTAGAGACAACAGATGGCTTATTTTCAAAATGTAATGTCAGTCTTGAAATAAATTTTTTACTTTTCCATGTCGTCTATGAAATGGTTTTTATGTGTTAGAAACTCATGTTGGCTTTTACCTGCCTGCATAAATGGTCTGATGTATGATATTCTGGATGACTCTTTTTGCAGATAGATTTTCCTTCCAATTAAGACAGAGAATTTCATTGCAATCCCATAATCGAACTTACCTCGGGTAACTTAACTGTACCACTTGTATTACCTGTTGCTCTGACAGAAGTTTTTATTTGTAATGACATCTGGTTACTACAGTCGGAGGGATCAACTTCTGTTTCCAAAGAGTTGTAGCTGATTTATACATCTTAGAATGAAGAACATGGACATTGAGCAGTATGATTAGACTTTTAGCTTGTCTTAATTACCGCTAACCAGAAATTTTCACTCCCACAACATTTTGAGACTTTTGCTTTTCCTATCATATGAAACATTTTTTACAACATATAAATCATGACTTTAGTGCCCTTGTTTATTTTCCTTTAGGTTGTAAAATCTCTTTCAGTGAGTTATTATCAAATGGAATCTGCAATTAAATTATGTCACCACAAGGAGGCAGTCATGCTTCAGTCATGACCATAGGAAGGCTTGAGTGTAGAGGTGACTATTTTTTTGGCCTGAGATAATT
The DNA here is from genome assembly GCF_033118175.1 of Dama dama. NCBI lineage: Eukaryota > Metazoa > Chordata > Mammalia > Artiodactyla > Cervidae > Dama > Dama dama. The sequence goes on from NC_083692.1 coordinate 33,083,046, forward strand.
TTTTTTCCCCTCATTTTACCATGTTGTCTACCATCTGTTATTTTTCGAAAATTAAAACTCAAAATGGAAATTTTAATATTATGAAACTACTAAACCACTAAATTTAAATAAATATAGAGAAGGATTTGAATGTTAGATATAATTTCTTTCTCACTAATCCTATTCAATATTATTATAAAATTGAATAAAATTATAAAAATATTCAATATTAAATTTTAGTCTAATCCTGGTCTTTGCCTCAGACTTGTGTATGTTGCCTTTTTACATCTCATCTTAACTTTTATCTTGGAAATGATGCTTTATTCTTGTAGTAATAAGACTCCAGGCTTAATGATTTTAACACCAAGATAATCCCAGCACAACTTCAAAACTTTCATCAGCTGTTTATACACAAATCTCAGGAGACCTGTAAGTTTTCTCTGCTTTTGCCACAAGTGGTAATGGTTCCTATATCTTGCAAAGAAATAGGAAAATCTGTAGAACGAAGGCAGTGCTCAAACTTGGATTTAAGAAAGATAGGTATTGGGGCTTTTGTGGTGGTCCAGTGGTTAAGACTTCACTGTGGTTAAGACTTCACCTTCCAAAGCTGCAGGTGCCAGTTTGACTCCTGGTCCGGGAGCTAAGATTCCATATGCCTCGTGGCCAAAAAACCAGAACATAGAAACAACAGAAACAATACTGTAACAAATTTGATAAAGACTAAGATATAGATATATAAAGCTATTATGTCTCAGGCGCAGTATCTGATTGCCTGACAGTCTTGGCTAAATTGGCTGCTGGATTCATTGGACCCAACTGTATGTTTGCTCCTGACTGCTGTAGGGTGAGAGAAAGAAAGAAGAAACTCCACAGGCTGCTTTAACTTCCACAGTATAAGGGCAGTTGTCTGGGCTGATCTTCCATCTAGGACCTCTCCTGGTGGGACAATGGTGATTCCATAAAAGGAATCAGAGGAAATAATACTTGGTGGTCAAAATGTGGCAGGAGTAGCAGTAGTATCATGTAGCACACATGATAGCTGTGGAGTGTTTAGTAGGAATCTTTGCTGTGTTATCTCCAAAGCATGGAGGCAGGATTTGGTGCCCATTTATTAAAGAAGAGGCTGTGGAAAGTAGAAAAGTGACACTTCTCCTGGGGATTCTGATTGCCCACTTCTCACTTGGACTCTGCTGTGTGTCTTTGAACCAAAAGTCTGAGTGAAATAAAATTTCACTCTCCTTGATGAAATGAAAAAGTAGCATTAAATGACCTCTTCTGTTTTGTCACAGAAGCCACATAGCTTCCCTGGTGGCTCAGAGGTTAAAGCATCTGCCTGCAATGTGGGAGACCCAGGTTCAATCTCTGGGTCATGAAGATCCCCTGGAGAAGGAAATGGCAACCCACCCCAGTATTCTTGCCTGGAGAATCCCATGGACGGAAGAGCCTGGTAGGCTACAGTCCACGGGGTCGCAAAGAGTCAGACACGACTGAGTGACTTCACTTTCACTTTGTGTTTTGTCAAGGTCGCCTCTTCTACAAATCTGAGAGAAAATGTCCCTGTCCCAAAAGACATCTCCCAGTTCTACTTGAAATATAATGCATTCCCTAAACAACTCTTCTCATCACTGTTACCACTTCCCCTGAAAGAAGCTACATTCTAAAAAGCTTTGTATCTTTCACTATGCAATAGGACAGTTTCAATCTGAAATTTAACATTCTTTTAAAAGGGTGCCGGTGTCTTATTTGTATCTGTTGGCTAAATTCATAGTTGCAGCTGCAGTGTTTTTTTGACAGACTTATAAGATAAATATAGATACCTACCACTGCAGAAGCCTGCAGATCTAAATAATGAAACAGGGAGAAATGAAATGAAGCACACTTGTATTGCTACCATTTTTCAGAGATGCCCCTAGCTCAGACAGTGACATTTTTATTAAGCATAGATTATTCACATGAAAGTGTTCCCTGTAAGAAAAAACCAAGATAAAAATCACCTCCCATATTTCTGTCCAACTGGTGACCTCAGCTACAATCTTTGCATTATCTTGGTTGGTATTCAGACTGGAGTTGATCCTAAGAAAAACCATGAAAATATGGTAGATAGCTCTTGCCGTGTGCTCAAGGACACATGTCTGGTCTCCCAGTGCTGGAACGGGGAGGCACACAGAGGGTCCAGCAGGACCTGTTTCACTGGAACAGATTTTGCAGTGAGCCTTTCTCCAGCTCCTTTTACAGTCTTTCCCTTTCCTCCTGAGTCAATAGGTCCAGAATTGTCCTGTTGTCTTCTCTTCAACCGCACCCCAAGTTATGTTCTTAGGGCAGAAGAACCGAGACATTTTCAAATTATTCTAGAAATGTTGAGTTTGATGAAATTTTTGGTGGAGTTGAAAAAGCATTTTGAGTTTTACCTTCTTTGTATCTGATCATAGTAATTTAATTTGCAGTTTTAATGGATAAATATTTCTAGGCTATGTATTATGTTGTATATTTTTGGGGAATCCAAAACCACTTGTGGTGAGCTTTTTGTTGAAATCTGCCTCTCTACAAAGTTGGGGAGAGGCATGTTGGGACAAGCTCCATTCTCTCTCCAAGTGATTTGGAAAAATTGCTGTTTAAGATACATATGTAGGAAATGGAAGTGACTTGTTTGTAGTCACTAGTCTTTTCTCTACTAATTGTTAAGCAATAACATAAAGTAACATAATGAAGTAAAACTAGCCCAAAAAGCTTAAAGCAGTGGATTGTTTTGTTTTATTAAACATCCCTTCAAGGAATAAGTTAGGATATGGAGCAGGGAGGAAGGAAGAAAGGAAATTAACTACTTGATACTTTCAAACTTCTATTAAGGATGGGATTTGGTTTCTGTACCTTTTTTTTTTTTTTTTTAAACGTCACTAGGATTCACTTACATTTGAGACAGAGCCTATGGTCTCTCTGCTAACGGGACTTTTGCTGCCCTCTGCAGCGGGCATAGAAACCATCACACAGTGGTGGTCACCATTCTTCTTTCCTGGGGACAGAACTTCTGTGACTTATACTATGAAATTCTTTTTTCCTTCCATACCCCACAAACTACTGGCTTGCTATCTGATCATTACCCTTTCTTCCTCTCTTAAAAGTACATTCCTGTATTGTTTCTCAGGCACACAGCTGTGCCATCTTGAACTTCTCTTCTGTCTCTCCTCCTCTGGCCAACTTCCTAAAGTCTCTTTTACTGAGACCTGATGCATAGCCTCCCTTACCACTCCAACTCCTGCTATATCCTCAGTCGTTTGTTGAATATCTACTAAGTTCTAGACGCCAATCTCAGTGGTCATGAGAATGACCCATTCAACCAGTTAGCTTCGTATTTCCTGGGCTATCTTAACCCTAGAGAGTGTCATCTCAGAGGCATCTCAGCCACTCTTTTCCCTGGGCCACATCCTTTCTCTTCTCATTATCAAGACCCCTCCTTTTGGTAAAGAATCTGCCTGCAATATGGGAGACCCGGGTTTGATCCCTGGGTTGGGAAGATCCCCTGGAGAAGGGAATGGCAACCCACTTCAGTATTCTTTCCTGGGAAATCCCAAGGACAGAGAAGCCTGGTGGGCTACAGTCGATGAGGTCGCAAAGAGTCAGACACAACTGAGCAACTAACACTACACTAACACTCCCTTCTTAAAGTATAACTCCTTCATTTCACTCTTAGGCAACAGTACCTTATTCCTTTAATTTCATCGAGACCCAGACCTCTGTTGCTTCTCCCAGGTCATCATTAAGGGATGATATAATTTACTGTCCAACAGGAATCTTTTGCAGTTGACAGTGGGCACTACAGTAACTATGCTAGGATGTTCCTGGGCAAATAGGAATGCCTGATCACACAAGTATCACACAGTGCTGAGCACTACTCAGCCTTTCCTAGCCAACCTGTGGTTAACTATCTGAATTCTTTTCTCACCAATCTCCTCCTTTCCTCTTATACTCTTTCATTAACATAAGAATTGGTTAACAAATTGGTTAACAAAACCCATGTATTCCTGTTTGCCTTTTCCTCCCCTACAGTCTGACAGATGGACTTATCTACAGATTTAGTTCCCTGACTCCTCAAAGCCACTCTTCCGCTTTTCTTGTCTTTAGTCATTTTGCTTTATTTCATTCAAAAATACTTGCACAATTTCACTATTCTTAGAAGAGATTCCCCTACTCAATTTCTGACTCTTTTCCCCCAATACATAAGCTAGAACCCTCCACTATTGAGAGAACTGAGATCAGCATCTGTAAACTGCCTCATCTTCCTGTCCCTTACATCTCACTATAAGTGTACTTCTAACATGCCTATCCTGGGTCCCTTAAGACTCAAAAATGTGGTCTTGTTCTTTTGCTCGGCCACCTGTGGGTTAGATGCTCCTCTTCTGGGCTGACACCAGACCCTGTACGTGGCTCTACCCCTAACCTCCCACATGGTTTCACAATTACTTGGTTAGGTGTCATATCCGCTCCAAGTTGGGAACCTCTAGAATGAGAAGACTGTGAGTTACTCATCTCACGAGCTCAGGGTCTAGCAAAGGCTCTCAGTAGATGTTTGCTGAATGCGTGGATGTACACTGGCAACATCTTTTGTATTTTTTCGTCATGGTCTTAGTTACAGCAAGAAAAATGCACACTTCAGGGCAATTTATATCCATGGTTCACTGAACTAAACAGAGGCTATATGCTTTCAGTTATAGGCAGTCAGTGAGTGGTTTCCTTCTGTAAGGGGACTGGATTCACAGAGTTCCTGAGTTCAAAGTTTATTTTTAAGACTCTGGATGGAGAAACACATTTTAGCTGGTCTGGCTGAAACATCTTAAAAGAGTAAATAATAACATTAGTCAGGACTGGTACTTCTACTTTGTGCTGTGTTGGATGTAAAACTCTTCATTTCTGGCTTACTTTGTGGGTATATTTTCAGGTCTATGACCTGAACAACTCTGGAGAAACTCCTTCCTTTGAGATGAATGAGAGAATAATAATATTTTAAAAAATAATCTGATTCTGGTATAAAGAAAGGTTACCAACTTGTTTTTTGACTCTGAATAGGCATGTCTTTCCTTCAATGTTAAGTTTATATCCATAAGTGTCATGTATTATATAAAAAGGTATACTTACTGTCCCTCTATTTAGCATTTTCTGTGCAACATTATTCTCTCTGGGTGATACATTTGTGCCTAGTCATTATTTGTAGAAATATTTGTAGATTGGGAATCAGACATTGTCTGTGACTTTTGAACAGAGAGAAGCAGACCAGTTGAGGATGGGGGAAGTGGGGCTACAACAATTTGGTGAAGATTGGGCAACATTTTTACAAGTTATATATTTAAATGGATTTCCTTTATTCTTATCGAAGAATGATGTTCATTTTTTTAAAATTTTCATAAATTTTAAATTTTTCAAAAAAATTTTATAATTTTTAAAAAATTAAGCAAACACCACTTAACACCTCATCCATTCCATTCACTGAGCATATACCATAGGTCAGATACAACGCTATGCATTGTTAAAGGTAGAATGAATAAGAAAGCTCCCTTCCCTTCTTGTGTTCTATAAAGGAAGGCAGCCATGGAGACAGAATTACTGTGTAGTGTGATAAATGCAAAGATAGAGATGTCTACCCAGATTGGTGCTGGCACAAAGAAGGAAAACCTTATTTGGTGGGGGGAGATTTGTATGTAGAGAGAATGAAATGTATGATGGTGTAAAGGTGTAAATCAGTATTCAGTGTGTTCAGGAACCTACAAGAAATTGGTCATGGCTGGTATGGATGAAGAAGGAGGCATAAGGCTGGCAAGGGAGGAAAGAGGTATGAGACAGAGCTTGTGCATTGTGCTGAGAGCACTTGAACTTTACAGGCCAGGAGAGCCATCAGAGGGTTGTCATGGAAGATCTGTGCATTTAGGAGGGTCATACTGCATATACTGTGGATTGCTTGAATGGGGGAAGTAATCAGAAGCAGAGAAATGAGTTGGGAGGGTCTGGCACTTGCTCAGATGATAGATTTTAAAGATTAAACCAAAGATGCTCAACATCACTCATTATCAGAGAAATGCAAATCAAAACCTCAATGAGGCACCATTACACACCAGTCAGAATGGCTGCTATCCAAAAGTCTACAAGCAATAAATGCTGGAGAGGGTGTGGAGAAAAGGGAACCCTCTTACACTGTTGGTGGGAATGCAAACTAGTACAGCCACTATGGAGAACAGTGTGGAGATTCCTTAAAAAACTGGAAATAGAACTGCCATATGACCCAGCAATCCCACTTCTGGGCATACACACTGAGGAAACCAGATCTGAAAGAGACACGTGCAGCCAATGTTCATCGCAGCACTGTTTATAATAGCCAGGACGTGGAAGCAACCTAGATGCCCATCAGCAGACGAATGGATAAGGAAGCTGTGGTACATATACACCATGGAATATTACTCAGCCGTTAAAAAGAATTCATTTGAATCAGTTGAATCACCTAATGAGGTGGATGAAACTGGAGCCCATTATACAGAGTGAAGTAAGCCAGAAAGAAAAACACCAATACAGTTTACTAATGCATACATATGGAATTTAGAAAGATGGTAATGATAACCCCATATGCAAGACAGAAAAAGAGACACAGATGTATAGAACAGACTTTTGGACTCTATGGGAGAAGGCGAGGGTGAGATGATCTGAGAGAACAGCATTGAAACATGTATATTATCAAGTGTGAAACAGATCACCAGCCCAGGTTGGATGCATGAGACAAGTGCTCGGGGCTGGTGCACTGGGATGACCCAGAGGGATGGGATGGGGAGGGAGGTGGGAGGGGGGATCAGGATGTGGAATACATGTGGATCCATGGCTGATTCATGTCAATGTATGGCAAAAACCACTACAATATTGTAAAGTAATTAGCCTCCAACTAATAAAAATAATTTGGGGGAAAAAATAAAGATTAAACCAAGGTAGCAGCTTTGGTGATCAGACAGAGAGATTAGATGACACTTAAGAGGAGAACAAGCAGAATTTGGTGACTTGATTAAATCTGGGAAGAGGCTTAGATGAAGGGAAAGAATTCAGGATTATTTGGGGGCTTCTGGCTTGGATCATTATATGAAGAAGTATATATGTGATCCCTGAGAATGAGGACGTGGTAGGAAATATAAACTTAAAACAACAAAGTATGGGCTTCTTGGTGGCACTAGTGATGAAGAACCCATCTGCCAGTGCAGGAGACATAAGAGACATGGGTTCGATCCCTAGGTCAGGAAGATCCCCTGGAGGAGGACATGGCAACCCACTTCAGTATTCTTGCCTGGAGAATCCCATGGACTGAGGAGTCTGTTGGGCTACAGTCCAAAGGGCCACAGAGTTGGACATGACTGAAGCAACTTAGCACACACACACAAGCTGTTGATAATCCACAAAGTAGGGAATTGCTGCTGTAACCACCTAGCCACAGATAAGACTATAATATTTTTTAAATCACCTACTAGTAGATTGTAAATAATGTCTTCACTTTTGATAGACATTTAACAGTTCTTTAAAAATTATGAAATATAAATATGCAATTTTTAACAGAAACTAAGATGTGTCATAGAAATTCCAAGTATCCTTTTTCTATTTAAAATATCTATTTACATGTATTCCCAATCCCGATGGCTGATTCATATCAATGTATGACAAAACCCACTGGAAAAAAAAATGATAATAATAAAAAAATAAAATATCTATTTATAAAATCAATTCAGAAATATAATAAGCAAGGAAAGTAAATTAATTAGGGTATAAATTCCCATCTCCATCCCCCTACGTCTGGGGATAATGAAGAGTCAGGTACTGTTACAAACCTGGCATTGAGACTTCACATGGAAAATATGTGTAAGAAATCACCTTCTTAATATCAATACCTTGAAAAATGCTAGGTTAATATTAACTTGAGCTTGAGTTATTAGCTAATGATTAGATTTGAGTTCTTTGAAATTTTACTTTTCACTGCCAGCATATTTCTCTAACCCCTGTTTAATCATGAGTAACACCCTAACATCAGACAGAAGCAAAGGGAAGTGAATCCCTAATTTAAAGTGACCTTCAGTATAAAGCTGTGCTCAGGGAAAACACTCTCATATTGCATAGACAATGGATGCTGCTCCCTGTTACAGGTGTGGTTTGGCTTCAAGATAAATAGGCTCAGAACCTTGGAATTCAATATCAGAGGACACAGTCTGAGGAGGAGGCAGGAGCCTCTCGGAAAGTGCAATGAGAAATGTTAGACCCTTGTAAATATTAGATCTTACTGTTCTGTTTGGGGCTTTACACATTTGAGATATTAAAAAAGAGCTGCAGCGTTTCAATATGCAAAAGAGATAATTGACAGTGATCCAAGATCTAGGATGGAAGCTCCGTATGCTCTGCTGTGTACCTGTTTCTCTAGGTGAATTCCAGAGTGAGAAACCTGGATTCTTGTTTAAAATTAGAAACACAGTACATTTCTTGTCTCTCTTTCCCAGTATTATGGTGAATAAGTGAGAACCAGTTTTTAAATGTTTGACTTCACTGCTGGCTCTCAATTAATTAGATAAGTGTTTTCTAATAGTCCTAGAATAGCTCTGGGGTATATGGATTTGTTTGATCTTAGAGTGCTATATACAGCTTCATAATCTTCACGTGGGTTTGATGGGTCTGCATTTGCAGACCCTGATTTAGCCTCTGGTGTACATACGTACACCATATATGTACCTCTATGCCCCCTTTCTAAGACTCTTCTTGACTGTCACTGTAGACATCCCTAACCAAGTCTTGAAGAAAGGCTCATAGAGTCCCATAATCAAACAGTGGTTCCCCAAACATTATGTTGATTCCAAAAGAGTGACTTTTATACCAGTGCATCTGCTATTAGATTGGACCAAATTAAATTTTCATAGATCAAAAATAGTCTAATACTGACAATTTCAGCTGATCCAACCTATAGTTTAACTCAGTCATTCTTAACCATTTTTTATCTAACTAGATGAGTGATATTCTCACATCCCTAGCCTTGTCTTTATCCTGCATTTCCCCAACTGAAGGGGCATCATACATCCAGCTCTCAAGTCAAGTATCTAGAAGTTGTCAAAACTCTACTTTCTCCTTTTTTCCTCCACATTCCACTAATTTCCAAGCCTTACTGATTCCTTTTTTTAATAATGCCTTTTGAATCCTACTACTCTCCATTATCACCAGTCTCTTGGTTCAAGCCAGCGTCATTTTTGGTCTAGAATAAATGAACCAGTTTTCAAAAGTCTCCCACATCCATTCCTGCCCACATTGATCTAACTTTTCTACTGCAGCCAGAGAGATATTTTCAGAATCTGGTAATGACTCCACTTCATAAAGCCTTTCAATAATTTCCTATTGGCCTTGAGATAAAATCCATATTCTTAATGTGGTTACAAAGTCCTGCATTATCCAGCTCGCTTCCCCAGCCTCAGTTTCATCTCCTTCTCCCATAGCCACACTGGCCTATTTCAACCCTTTAAACATGTGATGTTCTTTCCAGTGTCATGGTTTTTGCACATTCTGTTCCATCCTGCTCACTCATCCAGCCAATGCCAATCTTGCAGGGCTCAGCTTAAACTTTGTTTCCTCAAAGAAGCCTTCCTTGATTACCTGGGTCCCCTGTCATATGCTCACATGGCATCTGAATGTCGTCTTGATGGCACTCCTCAAACTCATGAACTCAGAAAATCATCTTTACCATCACTCTGTAAGCTCCTTGAAGGTATGTTACTGAACTCGGGTTCAGCTGCTCATCCCTCAGAAATCCAAAACTGAGAATAGCTTTATTAAGGAAGCTGGCAACAGGGGAGAAGCTGGGCTCACGTTCAAAAGCCAATTCCCTGTTGTCAGTCAGGGGGCAAGAATTTTTAAAGGGGAGTTTCAAGGGTGTATTGATGGAGGGAGGTTAAAACTTCATTAGTACATTAAAACTTCACTTCTAGAGTTAATTTATTCTCATTTTATTGAGGCCAGTTCTTGAAATTGTGTAAGATGGACCAGGTGTATCTTGACTACAATCTGATCAGCACGTAATTAACTTCTTTCACCTGGTAGGGGTTTTGGTTTTTATAAAACAGCTCAAAGGATATAGCTCAGATTATTATCTATAGTCCTTGAGGAGAAACTAAAAGTCTTTGACTTTGTTTAACGGCTAGAATATTATTAATTTGTCTTGCTTGACCATTTTCTGTTGTTTCCACATTTTCTCATTTCTCTGATTCATTTTAGCCACAGAATACATTTAATTACAGACAAGAAGCAGGCAGATGACATGGGGGAGAGGGAGTCTGTCATGGGAAGGCCCCATTACAGGTAGAGACTATTTCTGTCTTGCTCACTGTTGTATCCTCTGTGTTTGGCACAGGGCCTTCCACGTGGCTGATTTTAACACGTATTAAATGAATAAATGACACTTTGATGAACATGTCCAGCATGAAATAAGATTCTTAGCTTTTTTCCTATAAAATTCTTATTGCCCTGTTTGCAATTCTATCCTTTTGTTCTCTCTCACTTTAAAGAGAAGACTAAAACTTAAGCTAGAACAGAAGTATTTTTGAGAACACTTAAATGTACCAGTTTTTAATATAGATAAACATAGACATGGTATCTGTAATGTGTATATGTAATTACTATCAGTAACCAATTTTTGTGGCAGAGTTCATAGTTGACTCAGCACATATTAAGGCTGGCATTGCCTTTGAGAGCAAATGGTTTAATCTACCTTGAACAGCTCAGCCATGAAGCACAGACACATTGCCACAGGCATGTCAAGTTTTAGAGATGTTTTCTTTAGTTAAAGATGTCTTCGTTTAGGGGAAACATAGAGTTGAATGGAGCATGAGGCATTTCAGCCGTATTTTTGTACCCTACATTGCTGTTTGTGTTTGAGTAGGGAGTGTGGGGAAGAGATGAAACATGGAAAAAGTTGAAGGCAACTCTGTGAACTTCCAGTTGGAGACAAAAGACTTACTTTAGCAAATCATTGACCAGAGAAGTATTAGTATGTCTTTTGCTTCCTGAACATTATTGACCAGAGATGTATCAGTATATCTTTAGAGAAAGATAGAATTAGCATCACCATGTGAAGCTGTTAGAATTTAAAATTGATCAAGGGTTCATTATACAACTTACGATTATCATTCACATTTTGTTCCATTAGGTTTTTGTTCCAGTCTTGTATATATTATAAACACGGGTTTATTACCATAAAATTTTCAAAAATGACACATTGTGAAACTTCTCATTTCTAAAAGAGCCCTCCCACAGAGATCCACCTTGTAGACTATCAGGTAAAATAAAAAGAAGAGGAAATAATATCAAAAGGGCTGAAAAAGAAGTGCAGCTGAAAAGTGTAGTCTGCTTTTCCAGGGGAAAGTGCAGTGAAACATGGTATATATATTTTAAAATTTTATTATTTATTTTTGGCTGTGTTGGATCTTCATTGCTGTGTGGGCTTTTATCTCTAGTTGATGAGAACAGGGGCTGTCATTGCAGTGGCTTCTGGTCGCAGAGCGCAGCCTCTAGGGGGTGTGGGCTTTAGTGGTTGCAGCACGTGGGCTCAGTAGTTGCTGCTCCTGGGCTCTGGAGCACGGGCTCAATAGTTGTGGTGCCCTGTGCTTAGTTGTTCTATGGCATGTAGGATCTTCCTGACCCAGGAATCAAAGCTGTGTCTCCTGCATTGGCAGGCAGATTCTTTATCCTTGAGCCACCAGGGATGCCCCAAACACGATACATCGGTAATAGATGTTCTGTCCCCCGCTGTACTGCCTATCACACTCTAATCAGATATTAGGGTGCTTTTTTAGTAAGACATGTACAGAGTTTGAGATAAATACATTAAGTGCAAAAATAGTTGTTAATATTTACTCGAACAGAAGTGTTTCAGTATTCACATCTATAATAAATCATCAGCCACAGGTATTAGTTTTGGCAAAAATGTCCTGGTCAATAATGTATTTTAAGGAAACATCCAGATGAGAAAATAAGAGTGTTTCAGGCAGAGTCAGAGTATTTAACTCAAGGAAAAGATGCCAGAGTTCAAAGGATTTAACTAAAGAGAATGCAACAGCTTATTTTTGGAGGTGTGGACAGAGTTAAGGGGACCAACAAGGGATGGTGAAGCATCCAATCCAGTCAGTGGAAAACTGTTGTCACCCTTTGGCCTGAAGGGGCAAAAGGAGGAAATGGTGCTGCCAAAATCCTGAGAGAGCTGGACTAGTGGAGTGGGGCCACTCACCCAGAGCTTGGCGGTGGAGGGACACAGCTCTTCCCATGCCTGCTGGAGCCTCCCATTGTCCAGACCTGGTCAGGAGTCAGCAAGGGAGGGAGACCACATGATAGAGGTCAGCTTTCTGGGATCCTGAGTTCAGAAGAGAAAGGCAGAGAGTGCATCAGGGTGGAGTGGGATCAAAAAAGAACCGCACAGATAATATATAACTAGCACTAGATTTCATGATAATGTTATCAAAAGAGGGTCCTGCTTCTTGCCCCTTACAAAATCAACTGTTTTGTTCAGTCACTCTCTGGTGTCTAACTCTTTGTGACCCCATGGACTGCAGCACTCCAACTCTCCTTGTCCTTCACTATCTCCCAGAGTTTGCTCAAACTCATGTCCATTGATGCCATCCAACCATCTCATCCTCTGTTGCCCCTTTTTCCTTCTGCCCTCGATCTTTCCCAGCATCTGGGTTGTCTTCAAATGGGTTGGCTCTTCTCATCAGGTGGCCAAAGTATAAGAACTTCAGCTTCAGCATTAGTCCTTCCAGTGATTATTCAGGGTTTATTTCCTTTAGGATTGACTGGTTTGATCAATTACATACTCACAGATGTCGGTAGAAGGGAAAGGTGCCTTTAATCAGAATGAGGGCAATCTGGGGAGATGATGGACTCAGCATCCTTCAAAAACCACCTCCAAATATTCTGCTTGGGCATGGAACTTTTAATTGGAAGGAGGGAAGTAATCTCAGTTAATCATTGAGATAGGGGGTCAGAGTCATCACCATTTCTCACTGTGTGCAGACTTGTTTTCAGGCTATTGACTCCTTGTGATCTTCCTCTAGAAGTTATCTTGTTCAGCAATTTGTTTGGGAGATAATTGAAAGGGAAGCTAAGAAAGAGATCTGGTTATCTGTTAATTACATATTCTTCATTTCTGCTTCTTTGATCTTCGGAAAGAACTAACAGGTTAGGCAAGGTATTGTGTGATTAAAAGATCTGAAAGGTGAGCTTGGACCCAAGATGAGAGTATGGGGGTGCCTGTTTTATAACTTAATTACAATATAGCTTTGTTCAAGTGACGAGAAAAGGGGCTTCCTGCTGAGGGAGGCTTCCTATAAAGAGCTGTTCACAATGATAACTGAATATGCATTAAAATATAGCTAATGAGCTTCCCTTGTAGCTCAGTTGGTAAAGAATCTGCCTGCAATGCAGGAGACCTGGGCTTTATCCCTGGGTCGGGAAGATCCCCTGGAGAAGAAAATGGCAATCCACACCAGTATTCATTCTTGCCTGGAGAATCACCATGGACAAAGGAGACTGGCAGGCTACAGTTCATGGGGTTGCAAGAGTCAGACACGACTTAGTGACTAAACCACCACTATGCGTTAGAGTCAGTTATTTCTTATTTTGCTAAATAAATGAATTAAAGACTTATAATATCTTCTAGTTCCTGGCCTTCATATCCAATTATTGAGTAAAAGAACATCTTTTTGATTCCACATATACTCTGAATGTATAGTTGGGTTGAACTCCTGCAGTTTTTTTCTTTCTGAATTTGTGTTTTGCCCTTAATAGTTAACATGTATTTGTGCTATCTTAGTGACAGGCACTACTTCAGTCCTTTACATATATATATATATTTTTTTTCCTTTACATATATTAACTCATTTAATTCTCAAAACAATTTTATGAGCTAGGTATAATATTGCCTAATTAGTAGGCAATGCAGAACTGTAGCCTTTTTTTGTCCTTCTACTTTGTGCTGCTGAGGTGCTCTGGTGACCTTCCCTTATTGCTACACAGGCTGCGGCCATCTAGGCCTCACTGGGATGAGGCACTAGCCAAGGAGTACTTCTCACTTCTAATCTGCAAGAAGCCCTGTAATAACTGCATGGGGTCAGATGGTTGCTAGATTATCATCGTGATCATTTCATAATGTATTCAAGTGTCAGATCACTATGTAGTAGTGAAAAAAGTGTTAGTCATTCTGTTGACTCCAATCCTTTCTGACTCCATAGACTGTAGCCCGCTTGGCTCTTCTGTCATGGAATTCTCCAGGCAAGTGGGTAGCCTGGAGTGGGTAGCCATTCCCTTCTCCAGGTGATCTTCCTAACCCAGGGGCTAAGCCCAGGTCTCCTGCATTGCAGGCTGGCTCTTTACTGTCTGAGCCACCAGGGGTTAGATGGTTGCTAGATTATCATGGTGATCATTTCATAATGTATGCAAATGTCAAATCACTATGTAGTAAGCCTGAAACAAACATAATATTCTATGTCAATGATATTTCAATTGAAAAAAACCCTATTGCTTACCACAATGGAAAACACACACACACACACAAACAGCCCTGCTGGGCAATTTGTTTACAGAGTGAGTTTCCTCTGGAGTTTTCCTAGGTAGGAAGTGACTTCAGGATTCAGAACAGGCTCTCTCTCATGCATATAACGTCAACAATAAATGAGACGTTTTGGCCGACTTCCGGTGTGAATGCACCAAGGTTCACAGAAGTGAGCTCTTTGCACAGGCACCTTCATTTATGTGTAGGGAGAGTGTGTCTAACTAATGGTCTAGTCTTCACTTCTCACTTTAGCCTTCTCATGCTGCTTTCTTCTTAATCCATTCTTTCTTCTGTCCTGTATCCAGAGCAGCAGGAACTCTGCATCCAGAGCGAGGAGAGATTCCTTCTTGTTAAGGGAGGAAATGATATTAAGTCTTGTCAAAATACGTGGGAACAGTAGCTATAGAGTCCTCTATGGAGAAGACCCATCCAACCCTGCAAGCCAGGGCACCTCCTGATATTTTGTGCCAATCTTTGTGACCTTGACTAATTTTCTGGGGTGACTGTCCAGCTTCCATCAGAATCACTGATCTTGCCATTGACTTTTTTGGATACATGTAGAAGCTGAAGCTATAGATGTCAAGGTCCCACATAAATGTTATCAAAACTCGGACTAGAATGAGGGGTTCCAACTCCTCATTCAGAGGTTTTCTTCTGCCAAGTTTTCTTTCCACACAGGAAACCATGGAGTGGCAATCGAGATGTCCTGGAAAGTTAGCACACTTGTGCAAGGTCATGTAATGACATTTTGGATGCCTACATTTCTTCACATTCAAAAAAAGAATAGTTTTGAATTGTGGACTGTTCCTCTCCAGTTTCTGTGTGCTGGAGAAAAAGTGAGGAGAAACATTTTGGGATCAGGGTCCTATTGTATGGCCCTTAGATGGCAGCAGTGGACAGTTCCAGCTGGGACCTCAAGGATCTTTGGGAATCAGCAGCTCACGGCATCATGCCATGGTCCTTTTCCAAAGGATAAGATAGTCTGCCCTTTTGAAGAAGGGAACGAGCCCTTTGAGGCACTTGCTTTCAAACTGGCAAAGTGAAAAGTGCTTAGTATGAGTGTAGTTTATAAAGGCTTCTTGATATTTTCAGCTTCTTAGGGTGGTTCTCTTTAGAATGAACAGCAAATTTTCCTCAGTAATTTTTGAGGCTAATGCTCCTGAGTGAAAAGGAGTAAGAGAGTTGCTTGCTTGTGGTCAACTTAACATCTATGGGAAAGAGAAGCATTATAAGAAGGAGTTGTGTACAGATTCAACTGCTGATTATGTGGGGTTAGCTTTTTCCATAACAGCTCACCTCTCCCACTGCCTGCCTGTTGACAATTGCCACCACCATTAGCCCCTTAGGCAGAGTAGCTAATGACAGAATCAAGTGGATTACTCACATCTCTTTGGCCACTTGTGAGCAGTTTATCTGAGGATTGATCACATCTTGTCCTGTGCTATTTACCATTTGCGCTCGACAGCTTGAAAATCGTCACTTGTTCGGGGTTAAGTAGTAAAGGACACTGATTTAACTTAATTTGCCACCTACTATACTTTCTAATGAGATGGTGAAGGAAGAAGGAAACAGACATTTAAGCCTCTACTATGCACCATTTACTATGCTCTCACTTCTCTGTTACCTCATTACAGTGATACCATTACCCCCATTTTTAAGATGAGCAAAATGGTGCTCAAAGAAGGTTACGTTAGCTGGAAGGTTTCAATTGAATTGATTTGAATTGCTCTGCTGCTGCTGCTGCTAAGTCGCTTCAGTCGTGTCTGACTCTGTGCGACCCCAGAGACGGCAACCCACCAGGCTCCCTGTCCCTGGGATTCTCCAGGCAAGAACACTGGAGTGGGTTGCCATTTCCTTCTCCAATGCATGAAAGTGAAAAGTGAAAGTGAAGTCGCTCAGTCGTGTCCGACTCTTAGCGACCCCATGGACTGTAGCCTACCAGGCTCCTCCATCCATGGGATTTTCCAGGCAAGAGTACTGGAGTGGATTGCCATTGCCTTCTCCATTGAATTGCTCTACTTGACTCCAAAGCTCTAGTTTCCTTTTCCTCTGTGCCATCTGCTGCAAAAGAACAGTTGCTGGTTTGTTTATATCTAGATATGCAAGGGCAGTATTAATTGTAGTGTGATGTAAAGAATATGTGTGTGTGTGTGTTTTTAAGAAAAGTCAATGTATCCCAACAACTCACAGAAAGGTAGGATTAGGACTCAGAAAATTATCATCCTCATGGGTTGTGGCATAGTCTAGTGCCATCATTTTACAGCCAATAGCATATTACTTATCTTCTCGTGCACCCAAATGTACTCATCCATAAAACAGGGATGAGACTGCACCAGCTCGGGAATGTTGTGCAGATAAAGTGATTAATAATAGAAAAGCACTTTGAAAAGAGAAAGTATTCTGCTGATGCTATGCTCTGCTGGTCTAGGACAAATTATTTTGAGATCTCTCTTAGTCTTAAGATGTTTAAATTAGATGAGGGGTTGACATTGTATTTTTCACTATTTCTGTTAATGTGCACTGTTCTGAAAAAGGGCACAGAACAAACGTTTTGATAAAATATAATTGCCAATTGGTACAATGAGATTTTCTAATTCAACTAAATTAAAGATGACAGAAAGTGCTATGAATTTTATCACACAAAGACCTGTCATATGGGAGAACATAAACAGTCAAAACTGGTAAGAGAAGATTATTTAAAAACAGAAGAAAGTAAAATGAATGGAATGTACTCAGCTTTGGTACCAGTTTTATGTTAAGCACCCTGTTTCCCAAACAGACCGTACTCTTCAAATTGAGCTCATGGACACAGTTTTGTCCCTTTTGGAGGTTGTTTCATATTTGATCTTCTTCACGTTCGTGGAATGTTGAAAATAAAATAAATTAGTTGTTCTATGCAATTGAACCTTTAATTTTTAAATAAAAATCCCAAACTATGTACAATCAAAGAAAAGTTAGCCTTGGAATACAGAATATATTTCATAAATCTTTATAGTTCTTCTTGAAGGGAGCTTTTAGAATAAATAAAACTTGTACACTTCATCTTTATAGTTCCCTGAGTCTAGGGGTCTTTAACACTGAGCAGTCTACTCACTATCAATTGGTTTGTTTAATGCAAGAGGTAGAGTTTCTTTAATTCCCCCCCCCCCCAAATAGGGCTGAAATTTTTACATTTTTTTAAGGTAAGATGACTTCCCTGGAGTTACCTCTCTTTTAGTATGACTAAAGTTATCTGATGCCACATCTTGATTTGTAAGAAGAGTGGCTCAAGCTGTGTACCTTTAAGGCTTGATTAAGTATGGGAGAATATCTGGCCTGGTTTTATGAGCCACATTTTTGTAGCTGAGAGTAACAGATTGTTGGGTTTGGTTGTATTTACTTGCTGAACAGAATTTTCTTGAACATATGCTATTTGTGTTGGGAGATGGGATCTAATGTGGAAGGATGTTAAGGTAAACTTTTGAAGGCCTCTTTAACCAGAGTTCTCACCTCTCTAAAAATGGCCATTTAGGATTTCAGAGTTAAAACATCGAAGTAATTGTTCCCATATCCTCCATTTGCTGTTGTCATGAATTTAATGCCCCTTTACATCAAATTGGGAAACTTAAGAAACAACATCCCTCTTTATATATATATATGTTTATATATATATATATGTTTTTATATATATATATAAACACTTCTCAATTCATTATATGTTTTGTTATTGTTCAGTTGCTAAGTCATGTCTCTCTACGACTCCATGGACTGCAGCACACCTGGCTCCCCTGTTCCTCA